>NC_041234.1:19718603-19726296 GCF_002837175.3 Physeter macrocephalus | reverse complement strand
CTTTATTGTGAAGTGGAGATAATTATAGTATCTGCCTCAAAGGATTTTATGAGGATTAAGTGAGTGGATACAGGGCAAAATGCTTAGAATAGTGCCTGACACGTGGTAAACACTCAGGAGACATCAGTTATTATTATTTTCTAAGACCAAAGATTACCTCTGACTCAATTCTATATTCGGTTAGTAACTTTCTAACTAGTAAATTTGATTTTTTGTTGCTGGTGCCTTAATAACACCAGAAGGGAGGTAACTTGGAAGTGAACTCAAGAATTCTAGCCAAAATTGAGTTTCTAGAGCTCCATAGTTGAAAACCAGATCATGGAACTGTGGTCATCAATGGATCTTTACAACAGATGACATTTTTGATTGTCACTATGACTGGGATGCTGTTGGAACTTAATGCTAGGGACCAGGAATGCTGGCTGAAGTCAGTCGTACACAATAGAAAAACTTTCCTGTTCAAAATGCCCATAGTGCTTGAACTGATAAACACTGCCCTAGACTACAATGAATCTACCAAAGTACTTGCCTCCAAGGCCTACACAACCAGCTGAGCCACCTCTGGACTTTATCTAAATGCAAAATCCCAAAGTTCTCATATTTGTCTACAATTTCATACCTGATAATCACTCTTACTGCTTCCAGAGAGCTCCATCAATTAATCCAGATTGTATGTGCCAGCAGAAGAGCCACTGCAGTTTCTGAAATTGGGTCACTGATTCCAAATAAAATTGGCTCTCAACATTCTAGAGAGGGTCGGAGTTTGGTAAACTGGAAAGGTCCCTCAAGGAAGAGGTTGTCTAAACCTTATGCGACACCATGGCAGACGATGGGACTAGCATACTCACGTTGGTGAGATCTTCAAAAGCTGACCTCTTTTTGAGTGGTCCCTGAGGTGAAGATGGAGATATCTTTGCTTGGTAATTCTCCTCTCTCTAAAAAAGTAAAAGAGGTAAATGCGTATATCCAATTGTGAACAGTCTTTTCAGGGACTTCAGGTCATCTTTGGGGCTCAGGGGGGGAATGGCTGAATCTCCAAGCAACTGCAGACACCTACAATAAACCCCAATAAACTACCACAAAAGGAAATTTTGGCACCCACTGCTTAGAGAGTCCCTGAAGGAGGTAATCATTGATGATAGGGACAAGGCTGGGAGGAGAAAAGATGACTGTCAGTGTAACTCTCAGAATGAGCAAACTAGCTTGGTGAAGCTAATTTTCTCTCTTACTCCTCTCATATTTATGGCTATACTAGCCAAGATTAACCATCACCACCCCCACAACCCTGCAACTCCCAGTCATTCCTTTAATATGGATGTTCCCAGGTAAATTAGTTCAATAATTTAACAAAATTTAAGTGTCTCTTATGTTAAGTAGTTGATTTAAGACATTCTCAATAAGGACAATAACACACATACCTAGATACTGATCCAGGATCAGCTCTTTATTAGCTATTGACCTCGCACAAGTCACCTAGTTTCTGAGACTCAATTTCCTCATCAGTAAAATTGGAATAATAACCTACCTCATTTGAGGATCAAATAAGAGAAAACATGTTTTTTTAAAAATCTATATAAACTGTAAACGGGCAGAAATAGTATTTTAAAAGTATACAGTCCAATATGTTTTTAAACCTCATAGGGAAAATTCTGTATTTTAAGAAAGGAGTTTGGTAATTCATATTAATCCCTTTTAGTGTATACAAGGGAGAGATGGGGGAAAGGAGGAAGGGTGAATATTTTGGATCAAAGGGAGCTTCCTTTCTAGGTAGTGTTTATCTACACATGCCTTACCCCACTCCCAAATGAGCAAGACTCTCTCTGTGGGGTGAGAGAGTAGGGCTTTTCTGTTCCCTAACAGTTTTTATTTGGTGAAAGTCTCCTAAGTATCAGATTTCCTTTATGAATTGAGAGCCCTGCCCTACCTATGTCAGAGAGTTGTTATCATATGAAGCAGAACATTGAGGTCAGACCATTTATTTTCCCGGTTCTCTATTTACATCATGGACAGTTAGTACATGACACAGTAAGTGATTAGAAATTTAGAGAACTGGATTCATATTACAATAGAACAATCTAGCACAGTGGAGCAATCCTGAAAGAGCTGAGAAGAATTACTTCTGTTTTTTAATTGATTAAGCTAAGAAATAAGTAAACTATTAGTCTCTTATCTAGTTCATGATAAATAATCCTAGTGGAAATAATTAGCAAAAAATAAATTAGTATTTTCTCTCAAACTGGCTAAGAAATTAACTGTTGGTCTGTTATCCAATTCCTACTTAATATTACTGGTAGAAATAACCAGCCCCAAATAAAATCAATGGGTGAAACTGAACTCAATAAAATTTATATTTGCAAAATGTGCCCTGAGAGAGTTGGATTTGGAAAAATAACTGCCACAAAAGAAAACTTACAGTGGCAGAACTCTAATCAGAAAATTTGATATGGACAAAAATCTGATTAATGTATCAAATCTTTCTTGCCAAATTTACGTAGGAAAAACACATTTGGCCCCTCCAAGAAAATCATTTCAGTGAGACAAAAATGAAAATGATTAGAAAGTGTTTATCTGTGCTGAGAGAAAACCAATCAAGGAAAATAAATTGGCCTAATGATGTTTGCTCCAGGAAACACTCTCTTAATGACAATTCATCAGGTTAGTAAAATTCTGATTAAAATATGAATGATGAGGAACATAGAACATCGAAGGGTCGGAATGACAAACTATCCACAAGGTCAAAACAGCAGGCTCAAAATGGGCCCATTCTTCAAATTTAATAGCTGTAAAAAGCATTATAATACATTTGTTGACCTAATCTTCATACTCTCCCCAGGATGTACCAAGCAGCCACTTGGCAAGGTGCTTTGAGCATCTCAGAGAAAGAGTATAGATGTGATCACTAATGAGAACTGAGTATTGTTTGCTTTGGAAGGTTATGGAGGACGGCCTTCATCTTAGCCATGCATTTATGGGAAAGAAGAGTTGACACTTTCTCCCTAAGTCCTAATTTGCTGGTCTTCTCCAACTACAAGGTCTGCCACCCTTTCCCACTTTCTCAGATTAAACCACACATATTTCAAAAGATGTAGGGGTGAGGATAGGGACTGAACCAACACAGGAAGAGCTTATTTGAAACACTGTTGGGAGGGACAGCTTGCTCTAACCTTTTCAGATGGGCCATGATCACTGGGCACAATTTTGCTGGACTGAGATTTCTTAGTCTCACATCTGGAGCATTGGGGTGGCAGTGGCAGTGGCATTTCTTATGGATTCAGCAGCATCTATCCAAGGCAGGGCTGCAATCAGAAAAGGACTCTTTAAAACACCATTCACCAGAAATATCAGAATTCTCTGGAGATCCTTGAGAAAACCCAGTCTCTCTATAGCAGCCCTAGGAGAAAACATACTTTGATTTAAGCAGATCTGGGCTCAAATCTTGGTTCTACCACACTTAACCATGGGCAAGTGACTTAAACTCCCTAGGCTTCAGTTATCTCATCTGTAAAATGGAGATAAGTATATGTACCCCTGCAGGGCACTGTTCAAATTAAATGAGATACTCTATGAAAAAGCTCAGTACAGTGCCTGCCACCACCTATGGGCACTGGGACTGTGGCCTAGCCCCTAGTTTAGCCTAGGAACACTGGGGACAAATGAACAGTTTTGCCTCGAAAATAATCAAGAACATGACGGATCATATAGTATGGAGGCTCGCTGGTAGGGTTAATGTTCTTTAAAAGGCATGGGGTCGTGGCCACAGCAATTATAATGATGCTACAGAGAAGGCAAAAGAATACATTGCACACCCACACACACACACACACACACACACACACACACACACACGTATGCACAACAGGCCAGAGGGTATTCAAAGGCTGCATTCAGTCAAGAAACTGTAATCCAGTTCCAGACACCCAGTAAGAAAAAAATAAAATCAAATCAAAAGATAACAGCAGAAGGAATTAACTTGTTGCAAATCACTTGACATAAAAATTTAAGTCATTACAGACCTTGGGAGAGTCCTACCTTCACCCCATCTCAGTGTGGGATCCCATTCTACATTCCTTAAATTTCTTTTAGTTTGTGAATTCCCAGTAGTTATGATATACTTATGTATCTTACAAGCAAATACATAATTAGGAGGAATCAGTTCTTGGATATCCAAGAGAGCCTTCCCACTCAAATACAACTGCCCTTCCAACCCCACCCATATTCAGTGTCCAAGTTCAATTGCATTTGACAAAGAACAGGCTTCCATAAGAGAGACCCTAAAGGCAATGCACCAGATACTTCAGGCAATGGAGATACAAACACAAATAAATCATGTATCTTACCCTAGAAGTATTCACAGGCACAGCTCTAACAGTAACATAAAAATATGACAAATTATGCACTTTAAAGTTTAAGAAGCACTGTTCTAGGATCGCTTCAACTTCTGACATTCTAGGATTCCAAGAGGACCATAGCAGAGAGCAGTGGAAAGCCAGAGTTGGAGGGGCTGGAGGTGGTGATAGAAGAGAGCCAGTGGAGACACAACAAGGGAGGAAGGACACATGTTTCCATCTTCCTTCATATCCTTCAACCTGTAGTTCAAAAGACATCCCTCAAGTAGCATTCTCTAGCTTAAATATGTCTTGTGGATGAAATTGATCCTGCACAGTTTCGCTTGTGAAAAGACGTTATGTAAATGTACTCTGATTCAGGCATGTGTACTGGTAGCTCCATTTAAAAGCTGGGACCCAGTTTTGTTTTTTTGTTGTTTTTGTTTGGTTGTTTTGGTTTGTTTGTTTTTTTTGCTTTGCCATCTCACCCACTAATACACACTCCCTGCCCAACCTCGTACAGGGCTCTCTCTGCAGACTGCTGACTGACAGGAAAAAGCAAAGGTTTCGTGTCAGGTATCCCATGCATCCCGGCAAAAGAAGACAGTGAGTTACAAGGGACTGGAGTGAGGCTCAAGGACCCACCCGCGTGCGACACAACCGGACATTCAAGCGGGCAGTACAAGTTCAAAGGCGCCTACCTCATATCGAGAATGAGGGCAGAAGAGGAAAGACCACGGACGCAGTCCTAGCCCAGGAGAGGCCCGGGAAATGACCGGAGCTCCGCGTCGCAGCAACTGGCGTCCGTCTCAACCTACCCCGTGCTCTCTCCAATCGGCCCAGGAGCAAATTTTGAAAATTACAGCCCAGGAGGCAGAGCAGTGGTGATTGGCCAGCAAGGGCAAATCAGCGTGCAGTTGAGACTTGAGCTCGCCTACCAAGGAGGGGCGGGGCTGGGTATTTTTAAACTGAACTCTGCAGCTAATTGACTTCACAACGGGGCGTGGTTTCCTGTACCCCTGGTTGGACTGGGCTGGGCTGACAAACGGGAGTACTGGGGCTCTTTAAAGACTCGTTTTCATTTAAATAATCCTGCAGGAGGATGGCGAGAGCCGCTGCATTATGTAATGAAGTTCAGAGCAATTAAAACATTAATATTAATAAGCTTTGGGGAATTCCCTGGCGGTCCAGTGGTTAGGACTCACCGCTTTCACTGCCGTGGCCCAGGTTCAATCCCTGGTCAGGGAACTAAGACCCGCAAGCCCGCGCGGCGCGGCCAAAACGTGCCTTTGTGAGGGAAGCAGAGCAGAAATTATTGCCCTTATTTTATGGATAGCCCCCAAAGCGCAGAGAGCTAACAGTAGCTAACATTAATTGAGCGCTAGCTCTGTGCTAATTGCTATAATTTTTTAAATTATTTTCAACACTGTCCAAAAAGGTAAGTACTTTTATTATTGCCATTTTACAGACAACAAAACTGTAGCTTGCTAACTGCTCAATGTCACAATGCTACATTGTGGCAAAGCAGGTAATACAACCGATATGCTCATTCATTTCATTCCTACATTCATTCATTCATTCAACAAATAATTGTTGAGCACCTGCTTTGTTCCAGGAGCTAAAAATATATATATATGAGTAACTGACAAAAGACTTGAAGAGTGTATAGCCCTGCCCTGTCTTCTGAGGAGGGAAAGAGAGAATGGAGATGCCAGGAATAAAATCTAGGAATTCCTGCATATACAACAGATACTCTACCACTAAACTACATCTTTACACTTATTATTACTCCATTCTCCTTTTAGTATCTCATAGCTTCTACATTAAATGGAAAATAGTCACATGATCCCAGGCCCTCTTCTCTTTTTAATATCCCTAGGTTATCACATCCACATCCATGACTTTAAGTAGCATCTAAAAGCTGGCCCTGAACTCCAGACTCATGAATCCAACTGACTACTCCACATCTCCACTTGGATGTCTAACAGACACCTCAAACTTAACGTATTCACAACGTTCACCAAACCTGATCCTTCCTCCAATGTCCCCATTTCAGAAACTGGTACCACATCAAGCCTGTTAATCAAGCCAGAAACCTGGGTATCATCCTTGATTCAAACTCTTTTCCACCACCTTACCCTACCAAATCCAATCCTTCAGCAAGTCCTGTTGATTCTACCTCAAAAATATATTTTATATCCATCCACTTCCCTCCATCTCCACTACAACCATAGTCTCTCGATTGGACCACAGTCAAAAGCCTCCAAGCTGCTCTCCCCCTTTCCAATCTGGCTCTTCTCTAATGCAAATACAATACAATATGATCAGTCTTTTTTTTAAAAAAATATGGGGCTTCCCTGGTGGCGCAGTGGTTGTGGTTGAGAGTCCGCCTGCCGATGCTGGGGACACAGGTTCGTGCCGCGGTCCGGGAAGATCCCACATGCCGCGGAGCAGCTAGGCCCGTGAGCCATGGCCGCTGAGCCTGCGCGTCCGGAGCCTGTGCTCCGCAATGAGAGAGGCCACAACAGTGAGAGGCCCGCGTACAGCAAAAAAAAAAAAAAAAAAAAAAAAGTATCATGTCCCTCTCCTGCTTTTGTGGTTTCCCACAGAACTTAAAATAAAATCCAGACTCCTTACCCTGGCCTACAAGTCCCGCCTATCTCACTAACCTTGTCTCATACCACTCTCTTTCTCATTTACTCCATTCCAGCCATAATGATCTTCTTCCCAAACTTTGAATATACAGAAAATCCCTCTTCTTGGGAACTTTGCACATGACGTTCCCACTGTCAGAAACATTCTTCCCTCTCTTCTTTAAATTACTTTTTTTTTCTCATGCTTTAAGTCTCACCTTAAATATCCACTCTTCAGAGAGGCTTTCCTTGACCATGTTATCTAGAGTAGGATTCTTCTCCCACTCCCTAATACTTTACCTCAGCCCCTTGCATTTCTTTTTTCTTTTAATTTTTATTGGAGTATAGTTGCTTTACAATGTTGTGTTAGTTTCTTACTGTACGGCAAAGTGAATCAGTCAAATGTATACATATATCCACTCTTTTTTAGATTTCCTTCCCATTTAGGTCCTTATGTTTCTTTTAGAGTAATTATTGTTATTTGTAATTTTTTTTTGAGGCTGTCAATCATTTGGCATTTATTCTTTTTTTAAACATCTTTATTGGAGTATAATTGCTTTACAATGGTGTGTTAGTTTCTGCTTTATAACAAAGTGGATCAGTTATACACACACATATGTTCCCATATCTCCTATTTGTAATTTTTTAACCTACCTCCTCACTCAAGAATGGAAAAAAAAAAGAGTCATGTACCAAAATGTTCATTGCAGCTCTATTTACAATAGCCAGGACATG
>NC_041234.1:19716579-19718112 GCF_002837175.3 Physeter macrocephalus | reverse complement strand
GAAGAGATATGGGGATATATGTATATGTAAAGCTGATTCACTTTGTTATAAAGTGGAAACTAACACACCATTGTAAAAAAAAAAAAAAAAAGAACATGGGCTCGTTAAACAAAACAGAATCAAATTCTGGATTCTCACAGAAATGGACTTATAATTAATAATTTGGCTTCTGGGTCATTTTACGGTGCCTATAATGTACCTGAGGTATTCAATTATATCCAACTCTTCATAGTATCGTTTCAATAGGAAAATGCATTCTGATTTCCAACCTGAGAGCCTCAAAACACAGCAACCAAAATTTCTGCACTGTAGAATGAGACAACCTAGAGACTGCATTAGGTCAGCCGCACATTAACAATGTACGTATCCTCAGTTCCACTGAGCAAAAGGCACAGGATAAGATAATAACAGTTGGGTGAATTTAGGACTAAATGCTGGCTGCTTCTGTGCCCAGAGTTCCAAGGCAACTAAGAACAACCTACGTGAATCTCTTGTCCAGATGAGGTGTTCTAAGAGAAATGTTAAATCCATTTCCACCCACAGCTCCCAGTTTCACCGTAGAGTCTACGCTTGGACTATCACCTAGGGGAAAAAAAATGCAAATACTATCATAGTAAACTACAAACATTCTGCCTGATACTACGGATATGGGGTCCTGCATTTAATGGGTTCTAGAAGGTAATCCACTTTACAAATAAAGCAATCTAGAAAATAACCACATCTGAACCTCTTTCTTAAATTTCTGCCTACCTTTCAGGCTGAGAATTCAAAACATATTTGAAAACAAGGCTACCACTGCCATGTGCCAGTATAACTTATGATACAACCATAGAATTCACAAATTACAGGTTCTTCAAGTACATCAGGAAAGCAACTAGAAACTGAGAGCAACGGGACTGTGGAAGGACAACTAGATTAGATGCTAAAACACCTAAGTAGAGGTCCTTGTCCTTTCTTGCTCAAGCAGACTGCAAACCCTCTGGCATTCTGTTCCCTCATCTATAAAACAGAAAAACTCCACCTCTGACACAGCTCCTAGGAAAGCTGTGAGATCAACTGAAAATATGTGCAATGGCAATGAAAACTGTAAAACATGTTAAGGATGTAATGAGATACTACGTTCTTTCTAGGATTCAGAATTATTCTTAAATAACCCTTCAAGTTCAACAAAGCAAAAAGAATTGTTCTTATTAGCCAGAGTAGGATTGAACCCCCCACACACAAATACACAAAAAACCCTACAAGTCAATTAAACATCACAGTAATAATGATATTAATTATAAACTTCAAAATTTTTCGAAGCCCTAGAGCTAATGCAACCTATAATTTGCTTTTGCGTAGGAGAGATTTGATTCAGAACATCCTGATAACAGTTTTTGAACATACCACATTTATAAACAAAAATCTGGTTACTGGCATTTAGGACAGCGAGGTCGTTACTCTTTTTATGGTGTGTGGAGAACATGATTTGATTTACAGGGTGTGGGAGCAGCAGTCGGTAGGTGCACATGGGAGGTGGAACCACACTCTGCC
>NC_041234.1:19715206-19716449 GCF_002837175.3 Physeter macrocephalus | reverse complement strand
GGAAGGTAAGTGTCAGTGCTCTGTCTATATCTGGCTATTGTCACCTCCAGGCCTATAGCAGTCCATCTCGGGGCTTGGAGTTTCAGATGCCAGGGACTACGGCAAGCAGGCCAAAAGGTCAGAGTTCTAGCTTTAAACCTGGGCCTGCAACCAAGCCAGAATAAACCAAAATCCTTAAAGCACTTCCCTGTACATGGATCTGGTAATAAGGCATATGTGCTTAAGTCCTCTATACAGAACATATGATTGTAAAATCAGTATTATGATCACTACATAGAACATAAATTAGTACACCAACTCACATTACAATCTTAGATCTTACAATCTTACAATCCTTTATGTCATCAGCAATAAATAAACTGTCTATTCAGGAAAGACTGACTTTCCCTAGTTTCTTTCCCCTCACTAAACAAAAACCCTCAACCTAATTAAAAAACACCAATCCAATACGAGTACTAGGCAGATGTCTGTGACTTGAACTGAAGATACTGGAAAGGTACATAATTAGCAAGCATTATATCAAAAAACAAAGCAACACAATGGAGTGGTGTGAGAGTCAACGTAACGCTATGTCAGGACACAAAGACAAGGCTGACATGCCAGTGCCACAAGCCTACTGTTGTCTTCCTCTCTACCCAGGGTCAGAAATGTCAATGTCTTCAAAGCCCAGACGAGTAAATATGTAAAGGCCATGGCTGTAGTAGAAAAGGGAGTTGAGGGATGCCGGGGGAGAGGAGAGACTATGGGTCCTCAGAGGAGTACACGCCTCACCTAGGGTGTTCCCATCCAGTCGAAAGCAAAACAAGTAAAAACAAACCAAACAACCAGAACAATCAATCAAAAATCCTGCACCGTTTAAGTCAAACTACCACATCTGCAGGCTGCTGGCTCAGGCCCCTTGCAGGCCCATGGACACACTTTTCAGCTCCTTACTTCCATCAACAACAGCCACATTTGACATGTCACTTAAATTATCTCCTGAGCTCCGGTCAGTCGTCCAGTGCCAGTCATAGCAGAGGTAATGCCAGCCTTGACAGAGAACATGCAGCCGGTATGGGGTCACCAGGCCCCACATCAGGGACACAATCTTGCTCTTCCCACAGGTGCCGAAGGGCAGGCTTTGCTTGAGATACCAGTGATAGTTTCCAACAGTCCAGAGCTGAACTACAGGGGAAAATGAAAAGAAGGCCATCAGAGGCAGGGGCCAGAGGACCAGACTTCGTACCACTTGCTAGAGAGGGAT
>NC_041234.1:19710741-19714902 GCF_002837175.3 Physeter macrocephalus | reverse complement strand
CAGCCTCTTCATTAAGATAATAATATTAACAATAATTGTTAAAGTATAGTTTTTCATGAGGACAAAATATTAAGCATCAATAAGGTCAGAAGCACACGTGTTCATTTCTGCCTCTACCTTCAAACTTTATGATCATGATGATGGAAGGCCCCTACCATAGGACAGTGCTTTAGTGAGTTGTTGTTTTCATAAAGACTTAGAAAGAAGAAAACTTGGCAATCAGATTAAAAGTATTAAAACACCCAATCCAAGAGCACTAGACTAGCATCACTATGTTGTATTACGCTTAAGATGCTTATTATTTTCTTCCAGGTGTTTTGCATACAGTTATGTCCAAGGGAGATCAGCATGCAATTACCCTTAAAAGAACAAGACCAAAACCTGTAGAGTGCAGGAAACAGAAAGAAGTTGGTCAAAGAGTACAAACCTTCAGTTACAAGTTCCAGAGATCTAAGGTGTAGCATGGTGACTACAGTTAACAATACTGTATTGTATACTTGAAAGTTGCTATGAGAGTAGATTTAAAATGTTCTCACCGGGCTTCCCTGGTGGCGCAGTGGTTGAGAGTCCGCCTGCCGATGCAGGGGACACGGGTTCGTGCCCCGGTCCGGGAAGATCCCACATGCCGCGGAGCAGCTGGGCCCATGAGCCATGGCCGCTGAGCCTGCGCGTCCGGAGCCTGTGCTCTGCAACAGGAGAGGCCACAACAGTGAGAGACCCACTTACCGAAAAAAAAAAAAAAAAAAAAAAAAAGAATGGAAGGTCCACAACTGCAAGGACTGCACCTATTGTGATCTATCTCCAGTCATTAGCATTAAGAATAGTTCACATTTATCAATTGCTTACAATATGTTTGACACTGTTCTGACACTCACAACAATACAATGAGTTGTTAATGTCCCTGTTTTGCAGAAGAGGAACTTGAAGTACAGAGAAGTTTAGTAACTTGCCCAAGATCACACAGCTAGTAAGCTATTGGATTGGGATTCAAACCCAAGCAGTCTGATTCCAGAGACCAAACACATAAGCACTACCCCATACCTGCCTCCTTGACAGATGGCTGAAAAATATTAATATTTGTTAACCAAGTAAAGGAGTATCTTCCTTCAAGGGTCATCACTGTGGACAAGTGTCCCACTGGGATGCACTATAAAGGAAATATAGTATTAACACAAGTCACAACAAGTCTTCTTTAGTCAAAGGAGGAAAAGATCTATCCACCAAAACAACAGCAACACAAAAATCACAAAACAGGCAATTTTATTTTTCCCGTTTCTTTCAACTTCTTCACAAAAACAAAAAAGTTATTGAGTAAAAATTATAATTTTCCAAAAATTAAAAAATTTTTTCTCGCAACCTTCAAACCACCAGTGGACTTAACCTTTCCTTTGGGTAGCATTCAGAGGGTGCTAAGAAAAGAAGAGACAGCCCTTTGACTCTACCATTTTCCAATATTTCCCTCCACCCAGGCATACAACCCTTTCATGAACTCTCCTTACCCCTCCCCACTACATCCCTTTATTAAAACCTGATAGGAAAGATCTGCTCTTCTCTACCTCACTTTTACATGAAAATATATTTCACATGGATCCAAGATTTAATTGTGAAAATGAAACCATGGAAATACTAAACAAAACATTTTTAAAATTTTTATAATCTTGCAGAAAGAAAAACCTTTCTAAACAGGACAAAAATCTAGAGAGAGCAACAGGCTCAATAAATTTTAGTAGCTAAAAATTTTTAATTTTTGTTTGGCAAAACAAGTAAACAAAAACAAAAACAGGGTTAAAAAACTTAACAACAAACTGGCCAAAAACACTGTCAACACGAATGACAAAGGAATAATTTCCAAAATGTACAAAGAGAATTGCATGATCAGCAAGAAAAAGATGAACCACCCCCCAAAAAATTTGACAAGAAAATGAACAATTAGAGAAGAAACAAAAATGGTCAATAAACATAAACATATGCTCAATTTCACTAAAAATAAATGTAGATTAAAACAACAATGCACTGTTTTGTTTAGGACATTGGCAAAGGTTTAATAGATTAATCATTTCTGTTGGTAAAGGGGTGCGTAAACAGGCATTTTTATTCATTGCCAACAGAAATAAAAACTTCCACTAACTTTGGGAGGGTTATTTGAAAATATCTAGTGATTTTTTTTTTCTTTTTTTGTCTGCACTGGGTCTTCATTGCTGCATACGGGCTTTCTCTAGTTGTGGTGAGTGGGGGCTACTCTTCGTTGCAGTGTGCAGGCTTCTCATTGCAGTGGCTTCCCTTGTTGTGGAGCACAGGCTCTAGGCGCACGGGCTCTAGAGTGCAGGCTCAGTAGTTCTGGCACACGGGCTTAGTTGCTCCGCGGCATGTGGGATCTTCCCGGACCAGGGCTTGAACCCGTGTCCCCTGCATTGGCAGGCAGATTCTTAGCCACTGCACCACCAGGGAAGCCCTCTAATGAATTTTTAAAGTTTGAACCCTTTACCCAGAGATTCTACTTCTGGTAATCTTTCCTACAAAAATACTTAGGCAAGTTTTCCAAATTTGAGAGAGACATAAACTTACAGATTCAAGAAGCTAAGTGAACCCCAAACAGGGTAAACCCAAAGAAATTCAAACAAAGACACATCATAAGCAAACTTCTGAAAACTAAAGAAAAAACAAAACAAAAACCTTGAAAGCAGCAAGAGAGAAATGACACCTTTCTAACAGAGCAAATTTTTGTTGAATGACAATAGATTTCTTATCAGAAACCATGCAGGCCAGAAGAAGGTGACAATATTTTCCCAGTACTAAAAAAAAAGAGCTGTCAGGTCAGAATTCTATATCCAAGTAAAATATCCTTCAGGAGTGAAGGGGAAATCAAGTCATTCTCGGATGCCCCCCTTAAAAGAATAGAAAGTTTACAAAGTAGGAAAAACAGTAATAGAAGGAATCTTGTAACATCAGGGAGAAAGAACAGTGGAAAGAGTAAAACTACAGGTAGATAAAACAGACTCCTTCTGATGATGCTTTCTCAATTATGTCTGACAGTTAGAGCAAAATGTATAACTGTCTGTTATGGTTCTCAATGTATGTAGAGGAAATGTTTAAAACAATAATATAGATGTAGGAGAGTAAAGGGAGGAAAAGTTTCAGACTTCCTCAAACTGATAAAATGTCAACTCCAGTAGATTGTGATATGTTGTGTATATATAATGTAATACCTAGAACATGTACTAAAAAAGCTATATACAACTCAACATCAAAAACAAAAACACTCTGATTAAAAAATGGACAGAAGACCTGAATGGACGTTTTTCCAAAGCGGAAATGCAGATGGCCAAGAGGTACATGAAAAGATGCTCAACATTGCTAATCATCAGGGAAATGCATAATAAATCAAAACTACAATGAGATACCACCTCAGAATGGCTATCATCAAAAAGACAACACATAACAAGTGTTTGTGAGGATGTTCAGAAAAGGGAACCCTAGTACACTGTTGGTGGGAATGTAAATTGGTGCAGCCACTATGGAAAACAATATAAAGGTTTCTCAAAAAACTAAAAATAGAACTAACATAGGACCCAGCAATTCCACTCCTGGGTATGTATCTATTTTAAAAAAAAAGAAAAAAAACCACTAACTCAAAAAGATACATGCAAATCCAAATTGGAAAAGAAGAAGTAAAGCTGTCACTGTTTGCAGATGACATGATACTATACAGAGAGAATCCTAAAGATGCCACCAGAAAACTACTAGAGCTAATCAATGAATTTGGTAAAGTTGCAGGATACAAAATTAATGCACAGAAATCTCTTGCATTTCTATACACTAATGATGAAAAATCTGAAAGAGAAATTAAGGAAACACTCCTATTTACCACTGCAGCAAAAAGAATAAAATGTCTAGGAATAAACCTACCTAAGGAGACAAAAGACCTGTATGCAGAAAACTATAAGACACTGATGAAAGAAATTAAAGATGATACCAACAGATGGAGAGATATACCATGTTCTTGGATTGGAAGTATCAACCTTCTGAAAATGACTATACTACCCAAAACAATCTACAGATTCAATGCAATCCCTATCAAATTACCAATGGCATTTTTACGGAACTAGAACAAAAAAATCTTAAAATTTGTATGGAGACACAAAAGACCCCGAATAGCCAAAG
>NC_041234.1:19697794-19708700 GCF_002837175.3 Physeter macrocephalus | reverse complement strand
AAAAGACTTGCATACTGAAAACCACAAAACATCACTCAGAGAAATTAAAGACCTAAATAAATGTAAAGACATCCCATGTTCATTGGTTGAAATACTTAATATTGTTAAGATGGCAATTCTCCTCAAATTGATCTACAGAATCAATGCAATCCCTGTCAAAATCTGTATAACATAGCAGGCCTGAGGATACTATCAATTGAAAATCCTGCTGGCAAGTTTGGCCCTTGGCTAGGATCTGGGAACTTGAATTTGGGGAGGGTTCCCTCCACCCTAACTGATAAGAATAGCTCACTGTACTTAACTGTTTGTGCAAACAACATGGTTTCTGATGAACACCAGCTTTCCTCCTGGGACTCTGGACTTTTGGTATGTGCTATAGGCAGAGGGTGCCTGCATGACTGAGTCTCTAATGAGCTTCCTTCACAAAATAACATTTCACACATGTTGTCACAACTCTTTACTGGGAAAAGTTATGCTAAGTGAAGGAAATCAGTTACAAAAGACCACATATTGTACGATTCCACATATTAAATGTTCAAAATAGGCAAATCTATAGAGACAGAAAGTAGAAAAGTGGCTGCCTAAGGCTGAGGAGGTATAGGGTTGGGGGAGCTGAGGTGTGACAGCTAAACGGTATGAGGTTTCTTTTTTTTTTGGTGATGAAAATGTTCTAAAATTTATTATGATGATGGTTGCACAACTCTGTGAGTATACTAAAAATCACTGAATTGTACACGTTAGGTGAATTACATGGTATTTGAATTACATTTCAATAAAGCTGTCATAAAAAATAACAGTAGCTAATAAAATATATTGTTCTTCTAAAAATATTCTGTTGAAGAGTGGCAAGGGAAAAACTCAGTGGAACCAGATAGGAAGGTATTGAAATAAGCCAGGCAGTTTGGACCAACATGATCCAGTATTCTTGGCCGTGGCCAGGCACTTCTGTATGGTTCTGGGCATAGCAATTCTTGAACAACCATTACCAATTATTGTCTTTCTTTTCTTACTGAGATAGAATTGACATATAACATTATATTAGTTTCAGGTGTACACACTAATTTTCAGTTATGTAAATATCCTTAAGCACTCACTAATATAGACCAACCTAGTACTATTTCTTGCAGGGTAAATGAAAATGAGTAAAACAGCCATTCTCCTCAAGCATTTCTGTATTTGGAAAGATAAAGCTCCTAATGAAATAACTATAACACAAGGCAGTGTGATAAGCCCCAAAGCAAGGTGAATATAAAACTGAGAAGGACTTCAGAGGACACATGCTGAGTGATTATTGTAACACCCTCGCTATTGTCATAATCACTCCGACATCACCAAAAGTGATTACTGATTACTGAGTGGCTAAGTACATGAGGCCCTGTTAGGTTCTCTACAGAGCTGGACAGTCACTGCTTTCCTTGAACCTATACACATCTTTATGACGGGGCCATTAAGGAAATATATCAATAAATATAGCATACACAAACATGCAGTTTTTAGGATGGGGAGTGATTCTAGCAGGAAGGACTCACCATTTTTTGTCAGATGTTTGAGACAAGTTTGTGGGTTTGACAGGAAAAAAAAAAATCCGATTAACAGCCGAGTTCCCTCAGCAACATCTCCAGCTCTGACACGGGATATAATTATATATTTATATGTTTATATATATAAGGCAAAAGGCTCTTTTAATACCTAGAAAACATGTTGTACCTTTAACAAGCCACAGAAGGATTGGAATAAATGCTATACATTGGATAGGAGCTCCCCACCAATCAGAAACGGAAAAAAACAAAACAAAGAAAACAAACACACACGGAAGAGGGGCTGGGGGTTGGGGGGGGGGTACTAACCGCCTCAGAATAATCTCCTCAGTATAACCGCCTTCAGAAAAAAACGCCTCAGGATAATCTCCTCAGTATAACCGCCTTCAGAAAAAACCGCCTCAGGAAAAGCGATCTCCCACGCAGGCGAGTGGACCCCACAATTCTCACCAGCAGGGGGAGATAACGGAGCAGCACTTGGTTCTGTCAGACCTGAAGCCACCAGATGGGGCCAAAAGATCAGAGTAGATACCCTCGATACTTTTCTTCTCAGGGAATTTCTCTTCTGCATCTTCGGACCCGAGAAGAAAGTACTAATCTCTGCTCACACACACAGACACCCCCCTCCAAGATGATGGTAGTGGCCAGTGCCAGACCACCAATCAAATGGCCTCTCTGCTCCAGCTACCCCTTCATAAAATCGGAATCGAAATAGTACCCATTTCAGAAGATTGTGTGAGAATTAAATGAGATAATGCATACAAAACACAGTACCAAACAAGTTTTCAAGCCCCATTCCAGACCTGCAGAATTAGAAACTCTGGGTTGGGGCCCAACTATCTGTTTTCAGTTTTTGTTTTTTTTAACACTTTACTTACATTTACTGGTTTATAACTCCGGAACAGCCAAAAAGAAGGGATGTACAGGGCAAAGTATGGGGTGGGGATAGGTGTGCGCAGAACTTTCATGCCCCTTTCAGGTACATTACCCTCTTGATCCTGGGAGCTCCCCAACTGTTTTAACAAGCCCTTCAGGTGATTCTGATGCACGCTGAAGTGTAAGAATTATTGCTCGAAGAAGAAGGCTGCCCCCTCAAATAGCTAACCAAGGTTTTTGTCATTATTACAAATTCCATGATTATGTGGCTTCTGACTTGTTTCCTGCCTGAAATTCCAAAGCCATCATTTGTTTCTTGAGCCCAGTTGTGTGCCCAGTAGTGTGGCAGATACAATGAGAGAGACAGAAAACCTGCCCTCCAGGCTTTCAGTGTAGGTGATCCAGGAATAGGGAAAGTTAATTAACTCTAGTAGGCCAGATCTAGTCCATGTTAGATGAATTATACAGATGATAAACAAGTGTTCTAGGAAATCACAGGAGGGAAATTTCACAATTATAAGAGGGAGGGGCCTGACTAGAAATGGCCACTGCCAAGCCAAGCCCACGCCTCAAAAATAGCTGTAGGTCATTTTCTACAAGGCAATAGAGCAGACCTTAGCTGCCTAATTTAGTCCCTACCTAAAAGGAAATCCCAACATATCTGAGTCTGCTTGCCTTTAACAGCTGCCCTATGAAATTTTAAAAATGAGAATGTTTATAGCTTTTAAAGAGTCTTTTATTTTCTCCCTCCACTGCTTCACTTTCAGTGTAGGTGATCCAGGAATAGGGAAAGTTAATTAACTCTAGGAGGCCAGATCTAGTCCATGTTAGATGAATTATACAGATGATAAACAAGTGTTCTAGGAAATCACAGGAGGGAAATTTCACAATTATAAGAGGGTGGGGCCTGACTAGAAATGGCCACTGCCAAGCCAAGCCCACGCCTCAAAAATAGCTGTGAAGTCATTTTCTACAAGGCAATAGAACAGACCTTAGCTGCCTAATTTAGTCCCTACCTAAAAGGAAATCCCAACATATCTGAGTCTGCTTGCCTTTAACAGCTGCCCTATGAAATTTTAAAAATGAGAATGTTTATAGCTTTTAAAGAGTCTTTTATTTTCTCCCTCCACTGCTTCAATCACTCATAGGAAAGGACAGACAGATATGCACAGTACAGACATAACATAAATACTTGACAGAAGTAATTATGCAGCACCATTGCCGAGATGTTCAGAATAGCTATCTAATTTTTCACTTTAGTGTGGTTGCATGAAGCTACTCTAAATGACATTGTGTATTCTCATGGCTGGAAAACAATTCAGGAGAAAAAGAAGTGGAGTTCCCATTTGTATTGGTCCACAATAAATAATGTCTGATAATCATTAGCATCACGGCCCATTTTCCAAATGGTCACTGTGTCATCACATAAACTAAATTAGGTAGGCTAAATCTGAGTCTGGAAGATCCTTAGTGGGACTAACAGGCAGAAAGTGATTTTATGTAGGCTGATCATTCAACTCATTTAAATTTCATTTTGCCATTATTCATAATAATTGCATTACAGACACAGGTCCCATTTTTATTATCTTAATAGCTCTTTCAAACCAAATGCAAACTGAAAGCATATTTAAAGTGTTGACTTGTATAATTATTCACAAGTTTGTGTGGAAGAGATGTTTGGGTAGAATAAACAAGGTTAGAAAACAGATGATGATTAGGGGAAAAAATGATAACCAAAGCTTCTGTGTTTAACATCTCTGTGTTTGGCTCTTAAAGGTTAACCTAAGTGCATACTACTTCACACATACTCGCACACTAACATAGCATATTCCTTCTTTTTATTTATTTATCTGTTTGTTTGTTTGTTTTTGGCTGCATTGGGTCTTCGTTGCGGTACACGGGCTTTCTCTGGTTGCAGCGAGCAGGGGCTACTCTTCATTGTGGTGCACGGACTTCTCATTACGGTGGCTTCTCTTGTGGCGGAGCACAGGCTCCAGGCGCGCGGGCTTCAGTAGTCGTGGCATGTGGACTCAGTAGTTGTGGCTCACAGGCTCTAGAGCGCAGGCTCAGTAGTTGTGGCGCCCGGGCTTACTTGCTCCGTGGCATGTGGGATCTTCCCATACCAGGGCTCGGACCCATGTCCCCTGCATTGGCAGATGGATTTTTGACCACTGCGCCACCAGGGAAGCCCCCATATTCCTTCTTTTAACTCTTTGGATATCCCTTCTCCCCCATCTATCCCCATCTCTAGTCAGTACAGGCCAGTCTGAGAGCTTCAGCAGCGAGAAAGAAGAGGCAGTGGATACACTGTAACCTATGACTAAACCTCCTTACATTTCATTATTGGTTTCCCATCCAATTCAAATGCTGCTCTTGTTTGCTTCTGGTTAGCTTCCAAGATGACAGGATTGGAGTGCCAAAGGACAGACCTCTAATCATCCATAATAGTTCTCTCTTTGTCAGTTAGGGGATATGGTAAGACATTTTCCAGGCCAAGATCACAGTTGTTCGCTTCTGGGCTGGGAGACAGAGGTTTTTTGGTTTTTTGGTGGTTGTTGTCTATTTGTTTTTATCTTAGGGGTATACATTCTTGTGATTGAAGAATAAATAAACATTTTCTTTCTTTGCTTCTTATTCCACAGACATGAGCCAGACAGAGGAGCTCCAACTGTTTCTTTAATCATCAAAAGTTCCCCTTGACAAATGGGTGGTATAGGAAAAGCAGGTCCTGTATTATGTATTCTAACTCATCACCATGGACAAAGCCACCCTCCTTGAACCAAACTTATCTTTAAATAAAAACTGTATATAGTTAAGGTGTACAACATGATGATTTGATATAGTCAGGATCCTCTGAGCTGCCTTCTCAACTAGGCCTCAACCTTGGCCTTATAAGAACTACAACTTTCAGCACAATTCCATCCACTCCCTACATTAAGAGATTAAGAGACTTGAACAAACACCAGCATAGTTTCTGTCACCTCAAGGCCATGTCCCTAGGATGATGACCCCAGCCTCTTTAAAATGCCTGCCTGGGCTTCCCTGGTGGCACAGTGGTTGAGAGTCCACCTGCTGATGCAGGGGACACGGGTTCGTGCCCCGGTCCGGGAAGATCCCACATGCTGCGGAGCGGCTAGGCCCGTGAGCCATGGCTGCTGAGCCTGCGCGTCCAGAGCCTGTGCTCCACAACGGGAGAGGGCCACGACAGTGAGAGGCCCGCATACCGCAAAAAAAAAAAAAAGCCTGGCTGAGAAAGTTCAAAAGTGCCAAAAGAATTTACTGTTTATTCCAGCCAAAACCTGACTATAGCCCCCTGACCTCCCTTTTCTCAGAACATTTACTTTAGAAAACTTGTGATTGTAAATCCTTTCTCTGTCCTTTTGAGATGTATCTTCTACAACCCAGGAAAATCTTTCTCAGAGACCTGGGAGTCATCCCTTTGAAATGTAATCATCAAGAAAGATAGGGCCCCTATCTCTCAGTCTCTATGAAAGGGTAGGAACCTAACTTCGTTAAGTACCAGTTAGCAAACACAGATGCCCTGATCACATTGATCAACCTCCCACCCCCCAAATTTCCCTCAGCACTTTTCCTTTAGCACTCCCCAGCATTTAACAAGCCTTTTGTTTCAGCGGAGTTGAGCTCTGTTCACCTGAAGTCTCTCCCTTACTTCAGTAGCCTGAATAAAATAGGTCTTGCCACCTTTAACAAAGGTCCAGCTTTGTTTGTCTCTGATGCCATGAATTGACAAGGTCAAAATTGTACAGGACGGTTAAGACATGTAATTTTAGGGTAATAGATAAAAGAAGAAATGGAAGTAGAACCAAGGATATGAAACTCTATGATTTAGGTGGTCATCTCAGCTGATTTTTAATTCAGATACAGTTATTCACACGAGGTTAACATGAAGGCAGGTGAAGGAAGCACAAGGAGAAAACAAGATGAGACTTGGGCACAATGAGAGCATTTGGTTATGGGCTAATGTTTCCAAACTGGGGCTAAACTGAAGGCATCTCAAAGTGTAATGGATAATACTTTAAGGAATACTCTAACCAGCCATCTAGCACTGACCATAATGTAAAAGAATAAGTGGGTCTCAGGTCTTTTCATGGCTTGAGGAGTCTGTGAAAGGCTGTCCCTGACCTAAGTGGATTGGCTTTGGCGGGGGGGCTAATTATGTCTCATGATAAAGGTTAAAGCTTGCTGGACCACTTAGACACCCAGAATCCTAAGGATAGAGCCCCCTGTCTTTGTGCTGTCACTGTTCTCTATAGAAGGAATGATGTCATGAAGTAGAAGTTCTGGTACCAACTGGCAGTCAAGTCTTTAGGATAGTTTGGAGGGTTGAGGAAAGCAGCAACATCTTGAGTCAGACTGAAAGGGTCATCACAGCATCCAAATGTACAAGAAAAAATCATTCCAAGTTCCTACGAAATAGCCTACTCTGATACTACAAAGGTAGGGCCATCTTCTGACTTCTTTTTGACTAGCCAAGGGGGTGTCTTGATGATGAGGTGAAACTACAGAAGCTGCTAAGGCAGCCTCAGACTTTCTACTTTCATATTTTTATTCAGGATACCCAGAAAGGACTTTAACATTTCTGTTTCTACAAAAATCCAAAGATCTCTTGCCACATAACTCTAAATATCTAGAGGGAAACCCAAAGAGAAATAAGTTAAGATGTGAAAATTAATACTGTTTTATTCAGAGGATGGTGGTCATTCTGTATATGAAAAATACAGACCTCCACTGGTAACTAACATGACTAGATTGTTCTGGAAGTCTAGCCTGAAGAGTAATGAGAAGGAAGGTCTTAAGGAGTTGTGAGCTGGACAAAATGTAAACGAAATATGTGTACCCTTCTAGACAGAACAGAAAAAATGTACAGCAGACAGCATGATATGCTTTTGATGAGAAGGGCTACTGAGTCTGCCAGCCTGCCCACCCTTTGCTAAGGTTGCTACGGTTTCAGGCATTATGACCCAACAAACCCTGTTATCATGTGCCAGGGTCAGAAGCAGCGAGGAGAGCCTGGCTCCTTCAGTCTCATCCAACAGTTGATGGGGTGGCAGCCAGCAGCAGGTGCCCAAGAACTTGGTATTGCCCACTTCCATCTCAAGGGGCACATCTCCCTTCTAGGTGGCACATGTTCATCCAAAGTCTAAAACAACTTCATTATCAAGGTAATAAGTTCATAATTTTAGTTTTTACAGTTTTTTTTAGGATTTGGACTGAGGCTATATCCAACTCACATGAGGGACCTCTATGCCTCCCCCTCTTTTTCTCTAGGCTAGTGATCTCTAGCTCTTGAAAAAAAGAAACTTCCTCTTCTGAGGATGTGGAAAACCTCTTCCTAAAACTTTTTCAGGGATTTCTAGAGATTTCTGAAGGGAGAGTCCAAGAAGATCTGGGGGAATTTCTGAAGGGAGAGTCCAAGAAGATCTGGGGGAATGAGATGGGTAGGGGGAATGGTAAAGTGTCAAAATATAGTAGTATCCTGTGAAAGGATAGCCACCAGAGGATAGTTGTTACTAAAATGTTGAGAGTGAGAGAGGAAGAGAGAGGCAGAGGAAGGGAGGGAGAGAGAGGGAAGGAGGGAGAATGGAGGGAAGGAGGGAGAATGGAGGGAGGGGGGAGGGAGGGAGCTAGAGGTTAAAGGGGTCTAAATTTTGAAGGAAGTGAAGGGAAAGGAATTCAACTGCCCTATAATACTTGGCCTAAAAGGTTTCTCTTGTTAAATTTTAAAGATAAATCAAATTCAACCCCAGATACCAAAACAACTCTACTGAGCTCTTAACTGAATCTTCCCAAATGTGTCTTACATAGGGAAAATCAGTCAGTGGCTTCTGCCATTTCCTTTTTACTTTTACTTCCAGGTTGGGGTGGGAGGTGGCAGGGGGGTTGAAGGAAGTTGGCAGAGATTATTCTCTCTTTCAAATAAACTTTGTCCTATGGGATCAGGGTCTGGCCTTCCGGCAGACATTTGTCTCTTAGTTATACTGGAGAATGGAGGGAGGGAGGGAGGGAGAATGGAGGGAGGGAGGGAGGGAGCTAGAGGTTAAAGGGGTCTAAATTTTGAAGGAAGTGAAAGGAAAGGAATTCAACTGCCCTCTAATACTTGGCCCAAAAGGTTTCTCTTGTTAAATTTTAAAGATATATCAAATTCAACCCCAGATAACAATTCTACTGAGCTCTTAACTGAATCTTCCCAAATATGTCTTACATAGGGAAAATCAGTCAGTGGCTTCTGCCATTTCCTTTTTACTTTTACTTCCAGGTTGGGGTGGGAGGTGGCAGAGGGGTTGAAGGAAGTTGGCACAGATTATTCTGTCTTTCAAATAAACTGTCCTATGGGATCAGGGTCTGGCCTTCCCGCAGACATCTGTCTCTTAGTTATACTTATGGCTATTAGAGTGAGTGTTCCCAGTATTCAGAAACTTTTTCTATAGGTTGTTTTAATAAAAAGAATTAATCACTTTACTGGTATACACCTTAGTCTTTTCTAGTGGCCCTATGTGGTAAGTAATTTCACTTTCTTTAATGTAATGAGAAAGACTCGGGTTAGACTAGGTTTAGCTAAAATTCAGTTAAAGGGGATGAGGTGAGCTTGACTCTTTGAAGGTACCCAAGAGTGGATAAAGAAAAGAGGATACAGGTGAGATTTAGTGAATGCGGTTGGGGAGAAGTAAATCACTAAATTTAACCCCACAGTCTCTAGACCTCCTTTTAAATTTACTTCCCAGCCTGTCGTTTTTCCTGACTGGCATTTTCCCAAGTCAATATGATACTCCCATGGTTCCAAATACCTGGTGTGGGGAATCTAAATTAAAGAAGACTATGGGTTCATGCCCCGGTCCGGGAAGATCCCACATGCCGCGGAGCTGATAGGCCCGTGAGCAATGGCCGCTGAGCCTGTGCTCCGCCACGGGAGAGGCCACAAGAGTGAGAGGCCCACATAACGCAAAAAAAAAAAAAAAAAAAAAAAAAAGCTTTTTCTGCATCTATTGAGGTGATCATATGGTTTTTATTTGTGAATACGGTATATCACATTGATTGATTTGCATATGTTGAAGAATCCTTGCATCCCTGGGATAAATCCCACTTGATCATGGTGTGTATGATCCTTTAATGTGCTGTTGGATTCTGTTTGCTAGTATTTTGTTGAGGGTTTTTGCATCTACGTTCATCAGTGATATTGGTGTGTAATTTTCTTTTTTTGTAGTATCGTTGTCTGGTTTTGGTATCAGGGTGATGGTGGCCTCATAAAATGACTTTGGGAGTGTTCCTTCCTCTGCAATTTTTTGAAAGAGGTTGAGAAGGATGGGTGTTAGCTCTTCTCTAAATGTTTGAAAGAATTCACCTGTGAAGCCATCTGGTTCTGGACTTTTGTTTGTTGGAAGATTTTCAATCACAGTTTCAATTTCATTACTTGTGATTGGTCTGTTCATATTTTCTATTTATTCGTGGTCTGCTCTGATCTTTATGATTTCTTTCCTTCTGCTAACCTTGGGTTTTGTTGTTTGTTCTTCTTTCTCTAGTTCCTTTAGGTGTAAGATTAGATTGTTTAGGGCTTCCCTGGTGGCGCAGTGGTTGCGCGTCCGCCTGCCAATGCAGGGGAACCGGGTTCGCGCCCCGGTCCGGGAGGATCCCACATGCCGCGGAGCGGCTGGGCCCGTGAGCCATGGCCGCTGGGCCTGCGCGTCCGGAGCCTGTGCTTCGCAACGGGAGAGGCCACAGCAGAGGAAGGCCCGCATACCACAAAAAAAAAAAATAAAAAAATAAAATAAATAAAATAAAAAGATTAGATTGTTTATTTGAGATTTTTCTTATCTCTTGAGGTAGGCTTGTATAGCTATAAATTTCCCTCTTAGAACTGCTTTTGCTGCATCCCATAGGTTTTGGATCATCGTGTTTTCATTGTCATTTGTCTCTAGGTATTTTTTTATTTCCTCTTTGATTTCTTCAGTGATCTCTTGGTTATTTAGTAACATATTGTTTAGCCTCCATGTGTTTGTGTCTTTTATGGTTTTTTCCCTGCAACTCATTTCTAATCTCATAGCGTTGTGGTCACAAAAGGTGCTTGACATAAGTTCAATTTTCTTAAATTTACTGCAGCTTGATTTGCGACCCAAGATGTGATCTATCCTGGAGAATGTTCTGTGTGCACTTGAGAAGAAAGTGTAATCTGCTTTTGGATGGAATGTCCTATAAGTATCAATTAAATCTATCTGGTCTATTGTGTCATTTAAAGCTTCTGTTTCCTTATTAATTTTCTGTTTGGAAGATCTGCCTATTGGTGTAAGTGAGGTGTTAAAGTCCCCCACTATTATTGTGTTACTGTCAATTTCCTCTTTTACAGCTGCTAGCAGTTGCCTTATGTATTGAGGTGCTCCTACGTTGGGTGCATAAATATTTATAATTGGTATATCTTCTTCTTGGATTGATCCCTTGATCATTATGTAGTCTCCTTCCTTGTCTCTTGTAACATTATT
>NC_041234.1:19614345-19696930 GCF_002837175.3 Physeter macrocephalus | reverse complement strand
GGAAGGTTTCGACTATAATCTCTTCAAATATTTTCTCAGGTCCTTTATCTCTCTCTTCTCCTTCTGGGACCCCTATAATGCGAATGTTGATGCGTTTAATGTTGCCCCAGAGGTCTCTTAGGCTGTCTTCATTTCTTTTCATTCTTTTTTCTTTATTCTGTTCCTCAGCAGTGAATTCCACCATTCTGTCTTCCAGGTCACTTATCCATTCTTTTGCTTCAGTTATTCTGCTATTGATTCCTTCTAGTGTATTTTTCATTTCACTTATTGTATTGTTCATCTCTGTTTGTTTGCTCTTTAATTCTTCTAGGTTTGTAAGACATTTGTTGCATCTTCTCGGTCTTTGCCTCCATTCTTTTTCCGAGGTCCTGGATATCATCTTCACTATCATTATTCTGAATTCTTTTTCTGGAATGTTTCCTATCTGCACTTCATTTAGTTGTTTTTCTGGGGTTTCATCTTGTTCCTTCATTTGGGACATAGCCCTCTGCCTTTTCATCTTGTCTCTCTTTCTGTGAATGTGGTTTTTGTTCCACTGGCTGCAGGATTGTAGTTCTTCTTGCTTCTGCTGTCTGCCCTCCAGTGGATGAGGCTATCTAAGAGGCTTGTGCAAGTTTCCTGATGGGAGGGACTGGTGGTGGGTAGAGCAGGCTGTTGCTCTGGTGGGCAGAGCTCAGTAAAACTCTAATCTGCTTGAATGCTGATGGGTGGGGCTGGGTTGCCTCCCTGTTGGTTGTTTGGCCTGAGGTGACCAAACACTGGAGCCTACCCGGGCTCTTTGATGGGGCTAATGGCGGATTCTGGGAGGGCTCACGCCAAGGAGTACTTCCCAGAACTTTTGCTGCCAGTGTCCTTGTCCTCACAGTGAGACAGAGCCACCCCCTGCCTCTGCAGGAGACCCTCCAACACTAGCAGGTAGGTCTGGTTCAGTCTCCCATGGTGTCACTGCTCCTTCCCCTGGTTCCCGATGCGCACACTACTTTGTGTGTGCCCTCCAAGAGTGGAGCCTCTGTTTCCCCCAGTCCTGTCAAATTCCTGCAATCAAATCTCACTAGCCTTCAAAGTTTGATTCTCTAGGAATTCCTCCTCCCGTTATGGACCCACAGGTTCGGAAGGCTGACGTAGGGCTCAGAACCTTCACTCCAGTGGGTGGACTTCTGTGGTATGTGTTCTCCAGTTTGTGAGTCACCCACCCAGCAGCTATGGGGATGGATTTTATTGTGATTGTGCCCCTCCTACCATCTCATTGTGGCTTCTCCTTTGTCTTTGGATGTGGGGTATCATTTTTGGTGAGTTCCAGTGTCTTCCTGTCGATGACTGTTCAGCAGTTAGTTGTGATTCTGGTGTTCTCGCAAGAGAGATTGAGAGCATGTCCTTCTACTCTGCCATCTGGAACCAATCTCTGGAGTTTGTTTTTAAAAGAGGAGCCCATATTTACTACACACAATGCAGGTCTCCTTGATTGTAACTGAAGCCCATTTGCAAAAAGTGGACCTTATTATGACCTCACGTTTCCAGGAATTCATGGTGATGAAGCAATGAATGGAGCAAAGAGGGCAATGGTGCTTAGTGCTGAGTAGATGTGTACACAATATGTATACACATATCCAAACATGGGCATACACAGTCACTAGTATAGAAATACACATATACGTTTACACAAAGTGACACACACACAGATATATACATGTATGTACATTAACAAAAAATAATTTATAAAATAATTTATAATAATTTGTAGCCAGGCCACACACATGCTTGGCTACATGTGACACTGACAAACACACACAAGCACTGAAATAACAAACTTATGTATAGTGATCTAGTCATAACAATGACTTACACACATATGCAAAGATATACAGTTATACAGAGTCAGACACACTAATGTGCCCACATGTGATACACATAAACAATAAACATTTATATATACATCCAAGCACACTATGCATAAACACACACTCACATTGATACACACAAGCCTTGATCAAAACAGACCATGCAGACTCAGGTACAGGCATACTCACTTATAAATATACCTCATGTTGATACACACACATACAAACTTAAACAAAGTGACACATTAACTAACTCACATGTTTGTGTACACTGATATACTTATTGACACAAATGCAGTGACATCCCCACTCATGTACTCACAGACACACTCAAATGCCAGTGTGTATGCAACACTGACATACATCAATCATTGACATAGTATATAAATATAACATAAACTGACACCTAATATATCGATATACACAGTCATTATACAATCACCTATTTATACATATTCATTTTAAACATACATATTTATTAATATATTATACATTAATTATATATTAATATATTGATGAGTATGTATGCTAATACCTGAATGTATGCTTCAACATATATAAATACATTTATAGCTGCGTGATACATGCTATTGGATTTATATCATAAACACATATGCAGCTCTCTCGACACTTGCTTATTTTCATATTCAGAGACACACTGATATACACACTCATATTTTTACATTCACATACATGTACAAAATATACATACAAACATGCACATGCTGGCCTATACAGCTGACATATACAATGGGTATGATGTCAGCACATTATGACACATGCTTACATACGGTGACATCACACATTGTGCACTGACATACACATATGCACACACATACACACAGGCACATTTTCACACACTAACAGTACAGACTGACACATGTTCACACTCATGAATTGATATATTGATGTGCATATACACACACGACAGAGACACTGACATATTTTTGACATGCATTGAAATAAGCACACATACTCAGATGAAATTGACAAACATATTGATAACACTTGTGTATAGTTAAGTGTACAAATGTATCTACTCTGAGCTTTTGTTGCTGCCACTTGTGCTTAAACGTGTATTAATGGATATAATTGTGTGTTATGCACCCATGCAAATACTAAAAGCCAAATCCCTAATCTGTGCAACTTAGAAGATATATCTTCTAAATACAATAGGGGAAAGAAGTAGGCTACCCAAAGCCTTATGGATAGGTCTTCTTTTTTTAGATGGAGAGGTCAGTGTGCCTTTTCAAACAAGCTCCTTCTAATCTTACAAGTGTCCTCAATCGTCTACTCAGTGATCTTCAGAAGTACGTCTTGTGTTTGCAACATGCACTTAGCCCCTCATCCTCTAGCTGTAGACATAAAGTAGGAGATACAGAGGGCAAATATCACAAACTGCCCTCTGGAAACTGCTACAGAGTCTATGCCGATCAACTGAAATGGATTACGTGGCCAAAGGACCTCAAAGCCAACATCTGGAAATGACAGCGGCCAAAGAAACCAACAATAACCAGAGTCCTTCCACCCCACCAGCCAAATCTCCTAGCAATCAGAGGGCAGTTATCTCCCCTGATGGAGAATGTTCTACGGATGACCCTTCCTTCTACGTCAACCGACTATCTCCTCTGGTGATCCAGATGGCCCATAAGAAAATCAAGGAGAAGTTGGAAGGTGGAAGCAAATGTCTTCATCATTCAATCTATCCACCCAGTGGGGACAAAGGGAAAAACAGCCCTCATAGTGCTGTGAGCAAGATCACTTCTGAAATGGCCCATGATGCTGTGGAAGTGACCTCTGCAGAAAGGCAGGGCACTGGGGAGGAGTGTAGGGAAGGTGGCCAAAAAACCTTTCTGTATAGTGAATTATCCAACAAGAGCAAAAGTGGAGACAAACAGATGTGCCAAAGAGACAACAAAGAATTTTCAGATTCGATCAGCAAAATGTTCATGGCTTATGCAAATCAAGTGGCATCTGACATGATGGTCTCTGTTAAGCAGAACTTGGAAGTTCATAGCTCTGGGAAGCCAATTCAAGCTTGTGTGGGCCCGAGGGTGCTGTTAAAACACATCGAAGAAACTGTGTCCTATTTGATTGACTCCTGCGTGAAGTACCTACATAATATCACCAGGGGCCTGATGGCCAACTTTGTCTCAACTGTCAAGAGGAATCTGTTCAACCATGGGAAACAGAACACTGCTGGTATCATGGAGGCCATGCTGAAGCGTCTTGTCTGTGCTCTTCTTGGGGAAAAAAAGGAAACTAAGTCTCAGAGTTCATCATATGCATCCTTGAAGGCTGGGTGCCATGATCCCAAATGCAAGAACCAAAGTCTCGAATTCTCAGCTATGAAGGCCGAGATGAAGGGAAAGGGCAAAGGCAAAATGAAACCAGAGGAGTGCAAGTCATTGACCAGTGCTGAGGAAGTCAGTGAACATACCCTCAAGGAGAGCCTGACAATGTGGAACCAAAATCAAGGCAAGATGGCTGGCAAAGCATGCGCCAATAAGGAGGAAAAGAGAGAGAAGATCAGCCTTTCCATGGAGTCACTGTCAAAGGACTTGATTGCCTCTGCCCTTAGGCTGATCCAATACTATCTGACCCAGCAGGCCAAGGGCAAAGATGCATTTAAAGACTGTCCTGGTTCTATCACTGGCTATATGACTCAGAGTGCCCAATACAAAAAGTGCAGAGGTAGCCAAAGTGCCAAGGCACTTTCAATGAAACATCTAGAATCTCGTGGAGCACCTGGATCATCCACCTCTCTAAAGGAGAATCAACACCTGGACTCCCAGAGGCTGGATACGTCAAACATCGTTCTGTCACTGATTCAAAAACTGCTTAGTGAGAGCTCCTTCAACTGTGGAGATCTATGTGAAGGTGAGAACCAACGTTCTGAGCCCAGGACAGACAAAGGAGCCTCCATGTCCAAGAGGCCTGACAAAGGGGAAGAACAATGCCAGGACAATCAAGAGCTTGACTTTATCAGTGGGATGAAGCAAGTGAACCGACAATTTATAGATCAACTGGTAGAATCTGTGATGAAGCTGTGCCTTATCATGGCTAAGTATAGCAACAATGGGGCAGCCCTTGCTGAGTTGGAAGAACAAGCAGCCTTGGCCAACAACCCCAACTACCAGGCCGGTGGCCCCAGATGCAGTCATGATGCTGTGATGTCACAGAACTATCAAGACTCTCCTGGACCCGAAGTCACTGTCTATAGCATACACAGTCACTAGTATAGAAATACACATATACGTTTACACAAAGTGACACACACACAGATATATACATGTATGTACATTAACAAAAAATAATTTATAAAATAATTTATAATAATTTGTAGCCAGGCCACACACATGCTTGGCTACATGTGACACTGACAAACACACACAAGCACTGAAATAACAAACTTATGTATAGTGATCTAGTCATAACAATGACTTACACACATATGCAAAGATATACAGTTATACAGAGTCAGACACACTAATGTGCCCACATGTGATACACATAAACAATAAACATTTATATATACATCCAAGCACACTATGCATAAACACACACTCACATTGATACACACAAGCCTTGATCAAAACAGACCATGCAGACTCAGGTACAGGCATACTCACTTATAAATATACCTCATGTTGATACACACACATACAAACTTAAACAAAGTGACACATTAACTAACTCACATGTTTGTGTACACTGATATACATATTGACACAAATGCAGTGACATCCCCACTCATGTACTCACAGACACACTCAAATGCCAGTGTGTATGCAACACTGACATACATCAATCATTGACATAGTATATAAATATAACATAAACTGATACCTAATATATCGATATACACAGTCATTATACAATCACCTATTTATACATATTCATTTTAAACATACATATTTATTAATATATTGTACATTAATTATATATTGATGAGTATGTATGCTAATACCTGAATGTATGCTTCAACATATATAAATACATTTATAGCTGCGTGATACATGCTATTGGATTTATGTCATAAACACATATGCAGCTCTCTCAACTCGACACTTGCTTATTTTCATATTCAGAGACACACTGATGTACACACTCATATTTTTACATTCACATACATGTACAAAATATACATACAAACATGCACATGCTGGCCTATACAGCTGACATATACAATGGGTATGATGTCAGCACATTATGACACATGCTTACATACGGTGACATCACACATTGTGCACTGACATACACATATGCACACACATACACACAGGCACATTTTCACACACTAACAGTACAGACTGACACATGTTCACACTCATGAATTGATATATTGATGTGCATATACACACACGACAGAGACACTGACATATTTTTGACATGCATTGAAATAAGCACACATGCTCAGATGAAATTGACAAACATATTGATAACACTTGTGTATAGTTAAGTGTACAAATGTATCTACTCTGAGCTTTTGTTGCTGCCACTTGTGCTTAAACGTGTATTAATGGATATAATTGTGTGTTATGCACCCATGCAAATACTAAAAGCCAAATCCCTAATCTGTGCAACTTAGAAGATATATCTTCTAAATACAATAGGGGAAAGAAGTAGCCTACCCAAAGCCTTATGGATAGGCCTTCTTTTTTTAGATGGAGAGGTCAGTGTGCCTTTTCAAACAAGCTCCTTCTAATCTTACAAGTGTCCTCAATCGTCTACTCAGTGATCTTCAGAAGTACGTCTTGTGTTTGCAACATGCACTTAGCCCCTCATCCTCTAGCTGTAGACATAAAGTAGGAGATACAGAGGGCAAATATCACAAACTGCCCTCTGGAAACTGCTACAGAGTCTATGCCGATCAACTGAAATGGATTACGTGGCCAAAGGACCTCAAGGCCAACATCTGGAAATGACAGCGGCCAAAGAAACCAACAATAACCAGAGTCCTTCCACCCCACCAGCCAAATCTCCCAGCAATCAGAGGGCAGTTATCTCCCCTGATGGAGAATGTTCTACGGATGACCCTTCCTTCTACGTCAACCGACTATCTCCTCTGGTGATCCAGATGGCGCATAAGAAAATCAAGGAGAAGTTGGAAGGTGGAAGCAAATGTCTTCATCATTCAATCTATCCACCCAGTGGGGACAAAGGGAAAAACAGCCCTCGTAGTGCTGTGAGCAAGATCACTTCTGAAATGGCCCGTGATGCTGTGGAAGTGACCTCTACAAAAAGGCAGGGCACTGGGGAGGAGTGTAGGGAAGGTGGCCAAAAAACCTTTCTGTATAGTGAATTATCCAACAAGAGCAAAAGTGGAGACAAACAGATGTGCCAAAGAGACAACAAAGAATTTTCAGATTCGATCAGCAAAATGTTCATGGCTTATGCAAATCAAGTGGCATCTGACATGATGGTCTCTGTTAAGCAGAACTTGGAAGTTCATAGCTCTGGGAAGCCAATTCAAGCTTGTGTGGGCCCGAGGGTGCTGTTAAAACACATCGAAGAAACTGTGTCCTATTTGATTGACTCCTGCGTGAAGTACCTACATAATATCACCAGGGGCCTGATGGCCAACTTTGTCTCAACTGTCAAGAGGAATCTGTTCAACCATGGGAAACAGAACACTGCTGGTATCATGGAGGCCATGCTGAAGCGTCTTGTCTGTGCTCTTCTTGGGGAAAAAAAGGAAACTAAGTCTCAGAGTTCATCATATGCATCCTTGAAGGCTGGGTGCCATGATCCCAAATGCAAGAACCAAAGTCTCGAATTCTCAGCTATGAAGGCCGAGATGAAGGGAAAGGGCAAAGGCAAAATGAAACCAGAGGAGTGCAAGTCATTGACCAGTGCTGAGGAAGTCAGTGAACATACCCTCAAGGAGAGCCTGACAATGTGGAACCAAAATCAAGGCAAGATGGCTGGCAAAGCATGCGCCAATAAGGAGGAAAAGAGAGAGAAGATCAGCCTTTCCATGGAGTCACTGTCAAAGGACTTGATTGCCTCTGCCCTTAGGCTGATCCAATACTATCTGACCCAGCAGGCCAAGGGCAAAGATGCATTTAAAGACTGTCCTGGTTCTATCACTGGCTATATGACTCAGAGTGCCCAATACAAAAAGTGCAGAGGTAGCCAAAGTGCCAAGGCACTTTCAATGAAACATCTAGAATCTCGTGGAGCACCTGGATCATCCACCTCTCTAAAGGAGAATCAACACCTGGACTCCCAGAGGCTGGATACGTCAAACATCGTTCTGTCACTGATTCAAAAACTGCTTAGTGAGAGCTCCTTCAACTGTGGAGATCTATGTGAAGGTGAGAACCAACGTTCTGAGCCCAGGACAGACAAAGGAGCCTCCATGTCCAAGAGGCCTGACAAAGGGGAAGAACAATGCCAGGACAATCAAGAGCTTGACTTTATCAGTGGGATGAAGCAAGTGAACCGACAATTTATAGATCAACTGGTAGAATCTGTGATGAAGCTGTGCCTTATCATGGCTAAGTATAGCAACAATGGGGCAGCCCTTGCTGAGTTGGAAGAACAAGCAGCCTTGGCCAACAACCCCAACTACCAGGCCGGTGGCCCCAGATGCAGTCATGATGCTGTGATGTCACAGAACTATCAAGACTCTCCTGGACCCGAAGTCACTGTCTATATGCCCTTAGGCTGATCCAATACTATCTGACCCAGCAGGCCAAGGGCAAAGATGCATTTAAAGACTGTCCTGGTTCTACCACTGGCTATATGACTCAGAGTGCCCAATACAAAAAGTGCAGAGGTAGCCAAAGTGCCAAGGCACTTTCAATGAAACATCTAGAATCTCGTGGAGCACCTGGATCATCCACCTCTCTAAAGGAGAATCAACACCTGGACTCCCAGAGGCTGGATATGTCAAACATCGTTCTGTCACTGATTCAAAAACTGCTTAGTGAGAGCTCCTTCAACTGTGGAGATCTATGTGAAGGTGAGAACCAACATTCTGAGCCCAGGACAGACAAAGGAGCCTCCATGTCCAAGAGGCCTGACAAAGGGGAAGAGCAATGCCAGGACAATCAAGAGCCTGACTTTATCAGTGGGATGAAGCAAGTGAACCGACAATTTATAGATCAACTGGTAGAATCTGTGATGAAGCTGTGCCTTATCATGGCTAAGTATAGCAACAATGGGGCAGCCCTTGCTGAGTTGGAAGAACAAGCAGCCTTGGCCAACAACCCCAACTACCAGGCCGGTGGCCCCAGATGCAGTCATGATGCTGTGATGTCACAGAACTATCAAGACTCTCCTGGACCCGAAGTCACTGTCTATAATCAGCGCTCAACAAGTAGCTTGCAAAAGCAGCTCCAGGATGTCCTGCAGTGGATTGCAGCCTCACAATTTAACATACCCATGCTCTACTTCATAGGAGATGATGCTGGACAACTGAAGAAGGTAAGCAATGCAACAAGGAACAAGAGGAAAGAGGGCTGGAATGGGTAGGGGCAGGGAGGCGGTATTGTACTTAGAGCCCAAGAAGCAGTCCATTTTTTTGAGTCTGTTCTTTATCATGTGACTCATGAATTACTCTCACCTCATAAAGACACAAAAGTGATGAACCATTAGTTATGTGGGGCTCTGGACACCTTAAGGCCTGCGTACTTCCAAGAGGAGGAGAGTGAGATTAGCTCATTTTATCAGTGATCCTTAGGAGTATTAGTGAACACAATTGATTCCAGAGTTTGTTTTTTGAAGCTCAAAAAGAAAAGACCTTTGGCATTTTAATCTATGCCATTAGAGGAGGGTCCAGAAAAAAGGAAAGCCATGTCAGCAGCCTCCAGTCCTGGACCTGTGGCAGCCTTTAATCCTAGAATCATAGGCAGGAAGGTGGGTGGGGTGTAGCTGACTTTCTCCGTCTGGGCCCTGGCTCCAAAAGCATCACGTGACTCAAGCTATCTCTGCTCTCTCCACAGCTTCCTGAAGTGTTAGCTAAAGCAGCAGAGAAGGGGTACAGTGTAGGAGATCTTCTTCAAGAGACCATGAAGTTCTTCAAGGAACGACTACTGGATGAAGCCACGGGAAACGTGCCTAGAAAACAACAGCTAGACTGGCTGCTCACTAACCTGTGAGCCAACAATTCCTTCTCCTCTCCGTTTACTCCCCACCCCCAGCAGCATTCTGTCCCAGCTGGAGCACTCTCTACCATCAGGCCAGTGAACTGCACACTGCACGACTGTATTTTCTAATACATCTGAGCAGTTGGACTGTGCAAATACAGGGTGTCCAACAAACTGGGCAAGAACGTGAAAAAAAAAAAACTTCTTTGAATTGTGTCATTGTTTTCTTGGTCAGATATATCCGAGGCAAGGGAGGGGAATGCGTCCAATTTCAAGAACTGGTGATACAGTGTTGGACTTGTGTCCAGATCTCACCCTGGGTTATTTTCTAAGCACCCAAAACACAGGGATATAACCCATGTCCAAGTTCCTAAGTCATCCAGTTTATCCAAATCTCAGTTCACAAGCTATTTAGAGTTTTGCCACCTGTGGTCTCCCTGTTTCTCCCAGAATTGCACAGTTAACTTGATAATCCCCCTTCTAATCCCAAGGATGCAGCTTTCTTGATCACTTTTAAGAGTCTGTAGATGGGCTAGCTTAGATGAAAAACAAACCGAAGAAAGTATATTACCCACGGACACACATACACTCCCAGTGTTCACTGCACATGGCTAAACACTATCCAGAACTACAATGGGATCTGATCCTCCCCCACACATAATAAAGCTTCCTTATAAGTCATTTCCTTCAACTGATGAGATTTCCTTGTTTTCCAGCAGTCTGAGAGAAAAATTTGCAGAGAACAAAGCTACAGAATGGTAAATTCTTCACAGCCACCTTATGTGAATCCCAATGTCTCCTTTGAGACTAGCACTAAATTCCTAGATTTGTTCTATGCTTCTCAGAAGTCTATCACAATGCTATAATTCATTACAAATCAGATCAAGACAGTGGTTTCAGCCCTGTGGTCCTCTGTTAGCTAGTTTGCTGTGGCATACCTTTGAGGTGCTTGTGGCTTAGTAGAACAAGCACAGGATGTGGCTTCCTTCTCAACTCAGAAGTTAAAGCTTTGGCCTCTTACTAGTTGCATGGCCTTAGAGTCACCTAGGTAGACTCTGAGCCTTTTCCTTTATCTGTAAAATGTAGACAAAAATTACCCTCCCTGTTTAGAGGTTAAACTAGAGGAATAGATGTAATGATGCTTTGCAAGGAGAATCTTGTTACAAATTAGATATGGGATTGAAGTTGTACCTCTCAAAGCCCATCCTAACACAGTTGCAAGTGCCCTTGATATACTTCCAAACTGAAAGCAAGATTCTCTGAGTGTGGGACCCAGAAAGACACATTTTGGGGGAGGTAAGAAGCATAGAGACAAACTTTGACAACTTCTCCACAATGCCTGGACCAGTCAGATAGAAGTAAAGGTAGGCTCCTTCAAAGCCAGGATTTTAAAACTCCCCAGCCCTGATAAAGCGAATCAAACCTCTTCTACTCGCACCCCGACCCCATGAAAAGCTTTGGAGTTACGCTACTACAGAACCTTCTCTTTGTCCTTGAAGAAAATCCTTAATAAACAAATCCCGGGACCAGGTCTGCATTTCTGATGACTCAGTCCTCCCTGAGCACAGCTGGGTCCCATAGTAGTTTACTTCCTTGATTAACTCAGCTCTTGACTTACTCCTGATCTTTATTATGAGGCGGCCTTGGGGATTCTTTGGAACGTGGAAATAGAGCAAAGGAAGTTACATGTTCTGTTAAATGAGGGCCATTGGGGCAAAATGGTCTCTAAGGGCCCTTCCAGCTCTGACATTTGAAGATTCTAAGAGTTTCTCTTCCATAATTTCTCAGGGAAACTTGCGTGGATGAGGTAAGATCAGGGTGAGGAAACTTGATTTTTGCCAGAGCTAACTGACAGACTCCAGCAGAGAAAGGAATGCTTTGGGCCAGACAGGGTCCTGACAAGGGTCTGGAGGAGCTCACCAGTCCTTGGGGTTTATTCCTGGAGGGTGAGACCCTGACCTTTCACCCCTCTAAATGGGGAAGTGATCCCAGGCATCCTATTAGCAATGTGGCCACGCTCACTGCCAGCAGCCAGAAATGGACAAGGGCTTCTGCTGAGCTGAAAGCCCCACATACAGTAGGAAAGGGATGACAGGAGCAGAAGGAGAAGGAAAACAGGATTATCTCCTGGCAGGCAGTGTCACTGGTTTGATATCACTGACAATTTTAGTCCTTCTGAACATCAGGCCTCCATTTCACAAGAAAGTTGTGAGCAGAACTCATCTGGGAGGTTACCACAGGGCCAGGCCTAGGCTGAGGTGAGGCAAGAGAGACATTTTCCTCAGGGGCAAAATTTAAGGGGGCAGAAGAAAAAACTTGGTAATCAAAATCAATACTTTTTTCTTTTAACTGAAGTATAGTTGATGTACAGTGTTGTGTTAATTTTTGCTGTACAGCAAAGTGACTCTGTTATACATATATCCTTTTTCATATTCTTTTCCATTACGGTTTATCACAGGATAATGAATATAGTTCCCTGTGCTATACAGTAGGACCTTGTTGTTTATTCATCCTATATCTATAATAGTTTGCATCTGCTAATCCCAAACTCCCAAAATCAATAGCTTTAATGTACCATTTAAGAAATCAAAATTAATGCAGAGTATCCAAATGTCAAATATTGTAATACAGAGGATTAGTAATAGTGCCAGGCCAAAACATAACGGAGCATGAGGTAAAAGGAAAAATTGGTAAGACATTTTATGGGAGGACCACTTTATGGAAGATTGCCAAGGCAGTACTTAGAGAATGTATAGCCCTGAAAGCCTTCATCAGTACACAAAAGCAACAACGAATTAAATCCCTGCCTAGAGAACTTCGGGAGGGAACAAATAACAAATCAAACAAGTTTAGGAAAGGGGAAATAAAATTTGGAGCAAGGTAACAAAAGACAGAGAAAGCGAAGTTTCACTTAAACCTTAAAAAACAATCAGGGGTGAGGAGAGGGGTATTGCAGTGTTCTCTCTCTTGCTTAACTTAAGAGTATATCTTTCCAAAGAAAGCTCAGGTTAATTCTGGTTAAAAACAGGAACCACACATGATTGCCCCGGTTAAAATTCTACTTTACAATAGTTCTAATAATGGAAGAAGAAAAGTAAAAAGTAGAAATATAGGAGTAATAAAAATAAAAATGCCACCTTTGCAAATGATATATTTGTACGTCCATGAAAATCAAATCCCCAAATATGAGAGGTAGTGAATGAGCTTTGCAGAGGTATAGGATAGAATTTACTTGTGAGCTGTAAGAATTTGCCATCAACTATAAAACAATTGCAGCTGCTTTCTCCTCACTGACTCAGAGACATGTAAAAAGTCCAGCAGTTCCACTGCACTAAGGTCTCTGTGGTGTCAGAACATGAAAAAAATCTGGAAGAATTGACCGAATTTCTGCATCCTAGAGCCACCCAGCCAGAAAGAGGAGAGTCTAATTACCATAGTGACAATAATATTAAACACCTAGGTATTAAGGAAGGCAAGAAATGACATTTACAGAGAACTTACTGAGTGCCAGACACTACCAGGTGCTTTAGTTCTTTTAAAAACCTTATGAGATGGTTTGTTATTAGCTGCTTTTTACAGCTGTGAAATTAGAGGGTCAGGTTTAAAGGCCTTTTTTAAAAGTTATACATCAGTAAGTGGGAGAGCTGGGATTCAAATCCAGGTTTGCCTCATGCCAAACACTATGCTTTTCCCATTCTATCACACTGTCTTCCCATTAATTCAGAATCCATGCTTATTAAACAACTATAATACATGAGTGAGAAAAAGAAAAACAGGTAAATAGAAAAATAGACCATGCTCCTAACTAGTAAAACTAAGTAAAACAAAACACTTTCTAATTCAACATATAGGTTTCATATAAAGCCAATTTAAGTCTTTATGGGGTAGTCTCAAAGTATCTCCCCCAAGACAGTTATTACTTACCAAGGGGAAAGAGTAACTTTACAATGGATGAGCCCACCAGTAACACCTTAATTATGTGATCAAGGTTAACACCATCAGTAAAGACACATTGGTATCATGTACCTCCTGATATAATGTCAACAGAAGGGCATTCTTGCCCAAAACCCATAATCCCAGTCTAACCATGAGAAACTACCAGATAAACCTAAATTGAGGGACATTCTACAAAATAGCTGACCAGAATTGATTCCAAAGGGTCATGAAGGGAACATTTTAGAGTTGTGGAAATGTTAACTATGTATCTTGATAGGGGATATGTATACATTTAACATAGGGGTACACATTTCTCAAGACTGATCAAACTGTACACTTAAAATTAGTTAACATTATTCTATCTAAATTAGATCAATAAAGTTTATTTTTAAATATATTTCAACTTAATACCTGTAGGAAAAAAAAATCCCCTTCCACTGTTCACAAGTTTCTTTGCTCCTCTGCCTCTTTCCAGAAAGTCTCCAATTCAGCAAGTCTTTCTGACTTCAGGCTCTCAGCCACCTTTAACTTGCAGCCCTCCCTCCTGCCCCTTCCACTTGTTTGCGGTGGCCCAGAGCAGGACCTTGGGAGCTCCCCCTTTATGAGAACTTCCCTCCCAGATCCCAGCTACGTATCCAAGGGGAAAAGGTTTTCAGCTCACCCCACTTCTTGTCATAAAAGTCTCCTTCTCAGAAAAAACTTCCTTCATCACCCTATCTGCCACAGTTACTCTTTATTACATGACCCTTCTTTATTTTCATCACACTAACTGATACATCCTCTTTATCATAATTTACTTGTCTATTGACCATCTCTTTCCTCTAGAATGGTAACTCCAGGAGCACAGGGACCTGCCTGTCTTGCTCACTACTGTATCCTCAGTGCCCAGCACTGTGCCTGGTACATGGTAGCCATTCAATAAATATTTATTGAATGAATAACTATCCACCTATTTCAGTGTTCCCTGACGGGGACAAATAACATTAAATCGGGAATCAGAAATCTGTCTTTAACCATGGCCACTTAATATCACTTCATCATTTGATATAGTAGCCAAGTATGTTTCCTCACCTCAAAAATCAGGATGCTAATCAATATCTTTCAATATCTACCTCTCTGGAGGTGTTGTGCAAAGAGGCAACAAGCAAGGTGAAAATGTTTTAAAACAGACCTAAATGTGCTCATTAAAGCTTCAATGGAAATAATAATAATACATCTCTAACATTTACTGAACTTTTACTATATGCCAGACATTCATCTAAGTGCTTTCCATTATTTTGTCCTTTAATCCTCCCAACAACTCTATGAGGTAGGTACTCTTATTGTCCCACTTTGCAGATGAGGCAACTGAGGCCCAGAGAAGCTGAGAAGCTTCTTGTCATAAAAGTCTCCTTCTCAGAAAAAACTTCCTTCATCACCCTATCTGCCACAGTTACTCTTTATTACATGACCCTTCTTTATTTTCATCACACTAACTGATACATCCTCTTTATCATAATTTACTTGTCTATTGACCATCTCTTTCCTCTAGAATGGTAACTCCAGGAGCACAGGGACCTGCCTGTCTTGCTCACTACTGTATCCTCAGTGCCCAGCACTGTGCCTGGTACATGGTAGCCATTCAATAAATATTTATTGAATGAATAACTATCCACCTATTTCAGTGTTCCCTGACGGGGACAAATAACATTAAATCGGGAATCAGAAATCTGTCTTTAACCATGGCCACTTAATATCACTTCATCATTTGATATAGTAGCCAAGTATGTTTCCTCACCTCAAAAATCAGGATGCTAATCAATATCTTTCAATATCTACCTCTCTGGAGGTGTTGTGCAAAGAGGCAACAAGCAAGGTGAAAATGTTTTAAAACAGACCTAAATGTGCTCATTAAAGCTTCAATGGAAATAATAATAATACATCTCTAACATTTACTGAACTTTTACTATATGCCAGACATTCATCTAAGTGCTTTCCATTATTTTGTCCTTTAATCCTCCCAACAACTCTATGAGGTAGGTACTCTTATTGTCCCACTTTGCAGATGAGGCAACTGAGGCCCAGAGAAGCTGAGAAACTTGCACAGTTAGAAGTGGTAGAGTTGGTATTCAAACCCAGATAATCCTGGCTCCAAAGCTCCCACTCTGTACTGCTTCATAGAATACCAGGGCCTTGTCCATAAAGTCACTTGTCAGGATAAGTCCTGGTGTAGTGCAGAATGGAGTAGACACATCTAGGAGGTGACAGGAACCTCTGGAGTGGGATGGATGGTTGGCTGGGAGGAATCCAGGCTGGTGGAAAAGCAGAGATTTCCAAAGGGTACTGCAGGCATAAGCCAGGGCCCAGAAGAAGGCCAAAAGCTACCCTCAAAGCAGCAGTCATCTCAACAAACAAGAAGACACAACTCCCGGGACTCACGGAACAGGGAGTATCCCCAAGTTCAAGTAGAGGTGATGCTCAAAATGCATCCTCAGAGGACAAACTGGTAATTCACATTTGCTCACAGTCCCCAGGGCCACGACTGATGGAGGGTGGGTCCTGGGGTTTAGCGGGGGAGGGGAACCAGAGTGAAAAAAAACCTCCAGACAAGCTGGCAGGCATGTGCCCTGGGGGGAATAAGGGTGGTCCCTGATGGTGTCCATTCAGTGTTCCCCAGAGCCAGGCTGCACGAGGCAGAGGGGAAGGAGGCATTATGGAACACTTGGGGTGCTTAGGGCCTTTGTCAAAGAGTATGAAAGTTATTTCAATATTTTAACAGCCAGTGGGGTTGTACTGGTGCCTAAAGTCTGAATGCCAGCCCTAGGTTGGAAATTCTTTACTTTCTCCTATCTTTCTCAAGCCTCAGGGCCTGGCTAAAAACTGAATTTGAGGTGTCATCTGAGGTGAATCCAGCTGAGGAAAGGGTGGAAGGGAGGGACCCCACAAGTTGCTCCTTCTGGCTCACACAGCTCCATCCTCACTTTGATCACGCTGTATTATAACGTCCTGTTTATAATGTCTGTTTACATGTTTACATGTATTATAACGTCCTGTTTACATGTCTGCCTTTCCTCTAGACTGGAAGTAGCATGTAATAAATGGATGCGACATATATATGGAATCTAAAGAAAAAAATGGTTCTAATGAACCTAGGGGCAGGACAGGAATAAAGACGCAGATGTAGAGAATGGACTTAAAGACACGGGGAGGGAGAAGTGTAAGCTGGGACAAAGTGAGAGAGTGGCATGGACATATATGCACTACCAAATGTAAAATCAGTAGCTAGTGGGAAGCAGCCGCATGGCACAGGGAGATCAGCTCGGTGCTTTGTGACCACCTAGAGGGGTGGGATAGGGAGGGTGGGAGGGAGGGAGACGCAAGAGGGAAGAGATATGGGAACATATGTAAATGTATAACTGATTCACTTTGCTGTAAAGCAGAAACTAACACACCATTGTAAAACAGTTATACTCCAATAAAGATGTTAAAAAAAAAGTAACATACATAAATTTGATCAAGGCACCTCATAAAATTAAAAGAACTATCGAAAAATTGATAAGAACAGATATAGATTACTATCAATGTCAGCTGAATTTACTGAACTTTTTTAGGTTACCCTTGGAGACACATGAAATGAAATCATATCTATCTTTATGTTAAAACATATTTAGAAAAATTAAACAGCTTGTTGGTTATTAGTAAGTTGCACTACTTACTTACCAATTCTTCTCCAACAGAATCATCTTGAATTATGGCTACCCAAATTATAGGCTCTGGGCTATTACTGTATAGAAGTGCATGTTCAATCTTTGACATTCCAAAGAAAACAGAACCAAAGCTTATGTATTCCAACTTTTTATCATTACTCATGTTTAACAATTCAATAATCTGCTCAACAACATGAGCTTTGATATTCAAGAATATGTCTGGACGATCTTGCAAACTCACTCTACAAGATAATGAATTATACATACATATTTTAATTAGAATTCTATATATTTTCTTTTTCTCCTAAATGTTTATATAAACAGAAATTTTATAAAATCACATAATAATTAAAATTCAAAGGCCTAAGAGCAGTTCCTTTCACATATGTGCCAGAGACTGTCATGTCCTTCTGTCTGTCTAAATCTGCAAAGTAGAATAGCATATGTGCAACCTAATTCATTGTCTCCAGGAAACAACAAAGATGGAAAACAACTGCATGAATTGACCCCAAAAATCACTTAACTGATACTTCCATATCACCAATGATTTACATGGTCACCTCTAGTTCTAGAATTCTGAGATTCTTTTCTAACTCATCCCATTCCAAGTCCAACAGACAACTTCATCCCCATCCTAATAACCCAATTCCCTACAAAGTAAAGTATCTCAGCAAAACTCCACTTCTTTGTTGAAATGAATATCCTCCCTCATAAAACTTCACTTTCCAGACTAATTTGAATTCACTGTTGAAACTTCCCTCCATCCCGCATTTATCCCCCTCTGGCATAAATGCAATCCTTTTGAATCTCACCCTGTCAGATACCACAGATCACTGATCAATTCACAGCCATCACCAAAGTCCTTAACTTTGTATCTCTGTGTATCTCTGTCACACTGGGCACGGTTGATACCATCTCTTTCCACATCTCCCCTCCCTTAGCTTTCTTGACACCATACTTTAATGGCTTTCCTTCTAACTTATTTAGACTCTGCCTTCTCATTCTTCTAAGACTTGGATATTTTGTAAATTCCATGAATAATGCTGTTTCTCTTCTTTTTTTATACTCTACCCTCCTTCTCAAAGTTATTTTCAACATTTCATGCTTCATCTACAACTTATGAACTGACGACTCTCAAACCAATATACCTAGACCAAATTTTTTTCTGGGACTCAAGATAAGTAAATCTAATCGGCTCCATGGGATTCTGCAAAGCAAATCAATTCCAGCATTCCAAAACAGAACTCAAGATCTTCTCCCACAGACCTGAACCTCCTCTTACCTTCCCTTTCTATAACCAGTCACTAAATGTACTCAAATCTACCTCCATAACATATCTCCAATCTGCACACTTCTCTCCCTCCATACTCCCAATTTGTACCTTAACTGAGGCCTTCATTACTTCTCTTCTGCTTTACTATTAGAGTTTCTAGTCAGGCTATCCACTCCACATCTGTACTCCTCGATTTTGTACACTGCTATCAACATGACCTTTCTAAAATGCAAACTAATCAAGACACTCCCATCTTAAAACCTTCCTGAGATTCCACAGCCTTTACAATAGAACCTAAGCTCCTATGGGGCTCACAACTGTTTCTCAAACATTTTTTAAATTGTGACCTTCAGTTAGAAATGCATTTTACATTACAATGCAGGACAAACACACACACACACACACACACACACACACACACACACACACACACACAAACACACACGAAACAAATTTTACAAAACGCCACTTGCCCTTACCATGTGAGATGCATTCTGATGTTTTCTATTTCATTGTTATAATACTGGTGGTGACCCATTATAGTGATTGCACATTCTGCTAATGAACTGAGACATATAGCATTAAAAAATGCTGTCCTATGAGGTCCTTAACTGGACCCTGCACCATTCTGTTTTTCTGGTCTCATCTCTCATCACTCCTCACCTCCATCTCTTTGCCTCAGATCTCTTGATGTGTAACACTGTCTATTAACCTGTAGGAATTCAAGTCTTCTACTTGCACTGCCTGAAATCACTCCTTTAACCCACTCTCATCACCAATACCCACCTCCCCCGCACACACACAAACATACATACACACACACACTCAGCCCAAATCACACCACTGCTCTTTGCCTGGCTAATTTCTACTCAACAACAGGTGTTTGGTTCAACTATCACCTCCTTAGTGGAGCTCTTTCTTGATCCACTCCCTCACCCCAACAAAATCCAAACTAGGAGCTCCTGTTAGGTGTACCCATATGCCATTCTTTGGTTCTTCCCATTTTTCAGTCCCTAGTGCTTGGCAAATAGTAGATACTCAATAAATGAATGCTGACTGAAAGAAGAAGCTAACATACATTCAAAGACAACAGGCATATATGAAAAGTGTAACAGGAAAGTATTAAGCACTACACTAGAATTAAGAACCATAGTATATACTCACTTTGCCACTTCATTTACAATTATGGGCCAGTCTGCAAAGAAATCCACTTTAATAACCACTGATGACTTGGGCTGCACAATACCACTGGTTGGAAAAATGACAATGGGTAACTGGCCCTGGTGTTCTGTTTTAAACATACCTAAGGAGAACAAGAGCAGATGGTTTACATTTGGATCCTTATAATGTTAACGTTCACACTCTTAGTAGAGGACAGAGACACGTTACAGAGTATATGGCCTACTGTGGACCAAGAATCACAGCTTTGATTGTAAGTCCTGTCTCTAGGGTCATCCAATAAATATGAGCATCATGTTAGGACTCAACCCTCATCAATAGCTAAAATTTACTGTCTGATTACGGTGTTCAGACACTTATGCTAAGAGCTGTGCATACGTTATTCTATTTAGTCCTCATAATGAAATCTATGATACAGGCTCAATCATTACCTCTATTTTATAAATAAGGAAACAGACACTTAGAAAGGTTGAGTAACTTGTCCAAAAATACACAACTGTTACAATAGATCATTAACTCCAATTCTTTAACCTTCTCTGCATCCTTGCTGTTACCCTCCCGTGGACTAAGTATGTTTTCCTACCCCTTGATGGGGCCTGATCATGTGATTCACTTTGGCAAATAGCATGGAGCTAGAAGTGACAACATGTCAGCTCTATCCCCAGATGTTCTCTTGCTCTTCTACCATGGAAAGTGTTTCTTTTAAGAAACTGCTGTCCCGTTGGCCTGTGCCCCAGCATTGGCAAATGTGAAGCAGAGCCACCCAGCTGACTCAGAGACCTGCAGTGAGTAACAGATCAGCCCCAGCTGCCTCAGCTTGAAGCAGAGTCACGCAGCTTAGATTAGTCAAATTCCAGCTAATCTGCATAAACATGAGAAACTAAAATAATAATTACTTTTTAAGATATAGAATTATGGAGTGGTTTGTTACATAGCAATAGTTGACTACTACAGCTAGTAACTAACTAATAGAGCTGGGATTTTCACTTGGATGTTTCTGACCACAGGGCTCACACTTCTAGCCACTACCACTACTCTATAAACGAATTAATGCAGTTCACATAGGGAAAGGGTGAAAGAAATGGGTTTCTAGACTCAAATAGCATATGAGGAGGCCACAAAAATTTCTTGTTCTGAAAGCAGAAATGGTCCATAATTTATGGTAATGTTTGGTGCCTCTCTTAGAGCATGCAGGTGAGATCAGATACTATCTCTTTTTCATCGTTGTGGTCCTGGCACCCCACACAGTGCCTAGCACCAAGCAGTGTTCAAAATGTCCAATAAATGGGAGGTAACCAGTCATGAGTTTCTTTGATATCATTATACAATATTAACACAAATGAGCATGCTGCCAACATAAACAACTTTGAAAATTCCTAATTTACCAGTTTTAAATCACATTTGATGACATTTTCCAAAATTATTCTTTTAACTTAGGAGAATGTAATATTAGCGTAATAAAAGTACTGAAAATATAAAAGATAATAAAACTTTAGGTCCCGAGATGACCAGATGAAAAAGGCAAACAGTAACAAAATTTGTTAATCCAATCATTTTTAGAGACTTGCTTAAGACATAATATTTAAGGCTTATTTTTTTCTGTCATAATATAAAACAAAACTCTGTAAAATTATATCCATTATGCATAAATATTATTGACTCAATTCTCCAGGAAAAGAAAACTATATGAGTTCAGTTAAGTCTAAGTCAGTGAAATAGTTTCTATACTGTAACCACTTTTCTGTAATTTGACAAAAGAGTTTTTAGTGAATGGTTCAAAAGCTTATTCAGGAAAAACCCCTAACAAAAGAACATTGTTCAATCTTTTAAATATATTAAAACAGTGAGCTCACAAACATTACTGTGTCTTATGTAACTTTAATATCATTAGTAATAATGAAATATTTGACTGGTTTTTTAATTGCTAACAACAGGAGCAAGAACATCATCCTAGGAAAAGGGTGTCATTGAAGAAATTTTGTCATCAAATTTTCATTTCTTTCTAGATATGAAACTGGCTGATGTGTGGAGAATGAACTAGAAGGAGATAAGAGGTGACTCCAGACAAATAATTTAGGTTGATGTAATTATAAGGCAAGAGAAGATTATGGACTGTTGTAAAAAAGTGACAATGGGACAGAGAAAAGTAGGATTACTCACACTATAAGGAAGTGAACAGACAGGATTTAATAGTTGACTGAGTAAGGGGGTAGAGGGTGAAAAGGAGGGAGGTGTTAAGGATTTGCCAAATTTCTGACTTGGCCATATACATGGTGGTGACATTCAATGAAAAACAGAAAAGGAGAAGTTTGTGGAAGACATTGAGGAGTTTAGTTTTAGACGTGTTAACTTTGAAAAACCTGAAGGAAATGCAAAGTCTTGTACAGACTTCAGTGAAGTAACAGGAATGGAAGTGACTGCCTAGGGAGAGCAGGGTGACTGAGGAAACATGAGGGTCTATGACAAATCCTAAGGAACACTCACTTCTAATGTACTGAAAAAAGGGACAGCAGTCCACAAAAGAGAATTATGGAGGAGGGAGAAGAATAATAATTCTAACATCAATAATGAATATTTACTGAATACTTAATATATGTCAGAGAGTGTGCTAAGCATTTTATTAATCATCACCACAATTATAGGAGGAAGGCACTATGTTTATCTTTAATGTATAAGGGAGGCAATGAATGTTCGGGAAGTGTAAATTCCTTGCCTGGGGCCTCCCAGCCAGTTAATATTGTAACCAAGATTTGGGACCTGGAACACCTCACTCCGGGTCAAATCAATTAAATGAAGGCTTATTGAATGCCTGGTATATGCCTAACATTGTGTTATGCATGAAAAGTATGCTGAGATTTCATGACATCAGTTTCCATGAAAACAAAACAAAAAAATGCATTGACAATAAGTAGTGGGTGCTTCTCTGGGTAGTTAGAGAGGATTCTGAGGACCACTCCTGGGTCTGGTCCAATTTAGCAAATTTTCTGGTTTACAGATGATGCCAGGCTTTTCTAGACAGTGATGTAGAGATGATGCTGATGATCAGGGGAAGGGGGACAGCAGACATTAAGAGCAAGAGAAAGGTCATATATTGGGGGCAAAATAACCCCCCAAACCTGAAGGAGTCCTAAGGTAGCTGTTCAAACCCAGAAATGGTGTGTAAAGATCACACTAGAAACTTTAAAGACTATTCTACATCATAACACAGTAGTAGAAAAAGTACCCAAAGATTCAAGAGGGGAAGAGGGAAATGTGCGCAATTCAAGGCATGCTAAAATAATGTTTTTTCAATCGTCAATGATAAAAACTGAGAAACAATAAAGACATAAAAGAGAACATGGAGTTCCCCAGCTCACAAAACACTAATATTAGAAACATCTTAAAGATTAAACCATGTCTTTTCAAGATGAAAAGACAAGCACTACTTTGTAAATTTAGGAAACATTCTTAAGGGGCAAGACAACAAAATGTATTCAACAACTTTCAGCTAAATCTAGGGATGGTTACTCCATAATAGACTATTAAAATAAAACATCATGAAGTTGTTACATAAACTCTGGCTTCTATAAAACTGAAGATAATAACCTCAGTGACACTACCAGAGAGAGAAAACAAAGCTATACAGATCATGAATCTGCTGAATGTGGCTTTTTAATGTCCTCTTAAATACATATATACGTTTGTAAACACCTGATCTTTGACTCTAAAACTATAAAATATTGTCACATAAAATCCTTTCTGAAAAATTTATTAAAATCATCTTTGGTTGCTGAATCTATTTTCTGCCTAAGTGTTTTTCTTCATGAAAATACATTATAATTCTCATGAATATTTATATATTGTGCTTGTGGGTAATGAGGACTTTATGACACTTTACGGGCACTTGCTATTGTGAATATAAAACATACTATCAATTTTGGTACGGGTGGAAAAAAATAATATCATTCAACTCCAGAAATGAGGGACAAAGTCAGCACTAAGAAAATGTGTTTCATTGATAACAATTTGTTTCAGTTAGTAAGAGTAATTAACATTTCATAATACTCAATTATAATTTACCAATATAGTATTAACTACAAATACTATGCACACACAAAATATTAATACAATACTAAAAGTCAATGTGGATTACTTTTCCTAAAATGTAGGGACTCAGGTCCACACATATACTTTTATTAAGTAAAATAATATTAAATATTCAATTAAAATTAAAATTATATATTTTTTACTTATAGGGAGTTTTTATAAGTAATAAAACTGTACAATTTGGTGAGATTTTAGAATAAAGAGAGGATATGATCAAAACTTTAAAGGTTTTGGAATGGACAACAGTTAAGAGAGATTTTGGAAAGTAAAAGAATACAAATAAAATTCTCTCAATTACATATCACTGCTCTATAACCAGACAATCTAAAGGACCATACAGCCCATAGTCAATCACCATAAGAGAGTTCATCCTTAACACTGGAGTCAGACCACAAATGAGCCTAGTATTCCACAGTCTGACAGGCATCAGAAATTCAGCCATTTAAAAACCAAAGCATGGAAAGTGAAATGAATAACATTCAGTGAGGAACAACTATCAGTTTTATTTGTTCATATCCCAGAAGAAATCAGTAAAGTGACAGAATGCCTTTGTCTTAATAATTCCCACTGTTCATTCAAGCAACCCCAAAGAATGTCCTCACTTACTGTAAAACGGGTTTGGATTTAAGACCTGTTTTATGTATCCAACAAGCAGTCTCAGAGAGAAATGCCCTCCCTGTCTGGAGCTAGTCCTCATCTCAGCTTGGGCAAAATGTTAGTCTTATCATCCCAGATGCTGACCATCCAATCAAGTGAATGAAAGGATAAGTGATTTTATGCCTACAGTATATCATCAATGAAGAGTGTGCATACACACATGCGTGTGCACACACACACATAGACACAGGCACACCTGTGCCTTTATGGAAACTCTTAGGTCACAGTAAGAATGTCTAGAAATAATCCAGTATGGAGAAGAGAGAAGCACTCTTCCTTTCAACAAAATGTTAGTAAGAGCCTTCTAGGGATCATCATGCAAATTCAAAGTTGAATATGATCGAGAAAAAGAACAAATATTTACTGAGTGCTTGTGATAAGTCAAGTACCATATTACAACCTTAAGTACATACATAATTAACCACAGTATATTTTATTAGCTAGTTTATAAATGAGGACTCTGAGGTTCAATGTCCTTAAAGATACTTGCCCCAGATCACACAGCTAGTAAGGCACTGTGTCCTGATTCTATCTCTGGAAAGCTCTAAGGACTATGTCACTTCCACGGCACCACCTTGCCTTCTATCCTCAGGGAGATCATCAGTCATCTGAGAGTCAGGCTGGATTAATAAGAATCATAAGGATGTAGATTCATCTTTCCTGATATTACCTATCAGTCTCTTACAGTGATCCTACTTAAGAACCTTCAGTTTTGAGCTTTTTCAAATAACATAATTTTTTTGGAGGGGTAGGGTGAATCAGAGAATCCATTAATTGCAGAAGGTATATATTTCAAACAGTACCAATTTTCTTCCAAAAGTGTAAGTTAATTTATATGACAGAAAGTATTTACCTGGTACTCTGCCATGGTTAATGATATTAATCTCTTTACAATATACTTTACTATTGGCAACCAATGTCCCCAAAATTAACTTCTGACTCAATTTCCAGTTGATAGGATAGAATCAACCTAGAAGAGGAGAAAAGAGGACCATATGATGAATTTTAACAACTATAACCTCATGGTTAAATCCACAGGGGGACATATATAGATATTTTTATCTTAACTCCTTAAAAGATATTTCAGTTTCCTTATAGGTTTGCTGGTGGCACATCTGTCAGTAAAACAAACTGTAAAATAAAGACATGAAAAAAGATAATGAGACACATTTTAAATAAAGAAATCAGACTTTATGCATAAGTACATGGTATGCCTTCCCAAGTACTCACCTTGAGAGGTTACCCACACATCTCAATATTTTTGTAGCTCAAAATATATTTGGAACTCTGTTTTGGAATCTCCAACTAAGCCTATAATACATTATTTTGCCCCCCCGACCCCAAAAGGGTGCAAGTTATCTGAACAAAGTAAACTAGTTTGGATGATGCCAAATCTGATGAAATAAAAGAAACTATGATACTATAAAATATCACTTGGGGACTAAAACAAGGTCTAAGAACAAAAGGATACAATTGATTTTCCATGTGTGTCTCTAATTTAAAGGACTCACTGTAGCGTATCTGTAGCATATGTTTTCATAAGCATTTTAAAAATCCAATCTAATCCTAAATACACATCTCATAATGATATATATATACATATATATTATATCTGGATAATAATTTATAGTTTATAAAGCACCATTAAGTATATTATCCTGTTTGATATTAACAAATTTCCTGAAAGGTAGGTAAATATTAAAGCTCCTAGGTTACAGATGAAAAGCCAAAGACTTAAAAAGCTTAAATGATTTATCTAAGGAATTATCTGGATGTAACACTGGGGAACTTAACCTTGAATCCATTTTGTTAAACTTCAAGTACATTACCTTAGAAACCTAACAATGATAACAACAGCATCAGTAATAAATATAGTAATAACTAATCTTTATTGAGTCCTAAGGTTATGTGCCAGACACATGAATTAAGTAATTTACCCCAATTAGGATACAACCTCCAAAGCATAAATGCATACATACACACAATCATATATACATACAAACACACCAAAGTTCATAAATAAAAATACCTGGACAAAACATTCACAAATACTGCCTATACATTGGTGGCCTGGGCCTTCTTTCTGGGATCTGTGTTTACATGTGTTTGTGTATTACTGGATAGGTACAGACATTCCAGAGATCAGCCAGGAATGTCCTACTTATGCTGCATAGTCTAAGAAATACCCATGTTCTTCTCATAGAGATTATAATTTTGTGACAGGAAAAGATCAATGACCTGTACATCTCTTTACAATATATTTATATGTGTATACATAATTGCATTAATAGTTTACAGGATCTAAAAGAAGAATCAGTTACACAAACAATATAAGATGTGAAGATGAACGTTTTTTCAAACTTTTTCTCTAGCTAGATGTGGAAAAGTATCTTAAGAATTTCTTAAGAATCTTCACACATACACACACATATACATGTACATACATGCATCTGCATATATATGGTTTAACCTTAGCAGTAAGGGTGTGGTAAAATGGCAATATATAACAGTTTCTCTGGCTTTCCTACTGGTTTCTCTTCTCCTTGTATAAAAAAAGCTTTTTCGGGCCCCATATGCACCACAACACGTCAAGACAGTTGACCTCTGAGGACAACAAAGTATCTAGCCACCTATCAGAAGAAGTGCCTCTTGACTCCAAATGCCCTCTGCAAGATGAGTTACCAGCTGAACCCTGACTAAGGATCAGAGTTGAAGGAAATTCTGGAGAGGGGAATGACCAACACACTAATGCCAAGTGCCAGTGGTCTCCAAACTCGGGGATGCTCTGATAGCTAAATAAATACCTTCCAATGATGCAAAGGAGTAGCTTATTCCTAACATGTGTCAGCTGTTTGACTCCTATGCAGAATGGGATGTTGTGAGAAAGCAGAACTTCTCAACAACACTGAGAACCCAAATAATTGCACATCTAAATTTAGTTTATGAAAATGAAAAAATGCAAGGGAAATTATTAAAAGACTTATATCTAATACAAATATTAATATTAATATTCTAATATTAATTCTGCTGGTGCTGGACAGAGACAAAAGAATAACACCTATGGAATCATATTTTGCTGGGGAAAAGAAGGATCACGCATGTATGTATGTGAAAAAACCAAAATTTTAACAGTAGCTCTAACGGATAATTTTATAATGAACAGAACTATACTTATTTCAATATAAAATGAAAAGCACAATGTCCTGGTCAAATAAATTATTTGTATTAAAGTTAATCTGCAAACCAGTTACTTAGTTCTGTATTATATTCATTATATCAGTCCATATTTTTCAGCCAATCTCAAAAAAACACCATTTAGATTTTTTTTGAAGCCAAACATCTGCATTATTTAAAATTCTGTGAAGTAAATATGACAATAATTTAAAATTAAATTAAAATGTGAATATGGGTGCACAATAATTCATTTAAGAATACATCTGTCATAAAAACAGAAAGTAGAAGGGTGGTTACCAGAGGCTGGAGGGTAGGAGAATTGGAGAGATACTGTTTAAGGGTACAAACTGGGAACTAGTAGATAAATAAGTCCCAGAGAGCTAACATACAGCATAGTGATCATAGGCAACAAAAATGTATTATAAACTTCAAAGTTGCTAACAGACTAGATCTTAATTGTTCACACCACAGGAAAGAAATGATGACTATGTAATGTGATACTGGTGTTAGCCAACCCTATGGTAGTAATACATTGCAATATATAAATGTATCACATCAACATGTACACCTTCAACTTACACAATGTTATATGTCAATTGTATTTCAATTAAAAAAAAATAACATAGGATGAGAAGGAACAATCATAGAAGAGGTGTAGTAGCAGGGAAATCAAGAGAATAAAGTGGCCCACAAAGGCAGAATGGTTAATTGTGTCTAATGCTTCTGAGAAATGGAATAAGATAAAGACAAAGGAGGTACCAACAGACTGGCAATATGCAAGAGCTACTTTCACTGGAAAGCTGGGGAAAACAGCCCCTCTGGAGTTTGCTGGAGTGAGAATGAAAAGTAAGATTGTAGAGACAGCAAAAATAGCATTCTTTAATAAATCTTGCTATCAAAAGGTACAGAAAATATGGTGGAAATAAAATAGGGTGCAAGTTCAAGGGGAAAAAAAGAAAACATGCAATTGTTGGACATTTTTTAATGATTTTAATAAAAAATAATGGAAAACTAGTCTTCCATTTGTTTTGAACACTACAATTTGCTAAAAATTTGTTCTTTAGGTTCAGTTGTAAGGAAACTGTAGATACAAAAAGCCCTATTAGTCATAGAAAATACAAAATATTACTATGACCCTTAATATTTGAAGAGTACTGAAAATATTAGCATGAAATATGAAGAATACATACCCAATTAGAGGGATCTCTATTGTTTTATTTCCTATTGAAATAAGAAGTTGGTCGGGCTTCCCTGGTGGCGCAGTGGTTGCGCGTCCGCCTGCCGATGCAGGGGAACCGGGTTCGCGCCCCGGTCTGGGAGGATCCCACATGCCGTGGAGCGGCTGGGCCCGTGAGCCATGGCCGCTGAGCCTGCACGTCCGGAGCCTGTGCTCCGCAATGGGAGAGGCCGCAGCAGAGGGAGGCCCACATACCACAAAAAAAAAAAAAAAAAAAAAAAAAAAAGAAGTTGGTCAAAAGTGTCTTCATTCTTATCAGGATGATAGGATGATATTCCACCATAGCTGTCGTCTGAAGGCCAGAAGAAAGTGCTTTATCCAGATTGGTCAAAATCAGTTTGAACTTCAGTGGGAGGAAAAAAAAATCAAATTATACATCTTAAGTCCTAATAAGAAAATAGTATGAGCAACTGTAGTTAGGAGTATACATTATTTCAGGAGATATATCAAGACATAGGCAACATTCCTGCCCTAAAGGCAAAGACTTAACGACCATATTTACACCTATCAGATTCTAGATGCTTCAGATATGCTTATAATGGTACACAAACTGAAGCTGAAAATGCAGTCAGTCAAGAAATATGTAAATGTTCGTGGGCTCCTTTAGAAGTATGAGGTACTAGAATACAGAAAAAAAGGGAAGAGCAATCTAATGAAAATGTTACTCAGTCTAAATACATACACAATATAAACATGCACACACACATACAATCATAAATACATACAGCATTTTATATACTTTCTGCATAAGGACTTGGACTTCATAAATTGGAGGAAATATAAAAAGGAATAGACCAATGAGGAAAAAGAACTTTTGTTCTTGAAAAACATTTGCTAGACTCCAGGAAAAATCTGAAGGGGGAAAGAGAAGAACTGCTTTGTGTTGAGTACGTCTGGTAGGTGAAGCATTCGATGTCTATTAGCTCACTTAATACACATCTACAGCCCTGTAAGGCTGATATTAAGGCTCCCAATGTAGAGATGAGAAACTGGGACCTGTAGGTGCAATTAATACCTAAGGTCACTGTGTCAGTGAGGACTCAAAACACACATCTGTCTGACTCTAAAATTTAAGCTCTTTCCCCACAACTAGAAAGAATCTCCTGAATATATAATCTCTTTAAAGAAGCAGACTATATACCCCTTGAAAATTAAATAATGTAAGCCAGGGACTAATCAAGTGTCATATGAGTGATGCAGACATAAGTATCATGAAAACCCATAAGAGAACATGATTACTGTGGGCTAAGAAGGAGTACACTCAACCCAGGCTTAGAGGATGGATGTAAAAGGTGGAGAAGAAGCAAGAAAGGTGCTCCCTATGGAGGCAGGAATATCTCAGGCACACGCAGAGAAAAGAATAAGCAAAATAATCTCTCAGCAGGCAGCTAATAAGCTAGCCTCGCTGGGCAAAGAGCTTCAATGAGTAACAATGGAGGTCAAGTTGAAATTAATTATTTAGGGCTTTTAATGTCAGACTGAGTCTAAGCAGGGCTTTCCAGCAATGAGAGATACAGAGAACTGAGTGATGTGTTGATACCACTGGTCTGAAAGCATCATATTTCCAGCAAACAATGATTCTTTTGACACCTTATAACTACCACAGCCCAACTCTCAACCCCCATCCATCACCGAACAGTAAGAAAACAAGGGATAGTTTATTCCCTACATAGGTCTTTGGTTGCTGGAAGTCCACATAACAGGTTTGACCATCTTCCTTTAAAAAAGAAGGGCAACTAGTACTTCAGCAGCATGTGCCCAAACTACAAGTTTCTCAGCACTCTGAGTGGTCTGCAAAGGTGTGTAAGGCACCACCCCTTCTCTTAGGAGCTTATGAACTGACCATTGAGGTGAAAGTAACACTTACCAGGAGCCATCTGGATGCAAGTCCAAACTATAATGAATGTCTGTAAATGCAATTAGTATTCAGTAGGGGAGAAAGAATTTGGAGATAATATAAGAGAAGACTTGTTTCAGAAAATGAGAACTCACTTTGACCCTCAAAGATGGGTGGGATTTGGAAGGCGGTGATTCTTGCAGGAGGGAGGAATGAAAACATGGGTCAAAAGAAAAGGAAGTCTGAGCCATGGGGGTAAGAGGACAATTACAAATAAGACTGGCCTGACAGAACCAAAGACCACACGAGTCAGCAAAACACTGAAGATAAGGACTGTGTCTTAATTTTCTAACAGCAACCCACAGTAGGTGGCATTAGCACTGCATATGGCACATAGTGGGTACTCAATACATAGGCAAGGCAGGATCTTGGAAAATGGGGTGGAAAACAAGCACTGCTGTGTGTTAAGAGAATCATTTCCTAAATAATTACAGTAGTGATGATGACAATGCCCTTTACGTAGCACCCTGTTTTTATTTTTTCTTTCTTCCTCCAAGACAGTTAATATACTTTTTGCTAATCTATCCCTTCCCTAATTCCCTTTATGCCTGTGAAGGACCAGGAGTGCATATCATGATCTTGCAACAGATATTGAACTCATGGCCTTGGCCTCTAACTGGTAAACCTGTCTGGCCATTCTCTTGCCAGTGTCAAGACCTGTGGTCTAAATAAAAACCACAGTAAAACTAGTTATATTATTTTTCTTCTGACTGCATAAAAACCACCCATACAAGTGTCTCCTGGACATCCATAAAATAGTGTTTGCCCACATCTGGGATTTGCTGCCAGCTTGAGTTTTAAAAGAAAATATGTTCAGATATACATTCAATTGTTCAATAAATATGCAGTGAGTTAATGAAATAATAAACTTTTTCCCTAATTTTACAGTGTTTGGAGTAATCAGGTACTTCTTGATTTAAAGAGTAGTCAATAGTCTCTGTGATGTACAATTTTATTACAAAATAAACACATTACTATTGTTAAAACATGTACATACAAAAATCAATAAAGAATGATTCCATTTATATGAAACTCAAGAACTGACAAAATTAAACTGGTTCATTACAAATTAGTATAGTGGTCACCTCCATGGGGTGATTACTCCACGTACTATAGGGGACCTTCTGGAGTGCTGGAAATATTCTATGATTTGATCCAAGTGGTGGCTATGTGGAGATATATGTATATAAAAATTCATCAAGGTTTACTTTCAAGATTTGTGCACTTTAGTGTAGGTAAATAGTACATCAATTTTATAAGTGTAAAAAGCAGAACATAAAAGTCCTTTTTCTCATTGCCCTCCTAATCACTACCATACATTTATCTATATATATACAAACAAATATGTATGATTTTAATTAAATCATAGTTACCTTTCCATTTCTGCATATAGAAGTCCAGCTGCATTCAATATCATTATCATTAGAACTATCCCACAAAAAAATGCAGTTATTCATCACGTACATATCAAAAATTCGTTTCACCTCTCCTATATCAACTTTCCCTAAGAACAGATGATCACAGTAAACTAATATCCGTCCATTTACACAGATAATCTAAAATAACAGTGAGATAGAGATGAAGTTCTGTCAACTTTTAAATCAGAAGATAGGGATAGCCTCTCAGAACATTAATTTTGCTGATTATTAGTACTAACTCCCTCATTAGTTTCTAAGTCTTATGAGGGCAGGACTCTCTCCATTTTACATCCCTAACACTTACTGCCAATTTTGTAGCAGGTTCTCAACAAATGTTTGTTAGAATACGAAATAATAAACCTTTCCACTATCCTACAGTATCTGGAGTAACAGGCACTTTATGATCCAGAGGGTAGTTATAGAGAATCTGTTGCCATAATTCTACAGTATCATGAAGCATAGATTCTGGGCTGTTAAGAGGAGACAGACGTGAAATCCTCTTCCCTTCTTTCCAAACTCCCAATGAAGAAATTGGGAGGTTCCAGATCGACTTTTCTCCACCCTGTCTCCCAGCCCCAAGCAGAAAGGGAAAAACATCAAAACAAAACAAAAAGGCCAGCACACTAAATCGCCGTTCCCCAGGAAGCTCAATCCTGCCCGCACCCCGGGCAGGAGCCGGGCGCCTACTCCCCAGGACAAAGCAGGTGCCCAGGTGGGTAGGCATTCTCGGACGGCGGCCCTCCTGAGGTCCTGCTCTGAACACCCCTGGGTGTGTTACCTGTGGCTTGACAGGCTCCTGAAACCGGATCTTCTGGCTGTATCGGCCGAGATTGTGCATGGTAATTGGGAGCCGGTAGACCCTCCCTGCCATCGCGTCCAGGAACTTCACTTCCAACGGGGTCACCCGCAGCTGCATATCCTTCTTTGGGGTCTCCAAGTCCCAGGCCATGAGTGAGCTCCTCTCGGACTCCATAGCCGTGCTCTAGGTATCCCGCAAACCTTTGCAGATTTGACCAAGGACTAGCGTGGAAGCCAGACGCTGATCGCTAGCCTCCAGCCCAAGCTGCGCGAGTTGGCAACCTCAACCGAAGCTGCAGGCGTCTGGCGAAAGAACCCCAGGATCGCAGGTGTCATCAGAGTAACCGGAAAACTTGCTTTGGTTGCCGAAATCCCAGAGGGATCTCACTTTGCCATTGGCTGGCAGGATTTTAAGATGTCACTGACAGGTTGGGCACTTTCCTAGACCTCTCTTAAGATTAAGCTTAAAGAGCAGTGGAAGTAATGTGCGCATGGGGTCTATCAAAGCAGCAAGATATAACAGTAACGGAGGAATTCAATGGAAGCAGAGTCAGAGCCCCCTAGGTGTACGGCTCAGTTACCTTTAGGCTAGCGTTCCTAAAAATCTAATAGCAATCCTCTGGGTCTTTTGTTAAAATGCAGAGTCTGTTTTCAGTAGATCTGGGGCAGGGCCTAAGAATCTGAAACACAGTCCCAGGTGATTCCAGTGCTGCAGGTCCAGGGACCACACACTGAATAGAGAGGCTGTAGGAACTTTAACTACTCTGGTGTAGAGGCTATAGGAACTTTAACTACTCTAGGTGTAAGTTCCTTCATTCGTGAAACAAGGTGCTGCTCAGAAGACTGAGATCAAACATCTTCATAGCTAGATGAGCACCTTTCCAACAGGTCCAAATTCACACTGCCCAATCCTTACTATCATCCTTCATCTGCTGTGATGGTCCTTGGTTTCTAAGCATATTAGATGAGTGGTATTTCCCTGCCTTAAATTTGCCTCTTATCATAACTTTACAACAGTTTCTTCCACTGACCTTTATTATCTGGAGCCAAGCACTGCAGAAATGGCTTTTCCCCCCCTTGTTTTAAAAACTATATAGAATTCCCCACTCACATTAAAATTTGTATATCATTCGGTGCTTTCATTTCCTCCTTGCCATGGCACATGACTTTCACTCTGAGGGCACTAGCTTTTCCATCTGTTGGCCAAACAGTTACTCATCCTTCAAGATCTAAACATCCTTGTAGAAAACTTTCCCACAATCGTTTTACAAGATTCTCACAGTACCAAGATGATCAATAAGTTATTACTTCACTATAAAGTAACTATAAAGAGAAGCTTTAAAATTTCTTGGAATTGTTGTCGTCAATAGTTGAGAACAGTGGAAGTAGTGGTGGTGGACATTATTATTTGCAAATTCTTATGAAATGATTGATTAAAAGCATCTGCATCATTTTTCAAAATTCTATATATTTTGACTTAAGAAGTGGGAGATGTGAGTCACACCTGGATTTTTATGCTAATTGCTACTATGATATCACAGTACAAACCCAGTGCATATCTTTGAGCCCCTATGCAGGACAATTTTACAGCACTGAGAGGACAACAGTGGCCCAAAGAACTTGACTGCCCATTCTGGGCAGTAGGCAATTTGGGGGTTCAAGTCTAGACTTCTGTGTAGATCCTAAAGATATAGTGATGCAAATCAAATGGAGAACAATTTTGTTTCCCTGTCCTGTTCATACTCTCATCAATTGTGTCACATAGCTCTCTCCAAGTTCCCCAAGCCTAGAGCTGAATCCATTGCCCTTAGTAACTATAATTAAGCCTTCTTGATTTTTTTACCTACTTTATCTACCTTAAATGTAAACTTAAGATGAAGTAGTCTAACATTTGGATTACTTGTTTAACTCCAAAATGTCTTGTCCAATTTCCATTATCAAACAATGGCCATATAAAGGCATATTTTGGTGAACTGTAAGCTGTTTTTAGCCAAAATTTTCAACTATGCATGATTATGTAGTTACTTTAAGGCTGGACAAACAACATAACAACAAGAGATTTTTACATAACAGTAATTTGAAAGATAATAGTACCTTATATATATCATTTTCTAATATAATTTTCTTATATATATCATTTTCTAATATAGCTTCATGGAGAATAATGCTCATTATGTATCATGAATGAAATGTCTGTGTTCATCTTTGTTCAGATTTCCAAGGCAGCATGGTTGGCAGGGCTTCTGTATAAAAATCAAAGTAGGCATTCTGACTGGAATACTTTATATATTATAAACAAGGTTAAATTTTATTCCTCATTATAATAAATGGTGAACTATAATGGGGACTTGAAGGTTAAGCAGAGACACACTAAACGTCCACTGCAGACTTGCCATTCTTCTACTCTGAATTAATTTAAGAGAAAAAACGTAACTCCTATCAATTAACTATAAATTTTGCCATGTGAAATAGACATCAGAAGTCCTACTTCATATGTAACTAGTGGAAACTCTAATGGTGGGTAGAGTTTCTGAACACTAAGGAAGGGGTAACAATGAGGAAGCAAGCGAAATGATCCCTAGTACAATTTTTGGATGTTTACTTCTAGACATGTTTAAGGGACTGAAAAAGTTGACGATAAAGGGAAAAAGGGAAAACAGTGGATATTACTTTCACGATTTAAAATCTTCAAAAGTTCAAATTATTTTTTGAAAAGAGTCTGAATGAAGTCCAGGAAAATCTATTACAGTGGTTAGAGTACTGACTTAGAAACAGGAGTTATTGAAAGAGGGTAAAAAGAACTTTTTTAAGCAGAAGAGTATTAAAAGTGTGGTAACCGTCGTGTTTATAAAATAATTTAAAAGTGGAAAGTATAAAATGAAATTCACTAAGATTACATAGGATTAAAAGTTCTTCCAGATAATGAAGAGCCATGCCAATAAGAATAGATTGATGAGACTAATGTCTGGATATAGTAGAATAGCATGAACTGGATGGCAGTAACATAAACTAACAGAAAAATTATCCATTATTTTCACAAGGCATTTAGTGAATGACAGAAAGCCACCAACTGACCCAGGTCAAAGGAAACAATTTTTCTTTTTCATTTTCCTTTTCTTTAGTGGTAGAACTTTTAGATATACATACGGCTGTACACATTAAGACTACATTTTCTACATTTTACAGCCTCCTTTCCTGCTGAATATGGCCATGCAAATAAGTTCTGAGTATGAGTAGAACTGATGTGCGCTGCTTCTAAATTATTCCCTTAAAGTAGCGCCTTAGAATCAGGGGAGATGCTTTCTCCTTCCTCTTATCCTGCTTTCCTGGCTCAGTGTAAATATGACAGTGATTCATCTGATCACTTTAAGGTAAATATAGTAAGAAGATAGAAGAAGCCTGGGCCCTGAAATTGGATAGCAAAGCCACCAACCCAGCTGGGATTTTTATTTGGGAGACAGTTAAAACTAAATCTTGTTTAATCCACTACTGGTTTGAGTCCCCTTAGAATAGCTGAACCTAATCAATACAGACAACAACACAGGGCAGGAACTCAGAAGGACATGTTCCCGTGAAGAGGACCAGTTTCAATAACACTATGCTAGTAGACAGAGCTTTGTAACTTTTGCAAAACCTTGTTTTAGCCATCTAAAACTTCTACCAACCCTTCTCACCACCAAACTGCTGTGGTGACTCTGCCTTTGCCCCTCATGCTTACTGGGCACAAATACCTGGTGTCAAATAATACCTTTGCTTTCTGAGTAATTACAGGTTACTGAGTGAAACAATGAATGAAAAGTCAATTACCCAGTATAACACATCTCAGCAGAACAGGCCTCACTTGACGGTAACAGGATAGTCACTACTGCATTATCTCACCCTCCTTCAGGACCATCTCCCATCCTACCTGAAGTGATGTTGATCAATCTCAAGAAAGATTCAGCAGAGTTGGATAAGGACATCTAAAGGAATCAAGGAGAAGACAATCTAAAATAAAACAATCTAAAATCATGAATTTCCAGTATGAAAGTATGAAGGGTTAGGAAAGAACTTGGCTGAATTTATAATATATTTTTGCTTTTTAATACTTTTTAATGCTTTCTTCTTTATGGCTTCAGGATTTTAAAAAGTATTCTTATTTGCTCTTAGAAAGGCCTTCCTTATACACAAGTTCTTCCATGGTTTCTTCTGGCATTTTATTGTTTTGTTTACAACATTTACATCTTATATCCATATGAAATTTATCCTGGTGTAAAAGTTAGATATCAATCCAGAAAACCCCAACATCATTTATTGAATAATTTCCAATAAGAATTTCAAAATATGGTCCCTCAAAAGTTTTATTTAGTGCTGGGTTAGCTGCAGTTAACAACTAAACATAAACTCTCTCGATAGCACTTTCCCTTGTTTTTATCCTGGGAATTTCTTGTTGAGATTCAGTACTTCTGTCAAATATATTATCACTTTTGTACACTGATTTATCTATTTTTTTCTCTTCCATTTGTATTCATAATTGCATTTCTCTGTTATCATTTAGTATATCTAGGAAACTGCTTGAAAATTTTTATTAATAATAATTACTATTATTTTAATTATTTTCCACTCTTTTTTTTTTTCACAGTTTCAACATACTCTGCATTTCTGCCCATTCCCTTTGTCCTACATTTTCAATTCCATTTTTGTCATTTCTCCCTTTAAGTTTATGCTTTTGCTGAAGTAAAAACTGCCATTTCTTTCTGTTCTTTTATTTGAGTTCAGTATTTGATTGGTGAACCACATAACAGCAGGGCTTTAGACAGGGCTAGTCTCATAGTATAGGCTTTGCATCAAATTTTATTGGGCTATAAGACATTGATGTTTATTGAAGTATAAAATGTAACCACCATCAAATCAGGACCTGATAAATGTGACTAGTTGATGGCTGAAAACAATGTGAAAAAAAGTCCCAAAGGGGTGATTATGAAAGGTATTGTTCATCAAATGATTTAAGATTCTTTCATTCCTCAACTCATTTATATCTCTATATGTGCTTTATTTTCCTGTTTGACCCCAGTGAATCCCAAAACCCCTTTAGTATTACTTATTTGAAATAGAATTTTTAAAAATCTGTTTCTAAAGGACTTATGAGACTGGCAAAATGAATAAGAACATTTAAAAAACCCATTCTGTAACCAAAGGGGAGGAAAAACCTGTAAAACAGGCTATGAAAAAATCTTTTCAATGACTGGTTCTAAAAGAAATATGTATCTATGTATCTATGATTTGATATATTCATTTTCAGTATGCTTTCCTTATCTATAAATTTATAAATAGCTGATTTTTCATAATAAAGAGCAAGTCTCTAAAAGGGCACTTTTGAGGGACTTGCTTGGTGGTCCAGTGGCTAAGACTCCGTGCTCCCAGTGCAGGGGGCCTGGGTTCGATCCCTGATCAGAGAACTAGATCCCACATGCCGCAACTAAGAGTTCACATGCCGCAACTAAAGGATCCCACATGCCACAACAAAGATCCCGCAGGCCACAACTAAGAGCCAGCCCAGCCAAATAAATAAATATTAAAAATACGTATAAATAAAAGGACACTTTTGAGCCTAAAGTCTGCCAGGAATTCCAGCAATTACAACTTTGGGGCAGGCATGGGGAGGTGAGGGTGAGAAAAGGAAGTTCTGTTCTTGTTAAATAGTTGGAGAAAATATAACTTGTAGTGTATCCAATTCCATCATATAAGTCAATGTTGTATAAACTACCTTTTTCAACCCTGTAAGCATATAGCAGAAACTCTCTCCTCTGCCCTCCCACCCCCATGAAGGAGCTTTTCAAAGTTTTCTTATTTTGTCTCTCCTTCCTCATCTCCCCAACCCTCCCACTCCCCCTTCTCCTCCTTATTACACTTTCTTTTTTAAGCTTAACCTTCAATAATCTCTCTTGCAACCAGATGTACATGCAGTTTTCACAAATGACAGACATTTCCTTTATATTAATACAATAAAAAAAGAAATTGATACCAAGACTTTCTTGATGTAATGTGAAGGGATCCTATGATACATGTTAAGTAAAATAATTTTAAAATTTCTGATAAGAGAAAAGCTGCTGGAAAAAGAGAAAAAGAGAAAGAGAAATGTTTCTGGGTTCAGAAGCTTTAAAATTTAGTTCTCACTCAATCTCTAGTGTTCCACAGAAACATATGTGTGTGTGTATGTGTTGCATGTACATATGTATACACACAAAGAGAACAGGGGGGAGGAGAGGGAGTCAAATTATCCACTGACAAGAATGTTTTTATTCAGGGTATCACATCTCAAAGTAACTTACAGATAGTACTTTCTATGTGTGCAACAATAAGAAAATAGATTGGAAAGCCTCTTTGCAGGGAATTTCTGAACCAGTGAAATAATCCTTCTTCAAACTGAGATGTTAATTTCTTTATTTAGTGATGGGAATTAGGTGGATCTGCCCTTCCTAAAATGGAATTTTTCCCCTATAATCGGTCCTTTACCTGAAAAATTTTGTTCATTATTGGGAAATTTGTATGTGTGTGTGTGTGCTCTTATTCAAGTACTTGATTCGAGATAAAGATATTTGAGTAGTGCATTTCAAAGTATGGTCCATGGAAGGGCCTCAGTCCATGAACATTTTGTTCCTGGTCCAGGATAAGTACAGAATTTGAAAGAAAGAGTTTAGACACATTAATAGCAATTTGGTATTATCAGACCTCATGTTCTCTCTCCTCATGATGAAGGGAATCTTCTGACAAGTTATTTCACTTCATTTGCCACAGGACATCATGTTCTGAACTGCTGATGTTCCACACATGGTTTCATTTAAAGCTGAATAAGCCAGATTTTTGGAAATGCGTTGTTGATCATTGTGACTGACCTGGTCAACCCATGAATGGGCCAAGCCACATCCCATTGAAGAGTGAGATGCACTTAAACATTTATAATCCTAGTATAGAGGAGGAGGTGAGTTCTGAGAGCAGAAAGAGAAGAATTTACATCTTTCTGTAGGGCCAAAGAACAGATAGACCTGGCCTCCCACATGGGTGAGGCTGCCTGGAGAATCCCATGTGTGAGAACGGAGCCAGCACCCTGTGTGAAGACCTGATGGAATGAGGCTGAAGCTTAAGAACAAGACCGGTTCTTGGGGCCCTAAAAGTTGCTTCTTTAAGAAAACAGGAAAGCAATCTCCCCTAACAATAAGGCTTCAGTAGAGTCTAGTTAAAAACACAGCCTGGATCTCCTTTGTGCTGCTGGGAATTAATTTATCTGGAACTAAACTTCAGTCTTCACGTACCCATAGGGGGTTCATTCCAACAGGCATCCATTCTGATTGCTTGGTAACCTTTCTGTACCACAGTTAAATATTCCAAATATCACCTATGGCAATGTTCCTCCTTAAGGTCTTCAGAGTAGGTACAGCACACACCAGCTGTTCTCTCTTGAAGAGTTATACTCAACCTTGACAAGAAGAATGGAAGCAAGACCTTAGGAAAAGAAACTAAGAGACTGTTTGGGAGCATAGGAGACAGTATACTTGTCAATTCTGAAAAAAAGCTGGAGAAGAGATACTTTTATGGGAAATTGTCTTAGCTTAGGTTCTTACTCCACATTCAACAAGTGGCTATGTTCTGGGAACTGGGTTCTTTTTGGAGGGGGTGTGCGTATGTATGCACATACACTAAGATAATTTTGATATAAATTTTCATTGGTTTCATTATTCTTTAAAAAGAGTATATATGTCATGTCATATGTCTTTGGCTAATGATTCTCCTGAGATTCCCAGATCACCCTCCCTTCACCTCCTCTGTCCCCTTATGGAATTTTTCAGCCATAGACATAAACTTAAAGGCCTATAGAACCGGGGTCTTCTCAGACCCTAAATTCACATCTAGGGAATAAGTAAGGTGATTACCCACAACATTTTAATAAGTCTGATTTCAGTGGACTGAAAGAGTTATTCCACTTAAATGTCCGTTGTATTGGGAGGACATGGAAGAGAGTTCACTACATTCTTTTAATTCTTATTTAATGAGATGTTGCAGATGAACGCAATCAGTTGAGGAAATTAATGTTCTTGGCAATTCACTGATAAATATAGCCCAAATGCAATCTACATAAATGAGAAATAAGTACTGTCTCTTTCTAAGGCTAGCACCCTATGAAAGCCAACTTTTTCAATTGGAATTTGACCCCAATTTGTAGGTGGGTAATGGGATAAGCACTCAACCAGGAGGTCCCAATAACTGACTGTATACCTTAATAATTGCCACCAATTATTTAATGAAATTTTAAATTTTATTTCATTTAACAAATATTTATATGGTACCTACTGTGCATCATTTATTTAAGTGCTTTATGAAAAAATAATTATTTTACTCTTCCATAAAACCTCACAGAAGTACTGTTATTATCCCTATATTACAGAAGAGGAAACAGAGGCACAAAGAGGTTAAACACATTGCTCCAGGTCACACTGCTAGTAAGTAGCAAAGCCAGGATTTGTAGCTGAATGGTATGGCTCTAGACTTTGTTCTCCATAATCACTACATTATGCTGCCCATCATAGGACAACCACTATGTCAGAGTAGAGAAGGAGCATCCTATTAAAATCTCATAAATCATGCTATGTAGGTAGCTAGCCACTTAGCCTATGAATAAGACCAGTTGGAGAGATCAATATATTCTTATACGTTATAAATATATACACTATAATATGCATTCATAATATGTTCTTAAGTATATTCTCAATACATATATCAATACATAGTCTTAATACATATTCTTATGCATTAAAATATATATTATACTACTCTTGATCACTTAACATGATTATAACAGCCTTTGTTCCTACTTAGATATTTTAAGGTTTTAATATATTAAAGCTCAAGCCCACCAAACTATGGTCAGAAATAGTGCTCAAATCTTACTGACCTTTTTTTACATTTTCCTGCCTTGAATTACGTTCTGTATGTCATGTCTTATTGTGTTGAACAGAGGTCATAAAATGTAATACATGCAATTTTGACCACTATTTATGATATACAATAGGCTTACTTGATGCTTGTTAAGATAACATATTGTAGTAATATGTTATTATTACTTATTATGTTTTATACTTATTAACATGAGTAACCTAAGCCATTTATTTTATACACACAAATCCAGGTAAAGAATTTATCTTCCCTTCTCTAACCACTTTTGAATAAAATATTTGTCTGTGCTTACCATGACCCAACCAGGTGAAACTTATGAAAGCCCTTGGAATTTAGCCCTACTCAGTACCTGAGCAAAAGTAGCCAACATTGTTATTTGCTTACCCAATAGTTATTAATTGATAACAAACTTCTTCATTGTTAAATTTTTATTTGCTTAAAAAAAAGAATTAGATGAAGAGTTGCTTGGGGATAAAGTTCCCAAGCCCTAGTAAATGACTGATGATTGGTCACAGACTGTGCAGCTATGACAAACATATTCTTTAGATCATCAATTCTCCAGTCTACCTTGTATCTAGGCTTGACCTATAAGACCAGTTTGAGTTAATACCATTTAAGAGTAAATCTGGAAGAAATATAGAGGCCTCTGGGAAAGTTCTGCTTATGAAAGGGTCAAATTTGACTGGCACCACCCTTCCTCATCCTTCCTGCCTTAAGATAGGGTACAGTGGCTGAAGATGCAATAGCCATCTTTCAGCCATGAGTCAACAAGCATAAAGAAAAAAGATGAATACACTAAGTATGGGAGAGCAGAAAGATAGAAATTGCATGAATTTTTGATGGAATAGTTTAGCAGATGAATCAATGCCAGCATGGCCTACTCCAGAGTTCATGCTCCTTGAGAAAACCCACGCTTGTTTAAGACCCTGTTAGTATGGATTTCTGTTACTTATATCAGAAAACATATGCAACCAATACCACCAAAGAGATCCCAGGCACTCAATATACTGAATTTAATTACCCAACTAATAAAATGGTAACCAACCAGCTATGTCCCTAGCTCATTCACTACCTTCATCCCATTCTACACACATCCCAAGATCATCACTATGCATAATAGATGGCAATAGCATCTCATCAACAACTTGTCATTCATTAATTCAAAAATATATAATTGTTACTGAACACTTTCTATGTGCCTGATACTCTGCTAAACAGTTGTGAAAAAAATGTTCAGAAGCAGGCTAGGAACATTCTCACCCTAACAAAACTTTACAGTCTAGTGTGGGAGAAAGATTCTAATTACATATTATCATAAAATAAATACATTTGATATAAGTCTAATGAAGAAGAGGTATGTGTTGCTACAAGATCATAAATTAAGGAGATTTAACTAGTCAAAGAAATCACAAAGTCTGCCCTAAAGAGGTGATTAATGTTTTCCTGAAAGCTAAAGAATGAATAAATAAGTTCATAAGAGATATAGGCCTATAATTTTCTTTCTTATGGTGTCTTTCTCTAGTTTTTGGTATCAGATTAACGCTGACCTCATAGAATGAGTTGAGAAGAATTCCCTCCTCTTCAATTTGTGGAAAGAGTTCTTGCATAATTGGTATTATTGATATTGGTTTCATTTCTTCTTTAAATGTTTGAGAATTCACCAGGGAAGTGATGTTAACCTGGGGTTTTCATTGTGGGAAGCTTTTTAACCACAAATTCCATTAATTTACTAGATATAGGGTTATTCGGGTTATAATTTTCTTGTGTGAGCTTTGATAGTTTCTGTCTTTCAGGAACTTATAGAATCATATAAGTTATTGAGTTTATTAGCATAAAGTTGTTTATAATAACTCATCATTTTAATATCTGTAGAGTTTGTAGTGATGCCACCTTTCTCATTCTTGACATTGGAAATTTGTGTCTTTTCTATTTTTCTGATCAGCCTGGATACAAATTTACCATTTTTGTTAAGCATCTCAAATAACCAGCTTTTAGTTTCACTGCTTTTCTCTATTTTTTTTTCTGTTTTAAATTTCATTGACTTCTGTTCTGATATTATTTCCTTTCTTCTGCTTACTTTATGATTCATTAGCTTTTATTTTTCTAGTTTCTTAAAGTGGAAGCTGAAGACATTGATTTGAGACCTTTTTTTTTCTTTTCTAATATAGGAATTTAATAAGTTTCCCACTAAATATGGCTTTAGCTGCATCACACAAGTATAATACATTCTTTTTTTCATTTTCATAAAGGTCAAAATACTTTCTAATTTCTTTTGATTTCTTCTTTGATACATGGATTATGTATATTACTTAGTTTTCAAATATTTGGAGATTTTCAAGACTTTTTGTTTTTGATTTCTAACTTAATTTTATGGTGGTCAGAGGACATACTTTGTATGAATGGAATCCTTTAAATTGAATAAAACTTGTTTTATGACCCATAATATGGCCTATCTTGGTAAATATTTCATGTGCACATGAAGAAAAATGAGCAATCTGCTGTTGGGTAGATTGTTCTATAAATGTCAATTAGCACAAGTTGGCTGATAGCACTCCTCAGGGCTTCTATATCCTTACCAATTTTCTGCCTACATGGTCTATCAATTATTGGCCAAGAGGTATTAAAATGTTCACCTATAATTGTTGATTTGGAGAAAGATGGGGAGTAAAGTGAATATTGTCATTACTCCCCAAAATACATTTCCCTCTACCCCACTGTACCACGGTATAAAAATCACATGGTTTGGAAGGGATTGAACCTATCCAAGGCTCTAAGAGCAGAAAGTGATTGGTGAAAGCCAATCAGGATTATTCTGCTTCCTTGCCAAAGTGACTGATTCAGATATCCCAAGGAAAGTCAATTAATCTGTGATATTCTCCTAGTCAACAAGATTGGTTCAGCACTCTATTTGGGTCATTAAGTTTCAACGAGTGGTTTGCTGAGGGCCTCTTGGAATACAATGTCTATGCTATTTGAAAGAATTACCAGAAGGGATCATTGCTCTTCCCTTTTGGATGCTGTGGTGGGTGGATGTGATGACTGGAACTGCTCTAGACATTTTGTCACCAAGAAGAAAGGCATTCTAAAGATGCAATAGACATCATGAAGCTGGGGCTAAAATAAGTTACACATATTTATTGTAATCTTTGATCTACTGAATCAAATAAAAAAAATAGGTCTATATTATAGCTGGTCAGTAATGCCCTTTGTTTAATTTTGCTTGCATTGAATTTTCTGATACTTGGAATTGAATGTGTCCTGGTTTAGGAGGGTAGTGGTAGCATCATTCAGGTTTAACATACTATAAGTTTAAAACCTGGATAAAATACTTTGAAAAATGTTAATATTGGAGGAAAAATATTTAACAAAAATTTTGGTAAAATAAAACAGGCCAACAAAATATGATCTATTGATTTGTCTAAATCTAGGGATTTACAAGATTTAGATCTCCTGACCCTGACCCGTATTCAGGCATAAGATCGAATATTTATTTCTAGAGGAGTATAGAACACAGACTTCCCAAATGAGGGGCACCAGGCATTGTTGAGGGCAGAGTACTGTACTAAAAAGAGTGTTAAAAGCTCTCAGTCCTCTTACCTCATTTGGATATCATGGCAGCAAGCTTATAAAAGCTGGAAGGAATCTGAGTACTCCAAGGGGAAATACTGCCATTGGGCATTGCCTTTGAGTACAGCATTTCCCTAAGAAAACACTCTTACTAGACTGCCATTCTGCAAAGCTCACAATTTACAAAATTCATCTATGTATACAGAAATTTCAGCATTTTAGTGCCTCACTCTTAAATATGAGCAAGTAGTCAAGGCTCTCCTATAATCATTTTAAAAGTGCTAACATTACAGAGACCAAAGACATAAGGCATAAACAACTTAAAGGAAAGAGAGACCATACTGGATGATAAAATCTTAAGAACAGAGAAAAGATTATTTATATCTTCAGAAAGATAATAGAGAATATTGTAGCCATGACTTAAGAACAGGATGCTATAAATAGAATTAATGGAAGTTGAAAATATGAACACAGATATGAGAAATTCGATAGAAAATCTGGAAGACAAAATTGAAAAAAAAAATCTCTTAGAAGAGATGTCAATAAACTTTGTATTAAATGACCAGATATTACATATTTTAGGCCTGCAAGGCATATTGTCTCTGTTGCAGCTCAACTCTGCAGTTATAACAGAATGGATGTGGCTGGGTTTCCCTAAAACTTTACTTAGAAAAATGGGTGGCTAACCCATGGACCGCAGTTTGCTAATCTTTAACCTAGAAGATACTTTCAAAAGCCTAAGGGATGGAGAAAAAGGGCAGGAAAACACAATAAGATTAGAAGACATCCATATGTCCAATGGCCACATAGTAGGTGTTCCAAGAAGGGAGAAACAAAACAAAAAAGGCCATAATCAAAGGCATATTCAAGACAATTTTATGGAATTTAGGGATATGATTTTCCTGATTGAAAGGTCTCATTATTTCTCAACACCATGGATCCAAACACATCTATGACTAGGTAAAAATGTGGAAATTTCAAAGAAGTAAAGAGAAAATCCCAAGAGTTTCCGAAGGGGGGTTGTGGTGGGGAAAGTACACATGCAAAGAACAAGAAATCAAAATGGCTTTGGTCTTCTTCAGCAGAATATTGAATACTAGAAAATGCTGCAGCAACGGCTTCACGATTTAAGAGATAATTATATATGAAATTAAACTACTGATTAAATGTGTGGGTAAACTGATAGTATTTTCTGTCAATCAAGGCCTTAACTTTACCTCACAGGCCCTTTTCCCAGGAAACCAACTAAGGGATTATGTTCTACTCAAACGAGGCCAAGGAAAACAAAAATAGTATTCAGGAAATAAGGCATCCAACTTAAGAGAGTGGTGATAGAAAACCTCAGGGAGATGACAGATATGCAACAAACCTAGCAAGCATCCAGGGAAGACTGAAGGTCAGAGGGCAACAGAACAGATGTCTCCAAGAAGAGTGAATGAATAGAATGCTTGATGAGTTTTAACGTGTTGAGAAATTATTTAAACAATTAGGGGAGGTTTGGGAGGAATACATTAGTGAAAAACACATAGCAGCAAAATAAAAACATAAAAATAACATTAATTACTTGGAAAAATGAAAAGCTTAGTATGAAAATGAAAATTAAAATATTACTTAAAAGTGATTATTATTTATTGAGATGTAATAATATAAAAGAAGAATATTGATACAAACAAAATTACAATATAACTATATCAGGAAAATGGCGTATGTATGTGCTGGTGAGCTGGTTGATGAGATTACTAAATCATCACCTTCTAAGATAAAAAATAATGACAACACAAAATGCTGGTGAGAATAGAGCAACTGAATCATTCATAAATTTCTGGTGGGAATATAAAATAGTACCAGCCACTCTGGAGAATAGTTTGGCATTTTCTTATTAAACTAAACATGTAACTACCATATGACCAACAAATTGCATTCACAGGCATTCATCCTAGAGAAATGCAAACTTAGGCTCACACAATAACTGAATGTTCATACTAGCACTATTCATAATAGTTAGAAACAGTCCAGATGCCTTCAACAGGCAAATAAACTCTGATATATCCATACTGTGGAATACTACTTAACAGTGAAAAGAAACAGACTATTGATACACACAACAACTTGGGAAAAATCTTCAGAGGATTATGGTAAGTGAAATATATCCATTCCAAAAGGTTACATAGTATACGTAACCTTTATATAACAGGTTTAAAGTGATAACAGAAATAGAGGGCATATCAGTGGTTAGGTATGGGATAAGGCAGAAGAGAGCCGGGTGTGGTTCTAAAAGGGCAAGAGGAGGGATCCTTGTGGTGTTGGAACTGTTCAATATCTTGACTGCAGCGGTAGATACGTGACCCTACACAGGTGATAGAATTATACAGAACTGAATACACACACACACACAAATGAATATGGGTAAAACTGGCAATCTGAATAATATCAATGACTTATATCAATGTCAACATGCTGGTTATGATATTATAGTTTTGCAAAATGTTACCATTGAGGAAAACTAGGAAAATATTACACAGACAGCTCTGTATTATTTCTTACAATTGCATGTGACTCTACAAATCTCTTAACACAAAATTTAAATTTTAAAGAAAATTTAAACAAAATAGAATTTTAAATAAATGCAAATAAATAAAAGTTTTATGGAATTCCCTACCCCACCCCAAAATGTTACCATTGGGATAACTGGACAAAGTGTACATGAGATCTAAAAACAAAATAAAGAAACTCAATGAGTTTGTTTACAATACTTTGTATGGCGAGTGTCACACTTTTACTCAAAATTCTAAATCATTCCATTTTTTGTTGTGTATTTAGAGGGAGATTTACTTCATGTATAAGAGTGTAATTCAGCCAGACAGCGAGAAGAACATATAAAATCCTGCAGAGACAGCACACCCTGTGAGAATCTGCTCACTAAATTTGTGCCAGTGAGGCAAATTGATTATCTGGTTTCTAGTCGTTTCAAATGTCCTTCACTATATTTATAGCTAACTGTAAGTTGTCTGTTGTTTTCTTGTGGAAATGTAAATAGCCCGTGGGTGCTCTCTTGGTTGACCTGTGTAGCAGGAAAATGACACATCAGCAATAAAGGACTTGATTTATTTCTCGTTGTAACCTTTCGTTTCCTACGCCGCATCAGGTTTGGGTACAATCAAAAGGACTGGTGGACAACTGCAGTTGTATTTGGTATTGTGGCTGGACTGGCTTGTTTACTCTAAGTTACTCAAGCCCCTCCTTTCCTTGTGGGCCACTCGCATGTCTCCTAGGTCAAGGTATAGAGTTGTGCGTCCTTACCTGGTAGCCACTGGCCATGTGTGACAATTTAAATGAAAGCTTAGATTAATTACAATTACATGAAATAAAAAATGCAGTTCCTCCATCGCAATAGCCATATTTTAACTATATAACTATATAACTAGTAATAAGTGCTCTGATATTTTATGTTTCTATAACTCTGTTATGAGAACAAACTATTTCCAAAAAATTCTATGACAAGAGAAGTAATTGACCAGTTCATGTTAAATAAAAACAAAAATGAAAACTCAACTGTTTTGCCCAGTAGGTAATATGTTTGACTGGAGCTGAAAGTATTCCCTTTATATTATTTAGCTCTTCATTTTATTAAAAAAATTTTCAGGATGTTAGCATGGAATTTATGAGTATAGCACAACACTAGTTATATGTATCTCTGAACCCATCAAAGCTTATTATGATCTTGAAGGCTTAGGTGTATCAGCTGTATTATTATTCTTCCTTTTCCCACTCTTGAAATATGTGTCATTCTTTCTCATTTTCCTCCTCCTACTTTTAGACTCTGACCAAGGAACCATGAAAAAAGACTTACAGAGTTGATTTTTTTTAACTTAATTTTAACATAACCTAAATGTGTTAGGTTTAAATAAAACTAGCACATACATAAGAAAATTAAGTCAGTCACTAGAATAGTGGGTCTGGTAAATGGTATTAACTTTCAAAAGTTGAGATTTTGGGATAGAATTCCTCTCTAGTCCTCACACAGAGAAAGAGAAAGAATATTCACCTTCATCTTTCCCCCAGTGTCAAGGCAGACTAATAGGCTTTTGTTACTCTGACTGCCTACTTCCTCAATTATCAATTCTTCTCTAAGGAGCTTGGAGTGAGGGAGGGAATTTCTGGTCAGAATTTGGGGATTGAGACCAACTCATATTTTAAAGAGCTATTAGAGATGAATCCTTAAATTTTGTAGAAGCATACTCAATATTGGTTTTTTCATATGTATCACTGGGTTATGTTTGCTCTTTGATGTTTATAAGATTTTCTTGTAAATTAGATGCCACTGATTTTTAGTATTTTGTATTTTAAAATATTTTTAATATATTTTTGAATTACTAATCCATTACTTCAACTATAGAGTAACAGAATTAATATTTAATGACTTAACTCTAGTATAATACTTACTAATTTTCTTTGTTTTAAATACATGTCTTACTAAAAAATAGTAATGCAACATTTAAAAAAAGTAGAAAAGAAAAACTTTTATCTACCCATAATCCTACCCTCAAATATAATCATTTGAATTTCTTCATTTTACCTCAGTCTTTGTCTGCTGATCACTTGAAATAGTAGGTATTAGCCTATATATTAATATTTATTTATATGTATGTTTACTTACCTACTATTAAGTTAAAACTATTTTTTCTATAATTATCACTTTTAATAATTTCAGTTGATGCAAAAGGTTCATCAGTTTGCTATGCTGGTACAACATAAATATTCTATAGCTTACGATTTTTAGAAATTTCTTTAATTTTTATTTTTCTTTATATAATTATGTTAGTCAGCTTCCAAGATGGTTCCCAATGATCCTCACCTCCCAATATTTATGCCTTTATGTAGTCCCCTCCATTATTGACTAGGGCAAACCTGTGACCCAGGGGGTACTTTGGATACAACACTGTGACTTCCAAGCTAGGTCATAAAAGGCGTTGCAGCTTCTTCCTTGTGCTCCTGGACTGCTCACTGTGGAAGAAGCTGGCAGGTATATACTAAGGACACATAAGCAGCCCTGTGGAAAATCCCATGAGGAAAGGAACTAAGGTCTTTTTCCAGTAGCTGGCACCCTCTTCCCAGCTATGTGAGTGAGTCACCTTGGAATCTGGTCTTTCAGTCCAGGTCAAGCCTTCACTTGACTGAAGCTTTGCAATCTGAGTCCTGACTGAGACAACATAGGAGACCCAAATGCAGAAGTGACCATCTAGGCCACTCCCAAATTTCTGATCCATAGTAACTATGATAGATAGTAATTGATTATTTTGGGATAATTTGTTATGCAGCAATATCTAACTAATACAAATATTTTCTTTACAGATAACCTGAAATGCAGCTTTTGTTAATGGACAAAAATGGTTTCTATATAATGTATTACTGTCATTTATAAAATAAATTTGTTACTTCATATAAATGAAAAGTTATGTCAAAAAATATAAGGGAGAAATTGCACAAATATCACAGGCATTATATCACTATCAGCATTCTGAATTGTAATCACTATCAGCATTCTAATCTTTTCTAAACATACTTTAATATATACATTTTTATAAAAATGTGTATACATACATATCTAAATAATCATTTTGATGGCTCTATATTATTCAGTTTTATAGATATACCTTAATATATTTTACCAATTCTCTCTTTGGACATTTAGGTTGTCTCCATCTATTTAGTGTTATACTAGAACAATGATCAGTAGCTTTTTACTGACGTTTGTTTTCATAATTCTCTATGTTTTTCTTATGACTAATTTCTTAGAATTTAGAGGAAACTCATACACATACACATTTATAATAGAAATACTGAAATCTATTCTTATGGAGGCTGTGGGGTGGGGATCTAGCAATATTTGTTCCTTAAATTTTCTGATATTCCAGCACTATTTATCGAATAACATTGTCTACAGTGATTTAAAATGACTCCTTTATGATACACTAAATTCTCTTATGTACTTAGGTCTGTTTATAGAATCTGAATTAATTATATCTTTTGATCTATCAGTCCATTGAAATCCTGGCATTTCAATTCTTCGTTTTGAATTACAGCAATTTTAGACTCTTCTTCGCTACTTGGTACAAAAATTCTTACCTCAAAGACATCCATTACACAGATTTCTTGACTCTTGTCACCCATTTACTTGTCTAGATGAAAGAGATAAACAATAGAATATTTTTTTTCCTGTTTCAAGAAAAAAGGCTCTTTATGATATTGAATTGGGATGACCTTGTGTATGTATAAGTTTGGGAAAACTGATATATTTAAAATACTGAGTTTTCCCATTCAAGAAAGCACGTTTTTCCATTTAAGTTTATCTTTATATGCATAAGTGTTGAGAGAATATTTTTCCATTATTTTTTTAAATTAGTTATTCCTAGCCCAAAAGACAGCTTAATTTATTTATTTCCATTTCATCGTGCATCTGATTCTCCTACTGAACTTCTCTGATTAGTTCTGGCATATTTTCAGTTATTCTTCAAGATTTTCTAAGTAAACAGTTTATCAGTCTCATAAAATGGTAACTGACTAATGTTTCTTCTTCTCCTCCTTATTCTGCCTCTTCTTCCCCTTCTCTCCTTCTTTGTCTTTATGGTTAGAATATCTAGAATTATGTTGAATCCTTGTGTTAATGTTAGGCATCCTGACCTTGTTCCTTCCTGGAAGGAAATGCTTATAGTGTTTCAGAATTACTACGCCAGTTGAAGAAACATGTGGCAAACTCAAAGGGAGTATTTATCACAGCTGGGTTAATTTACTATAGTCTGGATCCCTATCTCCTCATCTCTCATTCCACCCTCTACTCCACTCTCCTCAAACTACTCTTGCAAAAGTCACCAAGGGCAAATCCAGGGGATACTTTTCAGTCTTTTCGCTAATGGAATTTACTGCGGTATTTGATACCATTGACCCCTTCTATGATTTGTAAACACCCTCCTACCTTGTCTTCCACAAGACCCCTTTCTCCTATTTCATCTTATTTCTCTGCCCTCCTCAGGGTTCTTCCTCCACTTATCCTACAGAGGACAGGTCTCTTTTCTCTTCACGAGAGATGCGCTCAGAGTTTTCTTATCCACTGACAAGTTTCTGGACCTGATCCTATAAGGTGATACCTTCCACCTCTGAAAATGTTGCAAGAGCACTACAGGTGAAGTCTGTAGCCTATGGTCCCTTTCATCACATGCACCTCCAAGCCTGGCTTGTTGGCTCTTGCCCACAGGTTTTGTGATGGATGCTTTAGAAAGCCCAAGGCTGGGGCTCGAGATGGTCAGTTTCATATGGATCCAGCCTATTGTTTTCACTCCCAAGTTTCAGGATCCCATTCTTTGTCAATCAGTGCCCAGACTTTCACATGAGAAACTTAGTAAGCCTCTAACTAACTGTCAGTGTGATTCAGTAACCCACACAATGAAATTTTGCATTTGATTTTCAGCAGCATCAGCCCTGTGACCACAGAAGTAAAAGCTTCTTTTAGGAATGACAAGGAAACTCTCATCATTTTCTCTTTGTGAGCACGCAAGTGAACTCAAAAGAATCTATCCCATATCATAATCCCTTCAGTAGTCATTATTGCCAGAATAATCAAGTGCAGCAGCCACTTGGGCCCCCAAAGCACACGTTTCATTTGGCATTTCATCACAATCAACCACAAGTGAAAGCTGGATTAATTGTGAAGCCACTGCATGCTGTTTTACTAGCATCCTGTCTCCCACTGGCAAAGAACTCAGCACTGTGCCCAAGCCCAAAGGCATGACCAAACCAAAATCCTATCTTTGAGTATCTGTCTCCTGGGATCACTACCAAGTACCAAGTATGTATCAGTCTGGATTCAACCAAGAGAAGGAAACAAGACAGTAATTTGAACAGGGAAAGATTAATCTAAAGAATCATTAACTATAATGGGATTGGTGTGATGACAGATTAGCTAGTAAAGAGGAAAGATAACTAAAAAATATAGAAATTTATATATAAATTTCAGCCACTATGCTAAAAAAATCAGCCACTACGCTAAGGCTAAGATAGAGCACACCAGGAAGTTGCCTCTCCCCCAGGGCTGAGATCCAGACCTTCTTGGAGAGAGTGCAGGCATGGGTCACTAAATGGCATAGAATCTGCTGTTGCAGGACACTGGCAGAAGCACTTGCTGGAAATCTTCCCTCTAGAGTGAGGAGAAAAGTGGTTCATGGCTTAGCGTCTCTTCAGACACTCTGCTACACAACTGCTTGAGGGAGGGTGCAGGGAACTACTTACTGCTGCCCACCACATACTGCAAGAGCTGGGCGCTGGAGAAACAGCCTGTGCTGTAGTTCCAGGAGCCAGAGGACCCAGCACACTGGAACCTGGAAGCAAAACGGTTCCTCCTGCAGTGTATCTCTAGCGCCCTCTGTTGAGAAAGATTCTGTGTCAGCCGGCAAAAGAAAAATTACCCACATTCATTTTCCCAGAGCAGTCTAAAATGGTGCATCTGGAACTGAGAGGTAATAAATTGATAATTGGCACCAGAACATATAACATGGAAAGGATTAGATTTAATCCCATCAAGCTACTGAAACTCTTCGAGTTTCAATTTTCTCCTCTTCAATAGGGAGATGATAATACCTAATAGTGCTGTTATGAGGATTAGATATATTTTATATAAAACACTTATTAGAGTACTTGGCACATATTAGGAGGCCTAATATAAAGTGTTGATTATGGGTTTTTAGCAATAGTTAACATTACTATTAGTATTGAGTTTATAACATACGTATAAAATTTTGCATCTTATATTTTTAACTGAAAATCATGTTATTATTTAAAATATTTCCTAAATGTAATTGTTTAAAATTAATTTTTTAAAAATACTGAATTTCATAGATTACATAAGACACTAACTAATTTTGATAAAAAGATAGCTAAGACAATATTATTTATTACAAAGAAAATTTTGTAGGCATTTTTCACAATATCATTTTCCTGTTTTTAAAAACTCTTAAAACCATAAGATAATGTTATCCCAGAATTCAATTTCTGCCTCATCTTGTACACACACAATGATTAAATAACATTCTTCAATTTCAACTAACATTTTCAACATGATCTATTCTCTGATACAACTTTGATACTTGGCTTTGAAATATTTGAAATAAAATATTTGTTAGCAGCAAATTTTGTATTAGATTATTCAGTGTGTTGTCTTTTGGATCTGTCAATTTGGCTAGGCTAATGTTCCCATTTATCTAAACATTAATCTAGATGTTGTTATAAAGGTAGTTTGTATATGTGATTTAAGTCCATAAATAGATGATTTTTAAATAATGTAGATTAGCAAAGATAATTGGGATGGGCCTGATTTAATCAGCTGAAAGGCCTTAAAAGCAGAGCTCGGCCTTCCTTGAAGAAGAACAAATTCTGCCTGCATACAGCAGCTTCAGGTCATGTTCCAGAGTTTCAGTCTGCCTTTCCTAATGGTCAGCCCTTTTGATTTCGAACTTGCCTAGCCAACTCCCACAACTGTGTAAGCCAACTCCTTGCAATAAATCTCTTAACATTAATTCCTATTGGTCCTGCTTCTCTGGTTGGACCTTGACTGACACACCAGAAAAGATGGAGTATTTTACTTCTGTAAATATATCAACGCTCTCAAAAGAAAAATCAGCTGTGAGCTGCTAAATAGAGAAGTTGGCACCGGTGGTAGGAAAGTAAGCAAAGCTGAGTCTAGCTAAAGAGTATTTAGATGAATAAAAACCATAAAACACACTTTGGAAGCACATTATAAATATGTCCAAACTCATCAAACTATATACACTAAAATATGTGCAGTTTTCTATACATCAATTATACTTCAATAAAGTGGTTTTTTAAAAAAGAAATTTAATTTTGTCTTCTTTGAAGTAATGTAACTGCCATGTAAAATGTTGGTAAAAGAGAAGAATAATCTTGCCACTCTAACACAACCACTGTTAACAGCTCTCCTTACGTGCGTCTGTGTGTGTGTGAGCTGTCATCAAAGGGCAAATATAATTTTGTTTCTAAGAGCAAGTTTGGACTTCCAATTCTGGAAAAGGTAAAATAGACTTATTTCTCTCTGTTCTTCCTACAGCTAAAACCCCTATATATAATACATAAAACAAACATAAAAAGGCCTTCCAAAATGTTGGGGAGACTGAGGCAAATTTGCTAGGGTCCTTGGGACTTGAAGAACAGCACGGCACGGAGCTCCCTGGGTTTTCGTTTTCATTTTGCCTCCTGTGTGCCCCAGACAGGGTGCTAGAGAAGTTCACAGCCCAGAAAAGCCAACAGGTACAGAAAAAAAGTTAAATACTGTGTGATTACAGTTATATAACATTCTTGAAATGACAAAATTTTACAGATGAAGAACTGATTAATGGTTGCCAGGGGTTAGGGATGTAGGCAAGAATATGACTATAATGGGGCAGTAAAAGGGAATTTCTTTGTCATGATGGGATTTTCTGAATCTTGATTGTTATCATAGTTATATGAATCTATACATCTGAAAAAATGCATAGAACTGCATACACACACATACCACAAATCTATGTATGTAAAAATAGGTGAAATCTGAATAAACCTGTAGGGTCCTTAATTGCATGGTACCAATGTCAATTTTGTGGTTTTGATATTGCATTATAATCACGTGAGATATAGTCACTGTGGGAATCTGGAGGGAGGAAAGGTACACAGACCTCTGTATTATTCTTGCTATTTCTTGTGTGTCTATAATTATTTCCAAATAAAAATTTAAAAAATCAAAGCATATTGCTTGTTCATGTATTCAGGCCATAGCAATTGTCACTTGAACATCATTATATGTTCAAAACTAAACACTATCATCTATCTTAAGGTACTCTAACAAATGCCAAATCACAGAGATATTACAAATAACCTAATGATATATATGGAGATGCAATGAAGAGACCTTAAGTCCGAAAAGTCAAATATAAAATATACGTTCGCAGCCTTAGGAAATTAGATGTCATGGCAGCTTTATACCTGAATAATTTTGGAACCTATTAGCAACTCAATTTGTTAGATTCTAATACAGAATTCTGTCAGATATAAACATAGAATAAAATTAATTTGTGATTATTGTGAATGATAAATTATCCAAGATCTTAGTCACTTATACCATATAGTGTCCAGTGATTTGTTTAGTTTGTTGTGTGCATGTGTATGAGTGTCTAAGTATGGGGTCTGTATGTGTAGAGAGAGAGAAGGAGAGACAGAGAGAGAGGGAATTTTATTTTGGCTTTATTAATGTTCATAATTCAATTCTATTGCTAGGCAGAGTAAATGCAATTCAAGCTAAGTGTCTGTCAATGAGTGAATTAATAAAGAAATGTGATATATAATGGAATATTATTCAGCCATAAAAAAGGAGGAAATACTGCCATTGTGACAATATGGATGAATCTGGAGGACATTATGGTAAGTGAAATAAGCCAGACACAGAAGGACAAATATTGCATGATTTCACTTATATGTAAACTCTAATGAAGTCAAACTCATACAACCTGAGACTAGAATGGTGGTAGTCAGTGACTGGGGGGTGGGGGAAATGGGGAGATGTTGGGCAAAGGGTACAAACTTTCAGTAATAAAGTGAATAAGTTCTGGGGATCTACGATGACTATAGCTAACAATACTGTATTGTATACCTGAAATCTGTTGAGAGTAAATCTTTTTTTTATATATATAAATTTATTTGTTTATTTATTTGTTTTTTATTTTTGGCTGCGCTGGGTCTTCACTGCTGCACGCAGGCTTTTCATTGCAGTGGTTTCTCTTGCTGCGGAGCACAGGCTCTAGGTGCAAGGGCTTCAGTAGTTGTGGCACACGGGCTCAGTAGTTGTGGCTCGCGGGCTCTAGAGCACAGGCTCAGTAGTTGTGCTGCACGAGCTTAGCTGCTCCGTGGCATGTGGGATCTTCCCAGACCAAGGATCAAACCCGTGTCCCCTGCATTGACAGGCAGATTCTTAACCACTGTGCCACCAGGGAAGTCCCAAGAGAGTAAATCTTAGGTATTCTTACTAAATGCGCACACAGACACAAATGTTAACTATGTTAGGTGATGGATGTGTTAAATAACCTGATTGTGGTAGTTACTTCACAGTACAGTATATATATTTTAAATTATCATGCTGTACACCTTAAATATATACAAATTTTAATTGTCAATTATACCTCAAGAAAGCTAAGGAAAAAAAGTACAACTTAAATCTCAAATTTGCAGATGCTGGAGAGCTTGGCAGGCTACCTAATAAAATAGATGGATGAGAGAATCAAGATTCAAATCTTCTAGGGCTTCCCTGGTGGCGCAGTGGTTGCGAGTCCGCCTGCCAATGCAGAGGACACGGGTTCGTGCCCCGGTCCGGGAAGATCCCACATGCCGCGAAGCGGATAGGCCCATGACCCATGGTCGCTGAGCCCGCGCGTCCGGAGCCTGTGCTCCGCAATGGGAGAGACCACAGCAGTGAGGGCCCGCGTACCACAAAAAAAAAAAAAAAAAGATTCAAATCTTCTTGATGGACTGGAATAATGGACTGAAACTAACAAGGCAAAATTGAATTAAAAAGAAAAAAGACAAAATCCTGGCAAGATAATTTTTTGTCTTGTGTGTTAGAGTACAGGTTTAGTGATCAGTCTGACAGGGTTTGAATACTGGTGCTAACACTATCTGACAATGAGTCCTTAGCAATGACACATCTCTTTATGCATCAGTTTCTTCATCTGTTGAGTGTGAACGATGGTGATAACAATGATGCATGGTGATGCCTACATTGAAGGTTGACTGTGAAGATTAAACAAAAGAACACAGAAAAAGTACCTGTAATTGTAACAGAGCAGAACTCTATGCCGTGCCTTCCCAGGATAGACGCCTCCCCCATATCCTCTGCTTTAGCTCCTCTCTGAAGTATCTAGATGATAATATCTGATGCACATTTCCTAAGTTGTTTAACAGATGTTAATACCCCACCAAATGGAAGATGTTAACTACTTCATGACCATGAGCACATAGCCCCCAGGCCTACTGGAGCCTAAGGATTGATAATGTTAACCTCTGTGACACCACCCTGTTACCTCACCATCAACCAATCAGAAAACTGTGCACAAGCTGGTCACATACCCTGCACTCCCCTCTCTCACCCTGCCTTTAGATATGCTTTGCTGAAACACATAAGGGAGTTCGGGCTTTTTGAGCACTAGGTCTCCTGGACTCCTTATATGGTACCTTACAATAAATGCTGCACTTTCCTTCACCGCAACCTGGTGTCAGTAGATTGGTTTTACTTTGTGCGGTTGAGTGGACCCAAGTTTGGTTCAGTAACATTATCACCTCTGGCACACAGTAAGTCTCAATAAATGTTTGTTATTGTTATTGCTGCTTGAAAAACTTGCATAAACATAAAGCCTTTAAAGTCACATATAGATAAAGATGAGAAAAATGAAGAAACCATGAGCCGTGGGGCATCACAATTTCCATTTGAGCCAATCATCTGATACAACTTGGCAGTGTAATAACTGCAGTTTAATGCACAGGCTTTGGAGTAGGACTGACCGAGAATCAAGTCCTGCCTCTAATATTTACCAGCTATGTGACTTCAGGAAAATTACTAAACCTCTGTAAACCAGGCTTTGTTTCTTCATTTGTAATAGGGAATAATAGTAGTGACTGCATCTTAGAGGTGTTGTGAGGATTCAGAGACATTGCACAGATCTGGAACAGAGTGATAGCTCAGCAATGAAATATAATTTTATTACTATTATGTGACTGCTGTAAACACTGTCCTTTATTTCTAGAATATAGTCCAAGACTTAAGTGTCATAATACTCTGGGAAACTTCTCCAATTTTCTAATCAAGAGAAGAAATATTTCCCTTAGCTTACTGCTAATCTCTTAGCTGTGCTAAGCAGTACTTCTGGAACAGCAAGTCCTGTCCTTTCTTCCTTTGTTGACTTTCTTGGTTCCATTCCTTAGGTCTACTCCTAATGTTATCTCCTGTGTTCCAGTTCTTGACAGCTTTGACCAGGAGTTGCAAATATATGCCTTCTAAATATTTCCCCCAATGTGGAGGGCAGGCTGGAGTTGCTTGTGAGAATCATAATTTTTCAGTGGAGAGGGTTTACTGATATCAGATTACATATATCCATATAACCACCTCCATTCTTCTCACACCTGTCAGATTCTGTCCCCAGAGAATCTTTGAGCAAAGCAGTAGGTATGTATTACCTGTTGAGAATGTGGTAAAGGTCTCTTTTCACCTGCAACTGGACCAGGCTTTTAAAAATAATGCTTTCAATTGTGTCTTTATAAGCTACTAAGAGCACATTTAATGACCATTCAATATTTGTCAGGCATACAGTGTTACATTATATCCTCAGATGAGAATAGGTCTTATGCCCATTTTAATTATGAGGAAGCTATAACTTGGAGACATAGCACCACTAAAAGGGAAGAAGTTAAAAAGTCAAGTGCCAGGTCTGTAAGGAATGAAAGCCCAGAAAAATGATTATTTCCTATGTGCATCTTATACTGGAGGAAAAAATAATTATCCCTTTACTGTTCTAGGTTCTTGGCTGAGACCCCCTTGTAATAAAAGACGGATTAACAGAAGAAAAACAAACAAGTTGAGTAACATGTATATCTGCTGTATACATGGGAGAAACTCAACCTTAAGTATCTTCTCTAGCTAACTGACAAGGGTAGATGTTGGGAGAAGGGAAGGCCAGTTTTGTGAGGTGACCAGGAAAACCACAGTAAACAAAGGTATGGTTGTTATGCAGATTTAAATCCCTTGCCTTCTCCATTGATAAAGCTTTTCCAGAGATTTAGTCATCCTCCTTTTCCTTACAAATGGAGATTTCCCTTCTAAATGTGAATGTCTCCTTCAGAATGGCAACTTCTACTCAGTTTCCAGCGTTTCCTGTGTCTGCTATTTCTCAAAAATAAACAGCTCAAGATAATCCTTATGGCCAAAAGGCATATTTGGTGGTGACATATTCTGCTCCCCTTCAATACAGTGGATCTTGCACTGTGTTGGGTTTCATATAGATTGTGACAAACGTGTAAGATACAGTCTTTGTCCTTGTCCTCCAATTGTTTTTAAAGAAATTGGTACCTACTTAACCAAGTAAACTTGAAACACTCAGACTACTTACTTGCTATTGTGTGTGGTATTTCCTCATAACCACAGAGGAAGTACAGGGAAGTGTTAGGGAGGAAGAAATTTCCCTCTACCCTTCTAAGTTCTTTTGGCTAGTCTAAGAATTAAGTTGACATGAGACAGACTAACAGGAGAAAATCAAACAAAGGTTTAATAACTTATATATATGCGAGAGACCCAGGACTAACTCACCAAAATGGCTGAAATCCTCACCTTTAATACCATCTTCACCTAAGAGGATGTTGGGGTTAGTGGTTTGGGGATTCAAAGGGGAGAAAGGCAATTCACATGGAGATGGAAAAGCAAATGTTTGGTAAACAAATGTTTGCTGGGCTATGCAGAGACAATGGGACACAGGGTGGACTCTCATCTCTAGGCCCTGCTGAGTTTTCTCCAGGATACCTAGCCCATGTACTTTGCATATTTCTCTGGTGATAGCTCTATTCTGGGAAATTCTTTTAGGCAGTTAGGGGGATGGTCAAAGTTTCTTCCTGCTTCTTTTGGGCCTTGATTTTTTTCAGCTCAAAATAATCTGCAGGCCAAAGAGACACATTTTGAGGTAGCAAATTTTGTTCCCCTACAGTATAAAGAGCCCAGCTTATCAGAGATGACCTACTGAAAAAGGGGGGGTTTGGACAAGATTTAGAAGGTGGAGGGAAAAGGTTGGGCAAGTTTTTGAACAGTCCTATAAGTGGAATAGGTGGAAGCAACTTTGCAATGGACTTGGTGGAAATGAATATAAGGGGCTAGGAAATGGGAAATACATTTTATTAGGAATTATCAAGCCATTTATTTGCCATAATTGATTAGTAAGCACTTAGGAGCCATTTCAAGTTCTTGAGCAAGAGACTGAAAGATTCATGGTATGCTTTCAAAAAGTAGTCTGGTAGTTGAAGCGTTGGAGAAATAGGGCAGAGAACAGGATGGCAGGGTCACTGGCGGAAGCAGTCATAATAAACTACCTTGGTTACCATGGTGATGGCAAGGCAGGGATACATCCTAGATTCAGGATGGAGTGACCTGGGTGTTGCCCTTTCTCACCAAACTCTGTACTATTGCCATAGATGAACAACCTGAACATTAATTTTTTATTTAACATGTAATTATAACTCACTTTAGGATTTTGAAAAATGCATCCTTATCTTTCATGTTACAAATTGTAGCTGTCATTCCCTTCTAAAAAGCATAGAAACCAGAAATATTTCTGTGCATTTGCACACCTCAGATGAATCAAAATTTTTCCAATTGTTTGTTTTGGGAAACAGAACCAAAGCTCTTAGACTAGACCAATTCTCTACTTAACAACCTTCAACAGCACCATTTTACTTTTTAAAATTAAAATTCAGTTTTCCAGTTCCCCTAAATCCTATCCCTCCCCAGTCCCTTTACATGACATCCCACTTGTGTTCAAACCATAATTCCAATAATATTATGAATATAACTTTGCCTTTTCACTCCCAGGTCACAAGAGCCTGGGAGTAAAAATAGTGTCATAAATAGCACAGAAAAGAGCTTGTGTATTTTCTCCCTTCCCCTTGTGACTGAGAACTGTGGGTCTCTAATTGACTTAAAAATTGCTTCCACTTACACGTGGTGGAGTTTTACCCTTGTTCTTTGAGCTATCACATATCATCTGCCATTTCCCTCTGGCATGTATTGATGAGTGATTACGCTTCTGTTTTGCCATTATCTCCTCTCCTAATCTGGCTGTGAGGTGAACCTCCTGTCCCATGCCATGATCAAGGCCTTGATGTCCCCTTAAATGGAAATGTTCCATTTCCTTTGCCTTGTAGACACAACCTTTGCTATGTAGATGCAAGCTTTGCCATTAATATTATCCTTAAGGGGGCCAGATACACTTTATCTCCACTTTGACTAGACTGTTAGACTGGCCACCAAGCAGGGCTGCCTTATACTCTCAGGGCTTTCAGGAGTTTAACAGTGGTAGGTTTTATTTTTCACTCCTTCTTTCTTGCCCCTTCATTGGATTCCCACGGGGGCCAGAATGCTGGGACAGGGATATATATATGTGACTGTCGGGAAGGAAAAAACTTTCCTCTACCCTTCTGGGTTCTTCTGGGTGGTCTAATAATTAAGTTGACATGAGACAGAGTAGTAAGAGAAAATCAAATTTAATTTTGTAGTATGGGAATCCCACGTATACAAGAGGTTCAGAGACAAAAAGCTAAAATGAGGTATATAAAACAACCTTAGCTAAGGAAAGGGATAGGGGACTGGAACTTCCAAGGACAGCAGTGTCACTCACAGGATGATAAGAATAAGAGCATATGTTTGGTAATTAGATATTTGCCCTGCCATATAGCTGGGGCACTTAGATAAAATTTATCTCTGGTAATAACTCTCTTCTGGAAAATATTCCCAATTTAAATTCTAGGTAGCTAAGGGAGGGGCAGTAGTTTCTCTTGAACCCACAAGATCTCAATTGCCTTTAGCTCAAAATAATCCTCATGTAAAAGTGGCACATTTTGGGGAGGATTCTTATGAACCCCTATATGACCCACCTTGAGCTGTATCCAAATCTCCAACCTCTTCCATTTCTGAGCTATTGTTCTTGAATCACATTTGTGTGGCTAGACTTTCATACACCTTGGAAAGCTTGTTCTCAGAGCTTCTTAGTTCTCTTGTAAATAGCCCCAATGTTTCACAAGCCAAACACCTAGGGTGCATATAGCTTAGAAAATTCTCAAGCTGAGAAATCCTGCTACATAAAGATACAGAATTTCCCCTGTAATAAACCTCAGACAGTGACAGCATTGACAACTAGCTACTTTAAGCAAACCAAAGCAAAAGAGCAGCAGGAAGTAGCTGGGAAAAAGCATCTAGGAGAGTTTTTTTCCTCTTTTTTGATGAAGTCCATACTGGTATGTATCTTTTATTTAAAGCATCTTCCTCAATCCTTTAAAAGTTTATAGCCCATACCAGAATAAGCATATTAAATGCCATTTTCAGACTATTTTTTATATATAAAGGAGTGGTATAACAACTTATTTGTTATTCTTCATAGTTAGGCTTACTTTTGAAGTGATATTTGGAACACCACCTCCTGCATATGCTCTTTGAACCTGTCATATTTCCATTATTGGTCTTCTAAAATCTGAAGGATGATAGACTATGCCACCCCACAACATGCATCTTTGGCATAGGATTATTTTGAGCTGAGTATTTTGAGAAACAACATATACAGGAGGAGCTCTGAAAACAAAGTAGAAGTCACCCTTTTGTAAGGGACATTTATATTTATGAGGGAAATTTCCATTTGTAAGGGTGTCTCCCTCTTTATACCAGGAAGAGGATAACTCTAAATCTCTAGAAAGTCTTATCAATGGAGGAAGTACCAACTTAGATCTGAGCAACAACCTTACCCTAATTTACTGTGTATTGTTTGGTAACCTTCCATAACTGGTCTCCCTGTCTCCCCCTCATTTTCCTTTGTCTTTAGCCAGAGATGGTATTTAAGGTGGTGACTTGGGCCATTCAGGGAGTTACTCAGTTTTTCTGGGTATTTCCCATGTACACAGGAGGTATACATGTTATTAAAATTCTGTTTGTTTTTCTCCTACTAATCTGTCTTTTATTACAGGGGGGTCTCAGCCAAGAACCTAGAAGGGTAAAGGAAAAATTATTTCCCCCCCCTAAAGTTTTATGTTTATTAAGAGTGTTATAGGGAATACGCCCTCACACCATATCCAAAAATAAACTCAAAATGGTTTAAAGACTTAAATATAAGACATAACATCATAAAACTAGAAGAGAACATAGGCAAAACATTCTCGGACTTATATCACAGAAATATTTTCTTAGATCAGTCTCCCAAGGCAAAAGAAATAAAAGCAAAAATAAACAAGCATGACCTAATCAAACTTATAAGCTTTTGCAAGGCAAAGGAAACCACAAACAAAACGACAACCTATGGACTGGGAGAAAATATTTGCAAATAATGCAACCAACAAGGGGTTAATTTCCAAAATACACAAACAGCTCATACAGCTCAATATCAAAAAAACAAAACAACCCAATCAAAAAAATAGGCAGAAGAGCTAAATAGACATTTCTCCAGAGAAGAGATACAGATGGCCAACAGGCACATGAAAATATGCTCAACATTGCTAATTATTAGAGAAATACAAATGAAAACTACAATGAGGTATCACCTCACACCAGTCAGAATGGCCATCATCAAAAAGTCTATAAGTAATAAATGCTGGAGTGGGTATATATAAAAGGGAATCTTCCTGCACTGTTAATGGGAATGTAAATTGGAGCAGCTACTATGGAAAGGAATGGAGGTTCCTTCAAAAACTAAAAATAGAGCTACCATATGATCCAGCACTCCCACTCCTGAGCATATATTCAGAAAATACAAAAACTCTAATTCAAAAAGATATATGCACCCCAATTGTCATAGCAGCACTACTTACAAAAGCCAAGACATGGAAGCAACCTAAGTGTCCATCAACAGATGAATGGATAAAGAAGATGTGACATATATGTCACACATATGTGACATATGTGTGACACACACACACACACACACACACACACACAAAATAGAACTTCACTCGGCCATAAAGAAAATGAAGTGCTACCATTTGTGGCAACATGGATGGACCTACAGATTATCATACTGGGTGAAATGAGACAGAGAAAGACAAATATATATCACTTATATGTGGAATCTAAAAAATAACACAAATGAGTTTATTTACAAAACAGAAACAGACTCACAGACAATAGAAAACAAACTTATGGTTACCAAAGGGTGAAAGAGGGGGGATAAATTGGGAGGTTGGGATTAACATATACACACCACTCTATATAAAACAGATAACCAACAAGGACCTACTGTATAGCACAGGGAACTATATTCAATATTTTGCAATAACCTATAATGGAAAATAATCTGAAAAAAAATATATGCATGTATAACTGAAGCACTTTGCTGTACACCTGAAACTAACACAATATTGTAAATCAACTATACTTTGATTTTTAGAAAAAGAGTTATAGGAAATCAATTTTTTTTTTACTTCTCTCAGGTTAAAAATAAAGATAGAATATGATACAACTGAAAGAAATATTTGGCTCTATTTATAAGTATCTATTCAATATAAAAACAATATATTTCTTTCACTTTTTATTTATTACTTTTATTAAGGATATTGAACTATCTTATTTTAAAACCATTAATTTTATTTAATAACAGTGTTTAATTTTGTTTGACCTTTACCTATAGCCTGAACAGTTTCAGCATTCCAACTGAATAGAAATCAATACAAAAAATGCTTTAATAAAAGAGTTTCAGAATTTCAGCAGACTACTTAAAATTCATTATTTAAATCCTTGGATTTTACTCAACGATGAATGTCAATTTAAAGAACCTCAGAGGACTTATTCATGCCCTTACTTTCAGAATAAAAGTATTCTCTATTTGCATTAAGTTTTTTCCCACTTTATAAAACCGTCAGTTTAAAATACCATACTGGACGACTTCAGTTATTAAGTATCCAAATAATACTTACTGTAGTAGTTGAGTGATATGTGACATATACAGTGGGGCTGACTTATGTGGGGGAGGAAAAATAATATAGTAGATGATCATCTCATGGGTTAGATTTTTCTGATTTGGAAATCAAGATTAAAATGGGTTTATTAGTATGGAAGACATGGAGCTGTACCTTCTAGAGCTCCTTCAAGGTAGGACTTGCTGCCATGTGGGGTGTGATCAGATGACTGCCTCCATTTGTCAACAGTGGGTGTCTCAGCCACCTGGCCCTAGGTTACACCCCACCATGCAAGCCTGCATCCTCTGCCTGATTGTCAGGGTTTAGAAGTTCAGACAGTTCAGACTGGTGCCAAATATTTTGAAGGGCAATCCAGAGGTCCCTGTCATGTTGGCCAAGGCCTCATGGGCTCTGTGTAGCTGTTTTATTTCTTAATTTGCCCAAATCTGCTTCTTCTCTACTCCTTACACAGAAATTGATCCCTAATAAACCTCTTACACCTCAAACTCTCTCTGCTTGCAGTAAACTCAATTTGTGACAATTAGGGATTAGATGTTGTACTTCTGGGGTTCCCTACTGATAGTTACAAAGCAGTCTTTTCTGCTAGTTCAAATTTATCTTGAACGACGATGTCAGACTCCAACCATCCATCCATCCATCCATCTATCCACCTTTGAAACATTTTGCAAATATCTTTATCTTGTGCTGGTCTTTCACTTTAAGGAGCTTTCAGCCAGATGGAAGAGATATTTATGTGCAAGTTGACTAAGAAAGGACAAAGGGCAGTAGTAGAGATATCTGTAAATAAATAAACAAGATTGATAGCAAATAAACCAGATTGATGCTAGAAAGAGGGACAGAACTACAGTGGTGGTAGTTAACCTCAGAGTTTATTATATTTTAAGGGTTTTATTCTCCAGTATCCAAGTTCAGCAAAAGTTAGCTCCCTGATGTTAAAAAACATATCCCCTATAACTGTGGGTATCAGTCTCCAACTGCATTTTGTAGCCAGCACATAATTGTTTGTAGATATCGGAATCTGACTTTTCCCAATAACTTGCTAGACATAGTACTGCTTTCCTGTTACTACTAGATATGTCAGAACGAAACCTCAATGGAAAGAAGTTGAATTCATCTCTCCCCTACTAAAATACAAAAGGTAATTCAGAATTGCTTGTGATGCCACTTATCTTCATTCTATTCTAAATGATCTTTATCTCAGATTTCCTTAAACTAGTGGGATCCTATAGTGCTTTATTTTAGACTAGATTCACACTGAAGAGCAGTGGTTCCATGTTTTTCAAATTCTATAAGCACTTTTAGCCTCAAATCATTTACTGGACCCTCTACATTAGAATGCTTCCATTTTACTCTGTTTGAAAAAACATAGGCCAAAAGTTACTCTAAATTCATCAGCACTTAAAATTTTCATTTTATTAACTAATAGAGCAGGCACTGACATTTTATAACATCATGTTTAAAAACATGTATTTGATAAACTATTTTTCTGACTATTTGTTGTGCCTAACTAAGGACATACAGATCCTCAACTGGTTATATTTCTATTGCCCCTCATTTGTCTGCAGCCTAGAGTTAGGGCTCCATATTCAGAGATGATGGAAACCTGTTGGTAATTTTACCATTACAAGCCTGTTATTGATATTGAGTAGAGATATTTTGGATGGATTTCACTGACACCTTATTAGAAATGTACAAAACAATGCAATACAAATGAATTTGTCTAGTGTCCTAACATTGGACTTACATACAATGGGAGTATTCTGAAACAGATCATGTAACTTGAAATATTATTGATAAACAAGCTAAGAATGTCTTATGCTTGTGTCTTATGCCAATGTCTTGGTACATCATAGTTCGTGCTTAATTTACTTTTTCCCTTTCCTTGTCAGCCACTCCTCTATGATGAGGGGTCCCCAGCTGCCCTCATCCTTTGCAACCATACTCCTTATGAAAGTGATGCCAGTCTTCTGGTTTCCCAAGGCCCTGTGCTCATTTAATCATGGCCCAGTTGTTCCCTTGCTTAGGCATTCACATTTTAACCTTCAAGCTAGTAATTTACAGTCAACTACAAATTCATCTTTAGCATTGCTCTAACTAATGAGAACACACATTTTATGGTGATATTTCAGATATTTGCCCAGATGATCAAGGAAATACATTTTAACAAGGGATTCCACCAGAAGGAACTCCATCTTAACGCCTTGTTGCTGGTCTCCTTTAAGTCCAGCTCTGACATTAGTCTGTGTTACTACTTGTTTCTAAAAATCTCTGCATCAGAATGAATTGATTCCAGATATATTTCAAAACATAACTATCCCTTCTTCTGTGCTTATCGAAGACATCCTGAAACCTAAGAGGTAAGATGAAAATAACCTATGAAAAGTACCTAGTCTATGTTTTAGCTAGTTCATGGCTGTCTTCTAAAATGAAAGTACATTACATATTTCTAAAGATAGCTTAATGAAAATGAGCTTGCTGTGTTTATGTGTGTTCATGCCATCACAGTGGAAGTTTCAGCTTTTTGTTATCAGCAGGGTGAGGATGTTGCTTCTGCTCAGAATTCTTTGGAATTAACCATTAAAGATGTAAACAGCAGGACAGCTAATGGTTCATATGGTTTGCAAATAACTTTTCGACTCAGCTTTATTGGATGTTATAAGGTTGACTGCATTACGAGAGCAATCTACCATATTATAGAAGTTCTACTCTTTGAGAGCTAAGGCAATGATATTTACTGTTTTGCAGTAATCTGTATGTCTTTCTGAATATTTATGTTTTGCCCTTGCATATTTTTGTAATCATATTTCTTTATATATCTCCATTACATTAAGCTAAAAAGTTTATAAATTTAGAGTATACATACAAGTACATACATATACATACACACATGTACAGGATTTGGCCCAAACTTAAGTATGTTTAAGAAATGGTAATTTTTCAGTTTTGCCACAATTCATTCCTGGAAACTATTTTAAACTGTGTTAACAATAGATTATGAATTTTTCCCATAGGTATACTCTCTTGGAAAGAAAATATGCACTGATAGATGTTAATCAAAGGTAATAATTTAAAACAGTGAAAGTAGGGACTTCCCTGGTAGTGCAGTGGTTAAGAATCTGCCTGCCAATGCAGGGGACATAGGTTTGATCCCTGGTCCGGGAAGATCCCACATGCCACGAAGCAACTAAAAGCCTGTGCGCCACAGCTACTGAGCCTGTGCTCTAGAGCCTGCGAGCCACAGCTACTGAGCCCACATGCTGTAACTACTGAAGCCTGCGCACCTAGAGTCGGTGCTCCGCAACAAGAGAAGCCACTGCAATGAGAAGCCCATGCACTGCAATGAAAAGTAGCCCCTACTCACTGCAACTAGAGAAAGCCCATGTACAGCAACGAAGACCCAACGCAGACAAAAAACTAAATTTTTTTTTTAAAAAGAGTGAAAGTAGGCCCTAACAGAGATTTTCCAATTTCTCAAATGTTTTATATAAATTGTAGTCTTTTCTCACTTATCAGGTTATTGGGTATCCAACACAAGAGATGATTTGTGTGAAAATAATTTATAGTTTTGATAAGTGGACATATATTACTATACATGGTGAATATTTATGGAACTTGTAGATGGTTTAAAGACATGTTCTAAGATCTTTTTCTGCTGTAATGAAGTCATTGGAAGATTTTCACTTGCAGGGACTTAGGCACACTTAGATCAAACTTAAAAACAATTTTAGGGCACTAACTTAGCACATTAACACTTAAGAAATGTTCATGTTCATAAACAACAGTGATTTTTTGGGCTTCACATAACATATAGTCTGGGTTATTGTAATGCCTAGAAGAGTAGCTGTAACTCTACTCTTATCTCCCTCATGCAAGGATACTGAAACACAAATGAGTAACAGTTACATTATGACAGGGAATCTTATGAGTGTCTTTAATGCATTAAAAAGAAATAAACACACTGAAACTCTGAAAGATTATCACTGACTAAAAAAACAAGTTTTGATGTCCTTACACATGATAGGTATACTCTTGCATGTTACAACATCGTGGATGAGCTGTACAGTTATAAATATAAAAAGTACATCACCAGCATTAAAATTCATTTGTCCCATAGATTGACCTAACCAACAAAAATATACTAGCTACATTAAACATTTAAAGAAACATGAGCTCTTTTATGTAAATAAAGTTAGATGCAAATAATATTGTCACCAGTTATTAAAGTAAGAAATTTGGATAGGTATAGATATAAAAGAAGCTTTAGAAAACTTGCTAAAAGAAGTTTGTTTTCTGTAATTACACTCCCTTAGTAAGTACAGCCATTCAGAATCATTCCATTGATTGTAAGTCTTTACTTAAAACTATATGGATAGTAAAAAGCAACTTGTTTTTTAGATGGTTTTGTTGGTAGTAGTGGGTTTCACAGTGAATAGCAATTTCAAAGGGCTGACCCAGCATTTTTTCTTTTTATTTTCCTATTTTTCACTTTTTTCAATTCTATAAATAGAGTTGTAAATTATTAATCCAAAGCAGTGTTAGCAGTAAACTCTTTCATTAATCCTTCACAGCCACGGTCAATTCTGCCAACATGTAATTTTTGATTTAGCAGCCTTGAGGAAAAAGGTTTATACAGGCAATCATATTAAGACCAGAGAGAAGTGTTTCTAGAAGCTGCACCATGAAACCCTGTTCCTTTCTCTTCCTCTGTTTTTACGAATTAAAACCATTTTCAGTAGAACTATTTTTTGAACACAAGATCTGTTTTCTAACAGTATATGTAGGAGAATAAACTTAGTTAAGATCAGAAAGATAAACATACCAAAACAATCTTATGGTACTTGGCATATTGTGGGCAGTACATCACAAGACTTCATATGATATTGTAAGTGCCATTTATCACAGAAATTCAATATAAAACTTCACCCCTAAAATAATTTGCAAAGACAAAGTCTCTTATCTTCACTAATCATGAAGAAAGGATGGGAGATTTGAGATTAGAGAGTAATGAGTGAAGTGATGAATAGAGAGACTTTATGAGATTTCTGTAATGTTTTATACATAGGAGAGAAAAAATGATTTTCCCTCTATCCTTCTAGGTTCTTGTCTGAGACCTGCCTGTAATAAAAAGACAGATTAACAGGAGAAAACAGAAATTTAATAACATGTATACACACCATATAAATGGGAGAGATCCAGTAAAACTGAGTAACTCCCTGAGATGGCCTAAGCCACCACCGTAAATAGCATCTCCAGCTAAAGACTAAGGAAGATGGAGGGAGAAGGGGAGTCCAGTTATAGGAGGTTTCCAGGCAAAGCACAGTAAACATGGTTGTTATGCAGATTTAAGTCCCTGTCTTTTCCATTGATAAGGATTTCTAGAGATTTAATCATCTTCCTCTTCCTGGCACAGAGAGGGAGACACCCTTACAAATGGAGATTTCCCCCATAAATGTAAATATTCCTCACAAAAGAGTAACTTTTACTATGTTCTCAGAGCTTCTCCAGTGTCTGCTATTTCTTAAAAATAATCAGCCCCCCAAAATCCTCACGCCAAGAGGCATATTTAGGGGTGGCATATTCTGTTCCCCCTCATTTCCATCTCTGAAACTCCCAAGAAGTTTCACAATGCAGAAGCTGAGTTGGTAAATCACTCCATATTTTCATTAAACCATTCTCTTAGTCTTGAGAAAATAGGTCAGTTCAGTTAAACAGTTGTGTCTCATTTCAGAAGGCAGTATTACAGGTGGGTTCCCAAAGTTAGGCCTATATGGTGCTAGCAGTGAGGTATTTAATAAGAGATATTTCTATGGAAACAAAAGAAAAACAAAGATTAAGGTTTGGAGCAAAGTATAAACCCAGTCTGAATGCCTCTGGTGATGTCATCCAGTGTTCCAGTAAACATTCTGAGTGGCCCACACAGCAATGGGCATGAAGGTTGTCTATACATGAGCTGCTGTGGTGTTTTCTCTATGCTCTAATTGGCTTTATTCAATGATTCATGAATTGAGCAGCATCTAATCCAGCAGATAAAAAGGAGCTCCAAGGAGTTGTACAGAATGAAAGACTTTTATAGGTAGAAGGGAGCAGGAACAAGGAAGTTATACTAGGCAAAAAGCAAATTGATTATTGCAAGGTTATTTTCATTTAGGGGATAGCAGGGGTCCATCAGGCAGATTACCTAACTAGTACTGATCAAGTGATTCATGATTGCCTGGTTTAAGATTCCATTTCTGGGACTTCCCTGGTGGTGCAGTGGTTAAGAATCCGCTTGCCAACGCAGAGGACACGGGTTCAATCCCGGTCTTGGAAGATCCCACATGCCGCGGAGCAACTAAGCCCATGCACCACACACAACTACTGAGCCTGCGCTCTAGAGCCCGTGAGCCACAACTACTGAGCCCGTGTGCCACAACCACTGAAGCCCGTGTGCCTATATGCCTATATGCCTACATATATGCCTATATGCCTACATATAGATATATATACACATATATATCTATATGCCTATAGAACATACAGCTTTTATGTATCATTGCTGGGGATTCAAACCCAAGTTTGTCCACACTCAAATGTTAGCTCTTTTCAATAAAGGGCATTAAAAGAATAATGAAAGAAAAGTTGAATGAAAGTCCACTAATGTATGAATTTTTCTGTCCTATGCCACTGTGAGTCTCTGTCTCTAGTTTGGACATCAAAGTTTGAAGATTTTAAATCAGTATAATGGAAAAATTTATAACAGAAACATGTCTAATGGACTGTGTAGAGACTCCTTGAAAGAGGTAAACTTTGTGGTTAAACAGAAGTGAGTGGCTCTCTATCAAAAAACAAAAACAAACAACAAAAAAACTGTCTGGGACTCTGGTGGGTTTCCTGCAACTGCTCCAGTAAGTGCCCCAGCCCATGCTAAGTGCCTGCTACAGCCCCTCTAGCTCTAGTGCAGCTATACACGAGGGCAAAGACTGATGTTGCTGAGGAGAGTTCGTAGCTGTGGGGCACAGAGCTGGCTTGAACGCAGCACAGCATCCAAATGGGGTGAGGGCAGCCATTACTAGAGTTCACGGAGGTGACAATTGGGAGTGGTATGGAACTCTGAATGACGTACCAGGATCGTCCCAGCATACGACCTGGCCCATGCTGAGTGCCCACTCCAGGCCTTCTTGCTCCACTGCAGCTCCCTAACATGGTAAAGGCTGCTGTTGCTGAATAGAGTGCACAGTTGTAGGGGACAGAACCAGCTATGACCTGGTATGGCAACCGAACAGAGTGAGAGCAGCCATTACACTTGTGTGTACAGAGGTGGTGAATTGGGAGCTGTCTCAAGCTCTAACTGGTGTGACCTGGCCCACACTGAGTCTGTCTTGCTCCAGCCCTGCTCCCCTCAGGGGCACAGGTGCTGTTGTAGGGAGAGGGAATTGTTAAATCAACTAAAACTACAATAAACAGTTAATGGATAAAGATGAAGATATAAAATATGACATCAAAAACACAAAATGTGGGGGAGGGGAGTAAAAAATGTAGATGTTTTAGAATGTGTTTGAACTTAAATGACTACCAGTTGAAAATAAGTAGATATAGTAATAGGTCAACATATATGAACCCCATGGTAACCACAAATCAAAAACCTACAATAGATATATAAGAATACGAGGGAAAGGAACACTAGCATACCACTAAAGGAAATCATCAAACCACAAGGGAAGAAACTAAAAGAAGAATAGAAGAAGGACTAAAACAACTAGAAAACAAGTAACAAAATGGCAATAACTACATACCAATCAATAATCACTTTAAACATCAATGAACTAAATGCTCCAATTAAAAGACAGAGGGTGGCTGATTGGATTAAAAAAAAAAAGACCCATCTATATGTTGCTTATAAGAAGCTCAGTTCAAAGCTAAAGACATACCACACAGACTGAAAGTGAGTGAATGGAAAAAAATATTTCATGCAAATGATAAAAACAAGAAAGCTGGGGTAGCAATACTCATATGAGACCAAATAAACTTTAAAACAAAGTCTACAATAAAAGACAAAGAAGGGCAGTATGTAATGATAAAGAGGATATAACATACATTATCATATATGCACCAAATATAGGAGCACCTAAATATATAAAACAAATATTAACAGACATAACAGAGAAACTGATATCAATGGACAGATCATCCAGACAGAAAATCAATAAGGAAACAGTGGTCTTAAATGACACATTAGACTAGTTGGATTTAATAGATCTAAGAGGACAGAAATTATATCAAGCATCTTTTCTGACCACAGCAGTATGAAACTAGAAATCAACTACAGGAAGAAAAATGGGAAAAAAACACAAACACATGGAGACTAAACAACATGCTACCAAAAAAACCAATGGGTCAATGAAAAAATGAAAGAGTAAATCAGAAAATTTCTTGACACAAATGAAAACAAAAACATAACTTTCCAAAATCTATGTGATGCAGCAAAAGCAGTTCTAAGAGCAAAGTTTATAGGAATACAGGCTCAAGGAACAAGAAAAATCTCTACCTAACCCTCCATCTAAAGGAATTAGAAGAACAAAGAAACCCCAAAGTCAGCAGAAGGAAGGCAATAATAAGATCAGGGAGGAAATGAATAAACAGGGACCAAAAAAATAGAAAACATTAGGGCTTCCTTGGTGGCGCAGTGGTTGAGAGTCCACCTGCTGATGCAGGGGAACCGGGTTCGCGCCCCGGTCTGGGAGGATCCCACGTGCCGCGGAGCGGCTGGGCCCGTGAGCCATGGCCGCTGAGCCTGCGCATCCGGAGCCTGTGCTCCGCAACGGGAGAGGCCGCAACAGAGGGAGGCCCGCATACCACAAAAAAAAAAAAAAAAAAAAAAAAAAATAAAGGAACTCTTAGGCACTGTTGGTGGGAATGTGAAGTGGTACAACCACTATGGAAAATAGTATGTTGGCTCCTCAAAAAACTAAAAATTAAAAACTAAATTAAATAAATTAAAAACTAAAAACTACCATATGATCAGCAATCTCACTTATGGGTATTTATCCAAAGGAAATGAAATCACTAATTTGAAAAGATATCTGTACCCCATGTTCATTGCAGCATTATTTACAATAGCCAAGACACAGAAACAACCTAAGTGTCCATCAACAGACAAATGGGTAAAGAAAATGTGATACATATATACACACATATATGTATACACACACACACACACACACACGAATATTATTCAGTCATAAAAAAGGATATCCTGACATTTGTGACAACATGGATGAATCTTGAAGACCTTATACTAAGCAAAATAAGCCAGATAGAGGAGGACAAAAAAACACTACATGAGGAACTTATATGAGGAATCTAAAATAGTCAAACTCATGGAAGCAGAGAGTAGAATGGTGGTTGCCAGGGCCTGGGAGAGGGAAAAATGGGGAGGTATTAGTCAAAGAGTACAAAGTTTGCTATACAAGATGAGTAAGTCCCATGCAACTTCTTCTGTGTACAGCATAGTGCCTGTAATTAACAATATTGTACTGTACACTTAAAAATTTGCTAGAGGGTAGAACTTATGTTTTCTTATCACACACAAAAATAATTACAAATCAAGAGGGCAGGAGAAAACTTTTAGAGGTGTTGGATATGTTTATGGCATAGACTGTGATGACGATTGCATGGATCAAGTTGTATACATCAAATGTCCAAGTTTTTGCATATCACACTTCAATAAGTGATTGTAAGAAAAAGACATGGAATGCTGTGATTTTGACACAAATCCTTTTAAGTTGTTCTGTCTCTTTCCTAAAGATCATGCATGCCTTCCAGGGCTGTCTTTGCAGTTCTCCTTGACTAATAGTTTAGATAACAGGATATAGCTTGTCTCACCCAATTTGATTTTGTGTCATTTGGTTATTTTTGCTTGTTCAATTTGCTTGTTCATTTACAGCCTTTGTCTTGCATTATATTCCAGAATTCATCAAAAAACACATTGATAACTGAAAAATTGTTCATGAAGCACAAGTGAGATGAAAAAAGGATAAAAGAAACACATGAATTCAGAATGTAAATGTAAATAGAGCTACCACATGAATACAAAGGATAAATCTGCATGTGATTAAAGAAGAGCATCTGTGCCTATGATGATGTTACAGAAGGAGCTAGAAAAGAAAAATGTGATAGGGAATATAGCAATAAATATCTGAAAGGCAGGTTTAATTAGATCGTTGACTAATTTCTTCCACATATTTTGTTATAAAGTTTTGTCAAATAGTGGCATAATTCCATCGTAAGGTTAGATATTTTCAAACAAAGAATAGGGATCCTTCTGGTAAATCAATGAAATTTCCTCAGAACCAGTATTAAATTATGCTGTATAGAATTAAATTGATGCATTTTGTTGCTGAACATAGGGAGATGAGACAAAAACTCCAACAGGGAAGAGCTAAATCGGACTCCACACTGGATCTCTTTCTTTGACTTTAACATTTGCTTTTCATTGCTTTGGTTATTTTAATCATACATAATGGCCTGCCTCAGGGGACCCTGCCCCTCTGCTGCTCAGCTCACAGGGAGACAATCTGATCCCGCCCACCTGTGGATGGCTGCAAGAAAGAAGAAACTAACACATCCCCTCACCGAAGCTGGCCATTCCAGGGGATATTTGCAAAACTTATGGCCTTTTTACTTTACTTCCTCATCTCCTCCCCATCTCTGTGCCATAAAAGAAACTAGCATCCAGACCCCGATAAGATGGTTTCTCAGAGACACTAGTCTGCCATCTTCTCTGCCGGCTTTCCGAATAAAGTCATATTCCCTGCATCAACACCTTGTCTTCGATTCATTGGCCTGTCGTGAGGCAAGCAGAGCGAGCTTGGACTCGTAACAAAACTACAGAGGCATAATGAGGTTTATAAAAATGCAGCAAAAATGAAATGAAACAAAATAAAATAAAAATAACACATGGGCCTCATATTGCAATATCATTTCCAAAATATAATTCTGGAGAAGATGAAATTGGTGAAAGCATTTTCTTAAATGTCTCTGTAAGATGTTTCACAATACTATTGACATACAATGTGGAAAAACAACTACTCACAAATGATACCAGCCATTTCTGTCACGAAGTTAAACATGAACGCATGATACAGAGAAGAGACTTCAGGATAAGTATGATAGAGCATGAACCATGAGGCTAGAAAGGAAGAGAGTGTTTATGTGAATAAGGGAGGTTGCAATTGAAATCTTATTCACAGGAGAATGTTGGCAATTAGTTTTCTCTATTTGGTGTTAATGAAATGGTGAAATTGAGAATACTGAGTTACATATTTTCATCTGCTCTTTGAAGATATAGGTTACAAACTCCAAATACTTAATGGACATAACTGTTATTTATCAGTATGTCATTCATTCACAAATGAGGTTATAAATGTTGATATCTAGCCTACACACTACTTGCTAAGTCAATAAACATATTTAAAGCTGTGCCTGACTAGAGGAACAGATGAATCTTTCTTTGCACAAAGATACCATCAGGTAAAACCAGGTACAATAGACCCTTGAGCAACAGTGACCCTCTGCACAATGGAAAAACTGCATGTTACTTTACAGTCAGCCCTTTATATCTATGGTCCCACATCTGCAGATTCAATCAACTGTGGATCCTGCAGTACTGCAGTATGTATTCATTGAAAAAAATCTGCATATAAATGGACGCATCAGTTCAACCTTGTGTTGTTCAAGGGTCAACTGTAAATACAGGATTATGTCAATTCTGAGAGGACTGAGGCACATTTAAAAAAAATTATATAAGGGTTTTGTACAGGTTAATAAAGTTCTGGTAACAGAATCTGAAGAAACTTTGAATAACACTGAAAATTATTCTTATCTTTGCCACTCTATCCCTATTTTATCTATCCCGCTCTATTTTACCTTCTGCTATCGAGCCTGTCATCACAGCTTAGCATCTGATGGAATCTGGATAGTAGATTTCCATGAGAAACCTCCACAGAATGCTTCACTTCATGTTTCATTTGAATATCCAGAACTATCTTCCAGAACCACCAATTCTGTTAACCCATAATTGTAAGAGAGTATTTTCTCATGTTTAGTAGAAATAGAGTATGGAAACATAAACATTGAATGTGTAGAGTGATCTACAAGCTCAATGTGTCCACCACCTAGGTAAATAAATATGTTCTGTTTTGTTTTTGTTTTTTTTGTTTTGTTTTGTTTTTTTGTGTGGTACGCGGGCCTCTCACTGTTGTGGCCTCTCCTGTTGGGGAGCACAAGCTCCAGACGCACAGGTTCAGCAGCCATGGCTCACAGGCCCAGCCGCTCCGCGGCATGTGGGATCTTCCTGGACCGGGGCACAAACCCGTGTCCCCTGCACTGGCAGGCGGATTCTCAACCACTGCGCCACCAGGGAAGCCCAATATGTTCTGTTTTGAGACTCTAACAATATCATTCCTCCCACTGATATGAAGCCATTATTATTATTATCACTATTTTTATAATAATGCTTTTCCCTAATAATTAAAATTATATTGAATCTTATTTTAATTACCAAAATTGACAATCTTTGTGGTTGTTGAATGCATATTAAGTGACCTATGGTTATACAATTTGGTAACCACACAGAATGCACAACAATTGAAAAGTGGAGTGTGCTTGACTCAAGGCATGGCTTTCAGTGTCTTATTCACTCCACTCTCAAGTCACAAATGATCATAAGAGATGAGGGCATGGATCATTTCAACTCAGGAATGCCTGCAAGTCTGACATCCTTTCAGTTTTTATTTTTACATAGTCAAGCAACACCCTTGGGGTAATGAGTAATTATCCATTACTCAATAAACAATCTTGAAAATGAGGTATGGTTGCTTGGCCCAGTACACAATCCTCAACTGGGTTCTCAACTTAGATCTGGCATACTCCTATTAAGTTCCTGGAGTTAAAGGTGTAAAGAGATTCCAACTAAATGCCAAGCTCTCAGGTATTCCCAAGTCTAAAAGAAAGGTCACAAACTGGCAATTAATCATTTCTTTCTGGCCAGAATAAGACTATTCAAGATAACACTGTAAAATCAAGCCAACTACTTAAATAGTCTAAGTAAAGGTAGAGATTTTTTTGACAATGCAAAGATTGAAATCATCATCTTTTTTCTTTGTGTAGGGGAGGAAAACTTTTCTCTTCTTTCCTCTAGGCTCTTTGCCTGGCCTGATAGTTGAATTGACATACAATACATTAAAAGGAGAAAAACAAATTAAATTTCGTATGTACGGGAGCACCCAAAATATAAAGTTGCCTGACAGTCAGGCACTTGAGGCTTATATGCCACCCCGAGCTAAGGAGAAGAGGGCAGGCAAGGATCTGGAACTTCAAAGGGAGGAAAGCAATCCACAGGAAGATGGGAACAGCAAATGTTTGCCCTGTCATGAGGATAAATCTTTCTAAAGTAAAAAGTTACATCTGGTAATAGCTCTCTTTCTGGTATAAGCTCCTTTTCTAAAGTCTACTTAGGCAGTTAAGGGAGAGGTAAAAAGCTCTTCCTAAGTCTGTTGGGCCTTGACTGCCTTCAGCTCAAAATAATCCACATGCCAAAGTGGCACATTCTAGGGCAGCGTGCCCTGAACCCCATCAGTTGCCTATTCACAAAACAGATCTGAATTAACTGAACATAAACAAACCTATAATAAGCAAAGAGATTAACTCAGCATTCAAATAATTTCAAACAAAGAAAAACCCAGGACCAGATAGATGGCTTTTCTAGTCAAACATTTAAAGAAGAACTAACATCAATCCTTCTCAAATTCTCCCTAAAAATAGTGGAGTGATTACTTCTAACTCATTTTATGAGACTAGTACTACTCTGGTACAAAAGCTAGACAAAGACATAATTAAAAACAAACAAAAAAACTACAAACCAATGTCCCCTAAGAATATGATGCAAAAATCCTCAACATAATACTGGCAAACTGAATCTAGCAGCATACTCAAAGGATTATACACCATGACCAAGCAGGATTTATCCCTGGAATACAAGGGTGAGTTAACATATGAAAATAAATTTAATACACCATATTAATAAAATGAAAGAAAAAAGATCATTTCAATTGCTGCAGAAGAAACATTTGACAAAGTGCAACACCCTTTATTGATAAGAAAACACTCAATAAAATAGGAATAGGAGGCAACATCCTTAATCAGTAAAAGGCATCTCTGAAAAACCCACAGCTAACAACATATTAAATTGAGAAAGATGGAAAGTTCCCTCCCTAGTATCAGGATCAAAATAAGGATGTCCATTTTGTTATTTCTATTCAACATTGCACTGGAAGTTTTAGGCAGGTAAATGAAGTAATCAAAAGAAAGTCATTAGCAAATTGGAAAGTAAAAAGTGAAACAATTTATATATGCAAATGACACGATATCATACAGAGGAAATCCTAAAGTCTACTAAGAAACTGTCCGAGATAATAGATAAATTCAGCATAGTTGCAGTACATAAGATCAACATACAAAAATAAGTTTTATTTCTACAGTAGTTAACAATCTGAAATGAAATGAAGAAAACTATTTCATTTACAATAACACCATGGAATACTTAGGAATACATTTACAATGAATGTGCATGACTGGTACACTGAAAACTACCAAACACTGTTGAAATAAATGAAAGAACTAAATGAACAGAAAGACATCCCACATTCATCGATTAATATTGTTAAAATGGTAATACACTCCAAAACTGATCTGTAGCTTCTATGTAATCTGTACCAAAAATCCAACTGCCTTTTTGTCAGAAATGGACAAGCTGATCTTAAAATTTATCTGGAATTACCAGGGACCCCAAATAACTAAAATAATCTTTAAAAGAAGAATGCTGTTAGATGACATATACTTCTCAATTTTAAAACTTACGACAAAGCTACAATAATCAAAACAGTGTGGTATTGGCATAAGGTAAACATATAGATCAAAAGAATTGGAGTGCCCTAATAAAGCCATACATCTATGGTTGACTGATTTTCCACAAGAATGACAAGACAATTTAATGGGGAAAGAATAGTCTTTTTAATGAAATGTTGTTGAGACAACCAATATTCACATGGAAAAGAATGAAGTTGGACCCTTACTTCATACCATATACAAAAATTAACTCAAGACAGATAAAGGTAATAGCTAAAACTATAAAACTCTTAGAAAAAATAGGAGTTAACATTCAAGACAATGGATGTGACAATGGATTCTTAGATATGACACTAAAAGCACAAGTGACTAAAGAAAACCAGGTAAAAATGGATCTGCTGATTTCATCAAAATCATACATTTTTGTACATTAAGGAATACTATCAAGAGAGTGAAAAAACAATCCACGGAATGTGAGAAAATATTTGCAAATCATATATTTGATAATGATCTAGTATCCAGAATATATTAAAAATTCTTCCAATTCAACAACAAAAGCCAGTCACAGAAAGACAAATATTGCTTGGTTCCACTTATATGAGGTACGTAAAATTGTCAAATTCATAAAAGCAGAGATTAGAACCATGATTACCAGGGACGGGGGGATGAGGGGGAAATGGGGAGTTGTTTTTTCAATTTGTATGAAATTTCAGTTATGCAAGATAAATCTGTTCTCGAAATCTGCTCTATAGCATAGTGCAGTAGTCAACAGTACTGTACAGTGCACTTAAAAATTTGTTAAGAGGGTAGATTTCATGTTAAGTATTCTTATGATAAAAAAATTCGAAGGGACACAAGGAAACTTTTGGAGGTGATATATATGTCTATTACCTTGATTGTGGTGATAGTTTCACAGGTGTATGCATACATCCAAACTCATAAAATTGTATACATTACATATGTGCAGTTTTTTGTATGTTATATCTCAATTTTTAAAATGACAAAAATGCCAATTAAATTTTATTTTAAAAAAAGACAAACAAATAGAGTCACAGATGTAGAGAACAAATTTATGGTTACCAGGGGGAAAGCAGGGGGTGGGGGGAGGGACAAATTGGGAGACTGGGATTGACATACACACACTACTATATATAAAATAGATAACTAATAAGGACCTACTGTATAGCACA
>NC_041234.1:19613066-19614208 GCF_002837175.3 Physeter macrocephalus | reverse complement strand
TAACTGATTCACTTTGCTGTACAGCAGAAACTAACACAACATTGTAAATCAACTATACTCCAATAAAAATTTCCAAAAAAAAGGACAAAAATGCTAATTAAACATGGGCAAAGGACTTAAATAAACATTTCTCCAAAGAAGATACACAAATTGCCCAAAAACACATAAAAAGATGCTCAACAATATTTGCCATTGAGGAAAAGCAAGTAATCAAAACCACAATGAGATCCCACTCCACACCCATTAGGGTGGCTACAATAATTAAAAACACAAAATGAAAATAACAGGTGCTGGTGAGGCTGTAGAGAAATTGGAACACTAATGCATTACTGGTGGGAATGTAAAATGGTGAAGTGCTCTGCAAATTTTGCAATTTTCTCAAAAGGTTAACCAGAGAATTACCATATGACTCAGAAACTCTACCTTTAGGTATATACCCCAAAACAAGAGCTCAAACAAAAATGTTCATAGCAGCATTATGAATAATAACCAAAAAGTAGAAACAACTCAACTGATAAATGAATAAACAAAATGTGGTATATTCCCACAGTGGAATATTATTCAACCATAACAAGGAATGAAGTATTGATACATGCTACAACATGGATCAATCTTTGAAATGCTGTGCTAAGTGACAGAATCCAGAAGACCAAAGGACACACAATTTATGATTCTGTTTATATGGAATGTCCATAAGGGGCAAATTCACAGATGCAGAATACAGATTAGTGGTCACAAGTAGCTGAGGGGAGGGGAGGAATAGTGAGTGACTGTTTAATGAGTATGGGTTGTCTTTCTGGGGTGATGAAAATATTCTTGAATTGGATGGTGATGATGGTTACAAAACATTTTGAATGTACTAAAAGCCAATGAATTGTGTACTTTAAAATTGTTAAAATAGTGAATTGTAGGTGAGGTACATTTTAGCTCAGTTAAGGTAAATTATCAAAAATGTCAAAGAACAATTTTACATCTCCTGGGTGTCCCTCCTTTAAAAAAAAATACTATGAGGGGCTTCCCTGGTGGCGCAGTGGTTGCACGTCCGCCTGCCGATGCAGGAGAACCGGGTTCGCGCCCCGGTCTGGGAGGATCCCACATGCCGCGGAGCGGCTGGGCCCGTGAGCCATGGCCGCTGAGCCTGC
>NC_041234.1:19596520-19612952 GCF_002837175.3 Physeter macrocephalus | reverse complement strand
AAGGCCGCAACGGGGGGAGGCCCGCATACCACACACACAAAAAAAATACTATGAGGATAACAAACATTAAACAAGTCAATATTATTTGGCAAGGTATTGCACCAGCACAGTATCTTTGACAAGAAGGTAATGGAATAAAATTTGACATGTTATGTGCAGACAGGCAAATTTAGAAGGTGGCATTGCCATGGTGAAATTATGGTTTATCTTTGTTGAGAATATCTACAAATGGCAGGAAATAAAGAATAATATTACAAACAAGTTTAGCTGTAAAAAAAAAGTTGACAGTTAAAACGTGGATTTATATATAAAGGGGTTAACAGATACAAAATTGATAATTATTATCTTTACTGACGCCATTGATAGCATTCTTGTGAACTTAAAATGTGACTGTCCTCACAAGAATTCATTCATCACAGATTTTGCAGAAAAATAAGTACATGTAATAAGAGATAAATCTGTAGTTTCCCATCTGGAGATCAAGATCAAAGAACTCTCTGACCTTCTCTTTAGAGTCAGAACAAATCTCAGTCAATCTCTCTCTTTCTTCTCTCTTTTTTCCTCTCCCTTGTCAAATACTTTATTTTGACATAGGCCATGTAGTATATATTAGGTAAAATTTGTTCACAGCCAGAACTGTTGCAGTTACATTTTATAATAACAGTTTCAATAGACATGTCATTAAAATATATTTAATTATGTACTGAATAAAGAGCCCTGGGTGCGTTGGCTAGATGCCAGTGGATGTACCATGGACTGCATTACAAAATAAAATGATTAGGTAGCTCAGAATTCTTGTTCAGTGGACATTTTAAAATGTTATGGAATGACATTAAAATTGGTTCTTTCTGAACATTTCTCCATGGCCAAAAACCAAATATAGTTCCAATAACATAAAGTAAAAGGTGCAAAATCAGGTCTGTGGCCAACACTAGCTGTACTTCTTGCTCATTTTAGAGTAAAATTACCGAAGGTGATTTAGAGCACACAAATGGAGAGATTTTTAACAAATTCATCAGAATATTCAGTGGAGTACAGGTTAAAAAATTAAACCTATGATATATCTTCATGTAAATGGAATGGTTTCTGTTATTGAACTATGCCTCTAGGACTTAGGAGGTGCTGATGTGGGAATTAGTGCAAGGCCAGAACCTAAAGTAATTTTAACTCAAAATATGCACCACAGACTTCAGGCATAGAATCACTTGAGAATGCTTGTTAAAATGCAATTCTGAGGCTTTACCCAGGACGGTCTAAATTAGACATTCTGGGTTTATCACCTGGTAATCTCCTTTTTAACAAACTTACCATTGTGTTACTAATGTACGTTAAACCTTGAGAACCATTTTCCCCCCAGATGTGACAGTATTCTCATTCATTCTCATTCTCTTTCTTTCTCTCTCTCTCTCATGTGCTCTCTCTCTACCCCTCCCCCATTCTCTCTCTCTCTCCCTCTCCCTCTCTCTCTCTCAGCACTCCTTCCTTATCTTCAGTCAGTCACTAATGTTACACTGGTTTCACTGCTGATAATCTCCCTTAACCTGTGGTCATGTTCCAGATTTCATGGCAGAACAGGAAATTATTATCTTTTCTTTTACAATAATTGTAGGAGAAAGGGTTTTGATGTTCTTTTAAAATAAGGTGTACATTGGTACTCTTATTAAATGAACTGAGACCACATAGTACTGGAGAAGAAAAGTGGGTGCATATTCAATGTCAAATAACCTCAAAACATCAGGGGCTTTCAAAATCATTCATCTCAGTCTCTCCCTGTAGAAAATTAATTTTTAGAAAAGAATTTATGAACAGGCTAAGTCTGACTGGTGAAGAGAAGGAATAAATCACTGTGATTTTTTTTGTTTTCTTCGGACTAGAATATATTTTTGCTTAGAAACAGCCAGGATTAAAACTGTGTGCCAAGATATGATTGCTTAGAAGGACAGATTTTAATGATTGAAAACTCAGGAACTCTTGATCACATGTGCATTGTAAGGAAGAAAGCACTACCTACATTTAACAAACCTACTTTTGCTACATGATTCTCTCACTGTCTCTCACTTGCCTTAAACATGCAACAGTATAACTGCTTTAGATAAGCTTGTGGTTTGGCAGGCCAAGTGACACACTTTATGGCCCTATGCCTTCTAATTTTTGCCTCTAACTCTTCCTTCTGACAAAAAACCTTTCATTTTCCTTTTGAAGTACAGGGTATTTATCATCCATTCTTCTAGTATACTTTTAGTAGCTTCAATTTCAACATAATAAAATCTTCCATATGTGAGGAACTACGCAAGGTCCTCCAGAGTCTAGAAAAATGAGTAAGTTTGTCTCTGTCCCCAAACACCCCTATCAGAAAAATAAGAACCCAGGATGAAGTATTTACCTGGGAAATATAATACACAGAAAACACAATGACTGCTGAAAGTGCAGAAACAAGGAATTATAGGATTAAAGGAGAGCTGCCTGGATGTGGAAATATCTGGAAGGAGCCTCAGTGTCATCTTGACATGTGGGGATTACATGGAAATCATCTGAGGTAGAAAAATCAGTATAAACAAAGAGCAGGTGGTAAATGAAGTTGCATCACATTTAACTGGTAGCTTAGAATACAGATTGATTAAATCATTTCACAAATATGGGAAGCAGTGAGAGAGATTTTAAAGATCAGTTAAGACTACATTATGGAGACTGCTAAAGAGATTTTTTTCACTAACTCATTAGGAAGGTACAGGATCAGAGTCATATTAGAGGGTAACTAGTCCACTGGAAGTAAGAAGGAGCATTTGGATGGGGCTTGTAGCAATCAGCTCAACAACTATTACCTAAGTGAGCATACTGATAGAGGGCTCATGGTGGAACTAGAGACAGAAAAGAGAAAACAAATGTGGGCCTGGTTGTAAGTCCAGATCTATGGAACATCACCACTGTTGGAAGGCAGAATACGAAGGAGAGTCAACGATTTGCTTGAGCTATCTGGAGTAAGTCACTGGAAGGAGTGAAAGAAAGGAACTGACTTGGGGCTGAAGACGATGAGCTCCATTTGGACTATGTTGAATTGGAGCTACAGCCATGCAGCAACATTTTGAAAGGTGGGAATGAGGTTGAAGTTATTGGGATGGGTTTGGGAGTCATTTGATAAACACCAAGGAAAGATTCTAGGATGAATATAAAGAGTGAGAATGGAAAAGTTGGAGAGGATAATTCCATGAAGGAGCAAGAAAGAAAAGACAGAGTGGTAGAAGGAGAGAGGGAAGGGAAGAGTAGTCTCATAGGACACAAGAGATAATGTCAAAAAAGAAGAGTACAGGCTGAGGAAGGTGACTATTAAAAACAAAAACAGTTGCATCAAAAATCCTGATCTTAGATTTATTTTGAATAACACTTCAAATTGTAGAGACAGATTAAAAAAATAATAATATATGGTCTCCACTGTTTGCAATTCAGTCAGGGACTTAACTGTACACAGGAAACAGCTAAGTGGTCGCTCAGGGCTGTATATTTGTTAAGTCTCTAAAGCAAGTGGTAGAAATGATAAACACTGAAGAAATCTAAAGAATGGAGATGATCAATATGGATGAGAAAGATGAGAGGATGTCTCTTGAAGAGAAGGGTTGAGGAGTAGATCTAAAAAAAAAGAAAAGATAGTTTGGAATGTCAAAGAATAACTCATAGACCTACAGTTATTTTAAGCAAACTGTTTACTTCTAAATAAAGAAAACCAACTGTTAAAATATCAGCACTGAAAAGTCATGGGAGATGAATGAGCTGGAGACTGTGATAGAACCAGTGTTCCAGCTGGCAGCTGAACTGAGAGCCAATTGAAATATCTTAGTCCTGAGCCGTCTGTGGACTTGCCCAAGAGCACAAGGTACCAGGCAGTCAAACCCATTTTGGAGAAATTTCCTTTCCTAACTACAGACGGTTGCTGGGAACCATGTTAAGAAACAAATAAATAAGAAAAAACACTAAAAATCTAGTCTATGTTTGAAAATTCATAACATGTGGTGATTTGTTTTAACTGTGGCAAAAGTAAAAAATTTGTTCTGTTTAATAAAGAGACCTCTGCTCATGAGAGTAAGGGGCCTTTGTGGTTTTTTTTTCATTAGTTTCTACTTTATAACAAAGTGAATCAGCCATACATATACATATATCCCTATATCTCCTCCCTCTTGCGTATCCCTCCCACCCTCCCTATCCCACCCCTCCAGGTGGTCACAAAGCACTGAGCTTATCTCCCTGTGCTATATGGTTGCTTCCCACTAGCTATCTGTTTTACATTTGGTAGTATATATTAGTCCATACCACTCTCTCACTTCGTCCCAGCTAAACCTTCCCCCTTCCCGTGTCCTCAAGTCCATTCTCTAGGTCTGTGTCTTTATTCCAGTCCTGTCCCTAGGTTCTTCGTAACGTTTTTTTTTTTCTAGATTCCATATATATGTGTTATCATACAGTATTTGTTTTCCTCTTTCTGATTTACTTCAGTCTGTATGACAGATTCTAGGTCCACCCACCTCACTACAAATAACTCAATTTCAATTCTTTTTAGGCTGAGTAATAGTCCATTGTATATATGTGCCACATATTCTTGATCCATTCATCTGTCAATGGACACGTAGGTTGCTTCCATGTCCTGGCTATTGTAAATAGTGCTGCAATGAACATTGTGGTCCATGACTCTTTTTGAATTATGGTTTTCTCAGGGTATATGCCCAGTAGTGGGATTGCTGGGTCGTATGGTAGTGCTATTTTTAGTTTTTTAAGTAACCTCCATATTGTTCTCCATAGTGGCTGTATCAATTTACATTCCCACCAACAGTGCAACAGTGTTCCCTTTTCTGTACACCCTCTCCAGCATTTATTGTTTGTAGATTTTTTATGATGGCCATTCTGACTGGTGTGAGGTGATACCTCATTGTAGTTTTGATTTGCATTTTTCTAATGATTAGTGATGTTGAGCATCCTTTGATGTGTTTGTTGGCTATCTGTATATCTTCTTTGGAGAAATGTCTATTTAGGTCTTCTGCCCATTTTTGGATTGGGTTGTTTGTCTTTTGATATTGAGTTGCATGAGCTGCTTGTAAATTTTGGAGATTAATCCGTTATCAGTTGCTTCATTTGCAAATATTTTCTCCCATTCTGAGGGTTATCTTTTCATCTTGTTTATGGTTTCCTCTGCTGTGCAAAAGTTTTTAAGTTAAATTAGGTCCCATTAGTTTATTTTTGTTTTTATTTCCATTTCTCTAAGAAGTGGGTCAAAAAGGATCTTGCTGTGGTTTATGTCATAGAGTGTTCTGCCTATGTTTTCCTCCAAGAGTTTTATAGTGTCTGGCCTTACATTTAGAACTTTAATCCCTTTTGAGTTTATTTTTGTGTATGGTGTTATGGAGTGTTCTAATTACATTCTTTTACATATAGCTGTCCAGTTTTAGCAGCACCACTTATTGAAGAGGCTGTCTTTCCTCCACTGTATATTCTTGCCTCCTTTATCAAAAATAAGGTGATCATATGTGCGTGGGTTTATCTGTGGGCTTTCTATCCTTTTCCATTCATCTATATTTCTGTTTTTGTGTGAGTACCATACTGTCTTGATTACTGTAGCTTTGTAGTATAGTCTGAAGTCAGGGAGCCTGATTCCTCCAGCTCCCTTTTTCTTTCTCAAGATTGCTTTGGCTATTCGGGGTCTTCTGTGTTTCCATACAAATTCCTAGGTATTTTATTCTTTTTGTTGCAATAGTAAATGGGAGTGTTTCCTTAATTTCTCTTTCAGATTTTTCATCATTAGTGTATAGGAATGCAAGAGATTTCTGTGCATTAATTTTGTATCCTGTTACCCTACCCACTTCATTGATTAGCTCTAGTAGTTTTCTGGTAGCATCTTTAGGCTTCTCTATGTATAGTATTATGTCATCTGCAAACAGTGACAGCTTTTCTTCTTCTTTTCCAATTTGCAGTCCTTTTATTTCTTTTTTTCTGATTGCTGTGGCTAAAACTTCCAAAACTATGTTGAATAATAGTGGTGAAAGTGGGCAACATTGTCTTGTTCCTGATATTACTGGAAATGGTTTCAGTATTTCACCATTGAGAACGATGTTGGCTGTGGGTTTGTCATATATGGCCTTTATTATGTTGAGGTAAGTTCCCTCTATGCCTACTTTCTGGAGGGTTTTTATCATAAATAGGTGTTGAATTTTGTCAAAAGCTTTTTCTACATCTATTGAGATGATCATATGGTTTTTATCCTTCAATTTGTTAATATGGTGTATCACATTGATTGATTTGCATGTATCGAAGAATTCTTGCACTCCTGGGATAAGCCCTACTTGATCATGGTGTATCATCCTTTTAATGTGCTGTTGGATTCTGTTTGTTAGTATTTTGTTGGGGATTTTTGCATCTATGTTCATCAGTTATATTGTTCTGTAGTTTTCTTTCTTTGTGACATCTCTGTTGATGAGCTTCACGGGCTATCAGTGGGTAAAGTGATTCCTCTCAGCATATATCCTCATCACTTTCTCACTTCCCAGATTTCCTCCTCAGTGTCCCAGTTACCATCCTTAAGGTTATAAACAGGATAGTTGAGCAGCCAGCCTTGGGCATGTACTTGTCTTTACTCAGTTTCCCATCAAAGGTGAGGTCCATTTTGCTGACAAGGGTATGAAAGTGCTTGGTGGAGTCAATCTCCTCCAAGTCAATGAAAAACCAGCTCCATCTACTCAGAAAACCTGATTATAGGGAAGCGGTCCTCATTCTTTTTGTTGAAATTCATCAGCATGTATGCCTCCATGATGGGCTTTTTCATTTTATACTTCAACTATAGAAATGACACTAAGAAAACCACTTTCTTAATTACAGGGTCGCTGTACAAGCACTCATTGTGAGGAAAGCTTATGAAGTGCTTGTCTTCCTTTCCTGGCTCTGTTGTCACCTTTATCGGTTATTGTGCATGATACAGCTGTAGCAGTAGTGATGGTGGATGGGACTCTCCAAGATCCCTGGAGAGTGCTAGATGTCCTTAAAACAGGCAAGTCTGGGGAATACCGTTGAAAATAAGTGAGAAGTAGGAGTAGGACTCTTCTCCAGCTGCAAAGGAGAGTCAAAACCTCCCAGATCCTACATCTCACCTCAGATGTACGTAGCCACAGCAGCCTACAGCCTCTCCAACCTAACAATAGGGGCAGGTCTTTGCTCCCCATTACTCAAGTTCTGGAGCATGTAGTCCATTCAGATCTCTACCATGGTGATCTCTGTCTGTACTTGGAGTTCTGGCTCATTGATTATAAGCTCTGTGGATAATATTACCTTCCCTGTATGAGCTGAGAATTTTGCCCAACCCTTACACAGATGGGTCAGGGTCCCAAGCACAGTAGAGAAGATGCAACACAAGGCAGGAGCCCTAAGATCAAGGGTGGGCTGTCAGAGAAAAAACACTTTGATCTGTTGCTTCCCTTTTATCCTGTAGAATTACTATCTTAAAGACCTTCTTTCTTAAAGATATATTTACTACATGGAAAATTCTGATACACAGGATTTTGTGAGCCCATAAATTTATGACATTATCTAACACTGCATTGTCTAGTGTAGTGACTTTTTAAATTACCATTATTCATAATAAGTATATAAATATATATAATAAAAATACCTAGTCTTACTATATATGATTCTTTCTGATAGTCTCTGTCCTATTTCTAGTCTTTATATTCTACTCCATAATAATAATAAAAGGTCAGTTCTCACCCATTAAAGAGACTTCAGGTGGTTATGGTAGCCTCTGGAGTCATACTGCCTCGAGAAATTCAAATTTTATACTTCCTGATATGATGCTATTGATACTTGATGGCAGCTGTGGTTTCTGGTGCCACCTCAGATTCCTGCAGTGAAACAACAGAAATCCATTGTACTAAGACACGCTTGGAATAGCTAAAGGGGAACTTTAAAATGTTCGCTCCAGGGCTTCCCTGGTGGCGCAGTGGTTGAGAATCCGCCTGCTGATGCAGGGGACACAGGTTCGTGCCCCGGTCTGGGAAGATCCCACATGCCGTGGAGCGGCTGGGCCCGTGAGCCATGGCCGCTGAGCCTGTGCATCCGGAGCCCGTGCTCCGCAAGGGGAGAGGCCACAACAGTGAGAGGCCCATGTACCACAAAAAAAAATGTTCGCTCCAAACTATCTTGTCATTTGTCTTGTATTGTAGACTTCAGTCTCAACACAACATCATGGCATGCCCCTCCTCTTCAGTGCAAAAAGTACTTATACTTGACTTTAATCCATCAAATCAAATATCTCTGTATTAGACTTAATGAACCTTGAAATATTTTTTCTCTGTGAACAGCACTGGTAAGAAAAGGAAATTACAATATACAGACTTGGAGAAAATATTTGTAAATCACATATCTGAAAAAGGGCTTCTTCCCTAAATAAAAAAGAACTCTCTAAATCCAACAGTAATAAACAGTCTAATTAGAAAACTGGCATAAGACCTAAACACATGCTTTACCAAAGAGGACATGTGGATACAGATAAGCAGATGAAAACCTGAAAACACATTAAACATTATTATCCTTTAAGGAAATGTAAATTTAAACCACTGAGATAACACTACATATCTATGAGAATGGCTTTAAAAGTACTAAAATACCCTGTCCTGGTGAGGATGTGGAGGAACTGGATCTCTCATACATTGATTGTGGGACTGTGAAATAGTCCAGGTTCTCTGGAAAACCATTCAGAAGTTTATAATAAAGTTAACTTTTACTTATGTTTGAACAGGTACCTACTGCACATTTTCATGGAGAAACAAAAATTTATACTCACACACAAAAAATCTGCATCTTTATGTTTATAGAAGCTTAATTTGTAATAGCCAAAAACTGGAAGCAAACCAAATTCCCTTTTATTAGGAATAGATAAGACCGTGATCCATACCATGGAATACTATGCCACAACAAGAAAGAAGAGACAAGTGTACATGTTACAACTGGGATCAATCTCAAGGCTATAACGATGAGTGAAGAAAAGCCAATCTTAAAGGTAAACCTTATCTACTCTTATTTTCTTTATATAAAATTCTCAAAAGGACAAAATTATGTAGGTATATGTGTTTCAGGTTTGCTTCAGTCTTTCAATCCTAATTTATTTTAATGCATTTGAAACGTTGGTTTGCTCTTTTGAGACATTAGCATGCTTCAATTATTTAGATATTACTTATGACTTATACAACCTATACTTGTGGTGAAGATGGAGTAACTGTGACTGGATTTATCAACTTGCCTGAAACAACTGAAAAAACAGATAAAATATATGAGAACAATAATCAATATATTGGACACCATTCCATAAAAGACAGTGATGGCTGAGAGATGGAAAACAAAGGATGTGAGCCTGTAATTTCCCCAGTTTACTGCCTGGACCCAGGTGGAACCTGGGTTCTCTGTGAGTTGATGAGATGGAGCTAAGAGTCTGGGGAGGATAACTCAGATAGGGTTCCTAAGAGAGAGTACTGGGGAGAAGAGAGCTGCACAGAGAAAGAACTGTGGAGCCCACATAGGGCTGGGAGTACTTCCTGTCAGAGTGATAAACCATATGATTCATGGGGCATCAGTGAGAGTACTAAGAATTGTTTTGTCTCAGTAGTGTGGTGAGTTAAGCCATAGTTAATTCTTCTCTGGTCCCAACTAACAAAGATTGCAAGCACGAACGCATAGGATTATTTTGTTTCTAAGTAACTTCATAGCATTACAGAACATATCTTGAGTATACTGATGTACTGAAATTTAAAGTAAATGTATTTCACTGAATAACCAAAGCCATATTGAAAAATAAGAACAATGCTGGACGTATCACACTGCCCTGTTTCAAACTGTACTACAAAACTACAGTCATCTAAACAGTATGGCATTGCACAAAAACAGACACATAGATCAATGGAACAAAATAGAGAGCCCAGAAATAAATCCGCACTTATATGCTCAATTAATCTATGACAAAGGAAGCAAAAGCATAAAATGGAGAAAATACAGCATCTTCAATAAATGGTGTTGGGAAAACTGGACAGCTACATGCAAAAGGATGAACCTGGATCACTTCCTCATACCATACACAAAAGCAAAATAAAAATGGATCAAAGACTTAAACATAAGACCTGAAACCATAAAACTCCTAGAAGGAAACAGCATGCTCTTTGACTTCAGTCTTACCAATATTTTTTAGGATCTGTTTCCTCAGGTAAGGGGAAAAAAAGCAAAAATAAACAAAAACAAAAAACAAACAGAAACAACGAAATGGGACTATATCAAACTAAAAAGCTTTTGCATAGGTAAGGAAACCATCAACAAAATGAAAAGGCAACCTACTGAATGGTAGAAGATATTTGCAAATGATATATCTGATAAGGAGTTAGTATCTAAAATATACAAAGAACTCATATAGCTCAACATCCAAAAAACAAATAACCCAATTAAAAAATGGGCAGTGGACCCAAATAGACATTTTTCCAAAGAAGACCTACAAATGACTAACAGGTATATGAAAAGATGCTCAATATCCCTATTCATCAGAGAAATGCAACTCAAAACCACAATGAGAAACCACCTCCCACCTGTCAGAATGTCTATCATCAAAAAGACAACAAATAACAAATGTTGCTGAGTATGTGGAAAAAAGGAAAACTTCATCCACTGTTGCTGGAATTGTAAATTGGTAGAGCCACTATGGAAAACAGTATGGAGGTTCCTCAAAAAATTGAAAACAGAACTACTGTATGATCCAACAATTTCACTTCTGGTTATTTACCTGAAGAAAACAAAAACAATAATTCTAAAAGATACATGCACCCCAATGTTTATTGCAGCATTATCTACAATAGCCTAGATATGGGAGCAACCTAAGTGCTCATCAATTGATAAGTGGATAAAAACGAAGCCATTAAAAAAATGAAATCTTGCCATTTAGGACAACATGGATGGATCTAGAGGGTATTATGCTAAGTGAAATAGTGAGACAGAGAAAGACAAATGTGTGTGTGTATGGAAACACAAAAGACACTGAATAGCCAAAGCAATCTTGAGAAAGAAAAACAGAGCTGGAGTAATCAGTCTCCCTGACTCCAGACTATACTACAGATTATACAGACTACACTTATATGCGTAATCCAAAAAAGAAAAATAGATTCATAGATACAGAGAACAAAAGGGTGGTTGCCAAAGTGGAGGGTGGTGGGGAGTTGGGCAAAATAAGTGAAGAAGATTAAGAGATACAAACTCCTAATTATAAAATAAGTAAGCCATGGTGATGATACAAACTCCTAATTATAAAATAAGTAAGCCATAGTGATGTAATATACAGCATAAAGAATATGCTCAACACTACTATAGTAATTTTTTATGGGAACAGATGGTTACTAGACTTACTGTGGTGATCATTTTGTAATGCATGTGAAGGGTGAATCACTATGTAGTTCACCTGAAACTAATATATTACATCAACTATATTTCAATAAAATTTTTTTTAAGTTGTATTTTTATAGGAAAGTGTGAATAAGGTAAAATTGTAATTTCACAACCTCTGGCATTAAATCAAATATTACCAGGCTTGGAGAGAAGGAAGAATATAATACCAATATTAGGAGAAAATTAATCAATCAAAACTGACCTGGAAATTATACAGATGATAGAATAAGTAGACAAGGACAACAAAGCAGTTATTATGACAGCATTATCATTTGTTCAGTTGAATTTTGCCCTGTTTGCTCCACTGGAAGCAGGTACAGCTTTCAGAGGAGGACTGAAGAGCTGGCCAGCAGGTCTGGTTCCAGTTTGGACAAGAGGGTGCACTGGAGAAGACCCAGGGGAAGGGCACTGTGTTGCAGAGAGAGCACGAGCTGATAAAAATGCCAGTCCCTAAGCAGAGTCAGCTCTTAAGGAACTCTGGGGCTGGGGTAGAAGACCCTAGGTAAATGAAGCCCACAGACAATCCCCAATTGTTTCTTGTTTCAACCTTTTTCCTTTAAACCTGCTTTAAGTTTCTGGCTATTACAACTTTCTTTCTATATCCTGAGAGGCATTAAGGAGTAGTGAGAAGAGAGGTGAGAGACAGAAGGTCTGACTCAGGCTGGGAAGAGTGGAGCAGAGTGGGCTCTAGATGAATTCAGAGAAGAGGTCTAGTGGCAGCTCTGTCACAGACTGGACATGTGAAATCAGATAAAATCACAAGCTCTTTGAGCCTGAAGATCCCATATGTGAATTTGGTTTTATAAATCCTGTTTTCTAAGAGTTCTATAATGTGTATGAAGTATATATATAAAGCACATGGTACAGTGCCTGGCATAACATAGGGCTTTGATGAATGAGAGTTATTGCTGTGACTATGTTGATTGCAAATCCTACCCCTCACCTGTGTGTGTGTGTGTGTGTGTGTGTGTGTGTGTGTGAGTGTGTGTGTGTGTGTGTGTGTGTGTGTGTATGAGTACGTGTTTTCTAAATCTAGGCTTTCTCAGAATCCATAAAGTGCTATAGGACATGGTATATCAAATCAGACAAAAATGCTTCTCAGCAAGTAAAACATTGTAAAAATTTCCTTGCAGAGTTTATGTTCTTTAATTTGGGTGTGGGAATGTCTTCCCAGCTGGATGTAATTCAAATTTCCTAGAATTTGTGTCAAGGATGAACCCCTTCCCTCCCTCCCAGCCGCCATTTGTAGGGGTTCATAATACATTAGTCCTTCCTTCTCTGTGTTAATTACCTTCCAAGACCACAGTGGATGACTGAAACCACAGATGAAACCTATATATACTATGTTTCTTCACATTCATGAGTATGATAAAGTTTAATTCATAAACTAGACACAATAAGAGAATATACAAAATGCCAGTATCACTAGTCTTGCACTTTGGGCCATTATTAAGTAAAATAAGGGTTATTTGAACACGAGTGCTGTGAAACCTCAATAGTCGACGTGATAACAGAGAGACTACTAACTGACTAACAGGAGCCATATACTGAACAAAGGGAATCATGTCCCAGGTGGAATGGAGCAGGACAGAATGAGATTTAATCATGGTACTCAGAAATGCATGGAATTGAAATTTTGTGAATCATGTATTTCTGAAATTTTGCATTTAATATTTTAACATTTCGGACCACAGTTGACTGTGGGTAAGTGAAACATCAAAAAGCACTACCAGGATAAGGGGGTACTACCATATGTCACCTCCAAAGTTCCACTTTGGCATATTGGTTATTTTTAATTGAAGGTACCTGAGAAACAGTCAGTTCAAGAAGTACACTCTGACCCTCCATTGTCCCCCCGAAAGCAGGAGTAAAATCTCTGATGTGAAAGGCACCCTCCCTGTACCAGGAGGGTAGAAGACATCCATATCAGCAGAGACAGAGAACTTAGAGCCAAGAAGACTGTATAAACAAACATTGTTACTTCTTGGCCACTTACTACCGCTAGTCCAAACACCTTTGTCATGTCAATTCTTCACAACTTTATTGCCTAAAAGCTTCCTGCTCTAGTCACTTCTTGGAGTCTCATATCTTTGTGGAGCTCCCATAGATACATACATAAATTTGTTTTTCCCCTGCCTTTTATTACAAGGAAGTCTCAGCCAAGAACTTAGAAGGGTAGAGGGAAAATTATTTTTCCTCCCCTTCACCTTCCATGCAACCCTTCCCCCACTTTTACATTCATTTCAACCCCACCAAAAATTTAGCTCTCACTTATCGTTTGCCAAACTACACTGAAGACAGCTTGATTAAATTCTCCTTTGAATGTAGTGAATGCTGGCTCTCCTAGGCAATGGCCAATTGTCAGCCCAGTGGCTTCTGGGTGTCTAATCTTAAGGGAGTATCATCTATATTTCTCAGAAACTCCTTAGAGGTGACACATACAAAAAAAATTTAAAAAAACAGTTTGTGCATGAGTTCAGACGCATTGGGACGAGAATGCAGGTCACATCCCATTCCTGTTCCAGGTGAGAATTTCTCTCTAGTTTGCTTGGGATCCAAAAGTAACAGCTAACAGCAGTTTACCATCCCAGACATTTGGGTTTTAACACTGAGACACATCATCTGGGGATCTGGTCCCTGCTCACAATGCCATCAGTCTCATCTGGCTCCCCATTCAGTTTCATGTAAAATTATCACTGAAGGACTTGAAGTTTCTTTTTCCCCATCCCTTAATTTTATTTATTTATTCTTTATTTTAAAATTTCTTTCAGAATTATACTCTTCTATTATTTTTAAAATTTTTTAGGAAAATTGTATTTTTTTAATTAAAAACATTTGTATACAATTTTAAAGGTTACTTTCCATTTTCAGTTGTTATAAGATATTGGCTATATTCCCCATGTTGTACAATACTTCCTTGAGCCTATCTTACACCCAATAATTCGTGCCTCCCAATCCTCCACCCCATATTGCCTCCCCCCACCTTCCACTGGTAACTACTAGTTTGTTCTCTATATCTGTAAGTCTGCTTCTTAGTTTCCCTCTTAGTTTCCCTAAGTCCCAAACCACCACACTTAACTGCATTACCACTCTGACAGTCTCATAGGACTGTCCACTTCTACCTACTCACTCCTTCAGCTTACTAGTCTTTAAGAATTAGAAGATTCCATAATTGTCCTTAAAGGATTATTGGTTCCATATGTTAAAACTCTATTGGCAGGTCCTGAGTCATTAATCCTAGCAATCCCAGTACTAGTGCGGTGCTTTCCGAAGAGCAGCTGTTCAGTGAAGGTTTGGAGAATAAACAATCCAATACACATGAGGTCTAATTTATTAACATTTATTTCATATACATTCTTGAAAGAACTAAGCAAATTCATGTTCCTATCATTTAATTTTATAAAACAAGCATTAAAAAAGATAAGAAGGTCTTCCCTGGTGGCGCGGTGGTTGAGAGTCCGCCTGCCGATGCAGGGGGCGCGGGTTCGTGCCCCGGTCCAGGAGGATCCCACGTGCCAATAAAATTCAAGAAAAAATAAGAAAACTAAGATTTCAGTATCTCTTTTATTTATCTTTTGATTCCATCTATCTTAAAGCTCATTTCTTTCACATTTGCAAGGAAATGCCTATAGCAGTATCATGTTATCTTGTTCCAGATGACAAAGATGGATGGTTTCACAATTTATTTATAAAACAACAAAGCTCTTACAATTAAACCTCATTATAGAATTAAATGCATCACCAACATCATTCATAAACTTAAAGATTTTGAAGGTAATTAAATCTATACTAAAAGAAATATTTAAATAATACATATATCAAAAAAAGAATAAATTTTCAAGTTACACATACAAAATAGGAACACATAGGCATATATACTGTTCTCCTTTCAGCCCCACCTCAGACCTAAATTCTATCAACACTAATGGCCTCTTCCAACAATGCACGAAGAAACTATCTCTGACTACCCTAGGTGAGGAAGAAGCTGCTACTCTCGATACTAGAACTTGCCGTAGCCACAGAAGGAGAGGAGCCCTGGCTGAAATTCTGGCTTGAGCTTTCTCTTTTTTCATCTTGCAAAGCCTCCGCATACTGAGATGGGAAAGAACTTGGGTCAGTCCCATGAACCTTGGCCAGAAACTCCAGGACCTTCGCCTTGGTGGTTTCAGCGTGGGCTCTGGGGCCCCACAGGAACTCAAATTGTGCAGGATCAGTGTTGGCCACCTGCCGGTACTCCAGGTATTTTTCCTTCATGAAATCTTTGGTGATGAGCTCCCTGGGCTCCCCAAGGATGAAGTGCTTCCTCCCAGAATATAACCTGGTCACATTCAGAACTTCTCAGACTTCGTCTTCGGTAGCACGGTTGCCCTTTATGAAGATCACACCCAGGATAAGTATCAGGATGCCAGTCTTGAGCATGCCCACTTCACCGTGCAGCTTCCCATCATAGGTAAGGCCCAATTTGATGAGGAGGCAATAGTGGTGGTTGGTGGGATCCACTTCCTTCAGATCAAGGTGAAAGATCATCTCCAAGCACTCAGAGGCTCTCAGGAGGATCTCAGGGAAGTGGACTTGGCAATCTTTGATGACAATCTCCAACATATCTGCCTTTGTTATTGGCTCTTTCATTTGATACTTGAGCAGGAGGAAATTCACTAACAGAGCCACTTCCTTATCTAGAGCATCTATGGGCACATTCTTGGGGTCTAGCACAGCCTGTGAGATGCCTGGACTATGCTCTTCTTCTTGGATCATGGAGCCCTCATCTGATTTGCTGGATGAGGAGGCTGTGATGGCAGTGGAAGATGCATAGAAACTCTGAGGACCCTCAGGAGTGGGTCCTCAAACACTTGCAAATGAAGCAACTGACAAAGGATTAATCTCCAAAATTTACAAGCAGCTCATGCAGCTCAATATAAAAAAAAAAAAAAACAACCTGGGCTTCTCTGGTGGTGCAGTGGTTGGGAGTCCGCCTGCTGATGCAGGGGAC
>NC_041234.1:19595994-19596174 GCF_002837175.3 Physeter macrocephalus | reverse complement strand
AAAATCCACAAACAATAAATGCTGGAGAGGGGGTGGAGAAAAGGGAACCCTGTTGCACTGTTGGTGGGAATGTAAATTGATACAGCCACTATGGAGAACAGTATGGAGGTTCCTTAAAAAACTAAAAATAGAACTTCCATATGACCCAGCAATCCCACTACTGGGCATATACCCTGAGAA
>NC_041234.1:19590559-19595619 GCF_002837175.3 Physeter macrocephalus | reverse complement strand
GGAGGAGATATATGTATATGTATAGCTGATTCACTTTGTTATAAAGCAGAAACTAACACACCATTGTAAAGCAATTATACTCCAATAAAGATGTTTAAAAAAAATAAATAAGAGATAAAGGAAAAAAAAAACTATAGTAACCAAGAGCTTGTGGCATTAAGTGCAGGCATAGGCAAATAGACCAAAGTAACCAAATAGAATGTCTCCAAACAGACACACTAAGCAACCATGGTTGCTTGATTTATTAAAAATGTGCCATTGCAGAGAAGTGGGGAAAGAGCAGTATTTTAATGAAGAAATGACAGCAGAACAGTTGGCTCTAGAAGAATTCAGACTAGGGGTCTAGCCCCAGCTCTGTCATACTCTAGCCCTGTGAACATGGGCACATTACCAAACTTTATAAGCCTCAGGCCCTTCATCTATTAAGTGAATTTTATAAGCCTTGTCTTCTAGGACTGTTGGAATATATGTAATATATATATAAAGCACATATCACAATGACTGGCATATCTTAGATGATTAATAGTTTATGAATACATGTCTATAGGATGAAGTGCTATGGGATGTGGAATAGCAAATCAACCAAAATGCTGATTTGCAAGTAAAACCTCATCAACTTCCCCCATTTGAAGACATATTATAATAGGGAAGAACAAATCTGACTCCATATTAGATCTGTCCCTTTCACTTTAACCTTACCTTAACCTTTGTGCTCTGCTGCCTGTGCTTAGTCATGCTGGCTCTGCACCTTTTGTAAAAGAATGTTGCCTATAGCTTGAAATATACGGGATAGCCTGACCATGACCTGACCTGAACAGAGAATAGTCTTGTTGGAGGTCTACAGGAACATCATGTGACCTGACCAACCATGAATTCTGGCTTTTTAGGGCATGAGCCACCCATTTCCTTGCACGGCTCTGCAATAAACCTTTCTCTGCTCCAAACTCCAATGTTTCGATATAGTTTGGCCTCAGTGTGCATCAGGCACATGGACTTGCATTCAGTAACAATATTATTTAATTTGAGTGCTGGGGAGTCTTCTCCAATTGGATGCAACTCAAAACTCCTAAAATTTGTGTGAAGGGCCATCTTCTTCTATCCCTCCCAGCTGCCTTTCAATCCAAACCACCCCTATTTTCATTCATTCCACAACAAGCAGAAATCTAGCCCTCATTTGTAGATTTACAAAATTACATTCAAGATAACAATTCAAATGCCCTTTTTAATGGAGCAGGCTCTGACTCTCTTATCACAAAGACAAAGAGTGACAGCTCAGTGTCTTCCTCACATCTTACCGCAATCTAGTAACAAATTTTTTTCACAGAAACTCTCTGGACACAATATACGTAAAACATCTAGTTTTTGTACTGGGTTCATCTGAACTGGGACAAAGCGCAGGACCCCTTCCATTACTGCCACAGGTGGAGGTTCTCTCTACTTTACCTAAAATACCAAAGTAACTGCTATGAACAGTTTTTCATTCCAGGCTTAGTCTCTCAACTGTAAGATACAACGGTTGAGTGTCTGGCCTCTGCTCACAACACTGACAGCCTCGTCTAGCCCACAACCCAACTTAACTTAAAAGTACCTCCCACTGGAGAAACTGCAGGGTCCAAAACCTCAAACTTCCTTGCTTTATGACATTTACATTTGACTGTTCTCATCTGGAGCCCATCCTGCTTAACTCTTTTTTATTTGTTATATTTTATTTGTGCAGAGTATTTCACCATCTTCATAATGCGAAAGCGGTTCCTAGACTCTAAAATTCCAAAGGCAAGGGCTGGATCTTCTTTATTTTAGCATCCTCAGTATTAATAAGGAGTCTTCCAAAGAGCAGATGCCCAATAATGTCTGAAGGATGAAAGGGCCTATAGCCTAAGGGTTAATTAACAATGGTTTTATTTCTCCTACATCCTTGAATAAGCTAAGCAAATCTATGTCTTTAATTTTACTAAAAGACTAAAATATAAAAAAACAATAATTAACCATTTTATTTTTGCCTCTATTTTGTGATCCTAATTACTGATATTTCACTATGTGATTCTTTCCTGTTTGCAAGAAAATACCAAAACTCTTACTCTTAAACCTGATCAACAGCAAAAAATGTGTGATCCATGTCATTCATAAACTTAGATTCTGATGCTAAATAAGCCTTTCATAAAAATGACATTTGAAAAATATAAAAGAAAAAAAAAAAAAGAGGTAAAAGTTCTCCATACAGAAAAGGAACACAAAGATCTTATCCACTGTGTTTCTTCCAGCCCACTTTGGCCCTCCATTACTAAGAACGTTCACTCTTCATCCACAACATGAAGAATCTGCCTCAGACTTCACTAGGGACAGGAAAAGCTACTGGACATAGCCCTGGAATTTGCACTGACCATTTCAGTAGTGCCAGCCCTGGCTGCAACTCTCACTCAGGCTCTCTCTTTCTCATCTCTCCAAGCCTCTTCATACCAGGACTGGAAGGCACTGGGACAGCTTTGTTGACTTTGGCCAAACCTTCCAGGATTTTCACCTTGCAGGTTTCAACCTGGGCTCTTGGACCCCACAGATCACATCTGGAGGATCACGGCTGGGCACCTGCCCCTACTCCAGGTACTTTCCCTGCATCAAATCTCTGGTGGTGAGTTTCTTGGGCTCCCCCCAAGTTAAATGCCTTCTCCTCGCATATACCCCTACACTATTCAGGAATCCTAAGATCTCTTCCTCAGTGGCATAAGTGCCATTCATGAAAATCAAACCCAGGAGAGGCATCAGGAGCCCTGTCTTATGCACTTCCCTGCCACCAATCAAACTCTCTTTGCTGGTCATGTCCAACTTGCTGACAAGGGCATAAGAGTAACTTCTGGGGTTGGTTTCTTTTACATTAATGCCAAAGATCAGTTTCGTGTACTTAGAGGTTCTCCTAAAGATTTCAGGGAAGTAGTGCTTGCATTGTACTTTGTGTTGACAATCTTTACCGTGTCTGCTTTTGTAGTGGGTCTCTTATTTTATACTTGTGCAGCAGGTACTGCACTGTCAACTGCACTATTCTTCCTCATTAGAAGGCCTCTGGGTCAGCTCTGAAATGAGAGTGGGGCCTCAGAGGTGCTTCTGCTTTTCTCACCTTGGCTCTTGGCACCTTCATCTGATCTCATGCATGAAACACCTGCAGAAGCAATGGTAGTGGATGTGGCTCTCTGAGTTTCCTAAGAATGCCAGCAGCAGGAGGGGTGGCTCTGGGCAATATCCCCCAAAGTAGGAGGGCAAGTGTCTGACTTTGGGATTTGTAGTGTTTCTCACCACATTTCTTACTGCTCTGCTCCCAAGGCATGGTGACACTGGCCAGGGTCATGAGGCATAAGTGTGGGCAGGAGAGCAGGTAATTCCAGTCCACTGGAGGAAGGAGGATAGAGGGTGTCCTCATCTTCAACAGGGAGACAATTCTGTAGCTATAATAAAGACCATCTTTGCAGGTTTCTTTGAGGGCATTACTCTAGGAACCCACAGGGCTCCTGTTCTTCTTCCCATCCCTAAGATCTCTGGTGTGGTGGATTGAACTGTGTGTCCCAAAAGATATGTTCAAGACTTATTCTCCAGTACCTGTGAATGTGACTGTATCTGGAAATAGGAACTTTGCGAATGTAATCAAATTAAGACGAGGTCATCCTGGAATAGGGTGGGCCCTAAATGAAATGACTGATACCTTTGTAAGAGAAGAAGAGAGGGAGATTTGGATACAGAGACACAGAGGGAGGAAGGCCATGTGATGGCAGAGGCAGAGATTGAAGTGATGCCTCTACAAGCCAAAGGAATACCAAATATTGCTGGCAATCCACCAGAAGCGAGGTTAAAAGCATGGAATAGGTTCTGCCTCAGAGCCTCCAAAAGGAAGTAACACTGCCAGCAACTTGATTTCAAACCTCTGGCCTCCAGAACTGTGATTGAATAAATTTCTGGTTATTTTAGCCACCAAATGTGTGGTACTTGTCTTGGCAGTCCTAGAGGCTAACACACCTAGGGAGGAAGTTACACGGAGTCTTAGGATGAGGCCTTCCAGCCCTGCCTGAGGTATACTGGGGTGAGAGCAGGGGCTGGCATCCAGGGCCCCTCTGTTCTAGAGTGAGTCATGATGTTGAGGAAGATGGCAGAAGAGTAAGACGCGAAGATCACCTTCCTCCCCACAGATACATCAGAAATACATCTACACATTGAACTGCTCCTACAGAACACCTACTGAACGCTGGCAGAAGACCTCAGACCTCCCAAAAGGCAAGAAACTCCCCACGTACCTGGGTAGGGCCAAAGAAAAAAGAAAAAACAGAGACAAAAGAATAGGGACGGGACCTGCACCAGTGGGAGGGAGCTGTGAAGGAGGAAAGGTTTCCACATACTTGGAAGCCCCTTCGCGGGCAGAGACTGCGGGTGGCGGAGGGGGGAAGCTTCGGAGCCGCGGAGGAGAGCGCAGCCACAGGGGTGCGGAGAGATTCCCGCACAGAGGATCGGTGCCGACCGGCACTCACCAGCCCGAGAGGCTTGTCTGCTCACCCGCCTGGACGGGCGGGGACTGGGAGCTGATGCTTGGGCTTCGGAGGGCGGGGACTGGGAGCTGATGCTTGGGCTTCGGAGGTGGGATCAGATGTACGGAGAGGATTGGGGTTGAAGGCGTGAACACAGCATGAAGGGGTTAGTGCACCACGACTAGTCGGGAGGGAGTCCGGGAAAAAGTCTGGACCTGCCGAAGAGGCAAGAGACTTTTTCTTCCTTCTTTGTTTCCTGGTGCGCGAGGAGAGGGGATTAAGAGCGCTGCTTAAAAGAGCTCCAGAGACGGGTACGAGCCGCGGCTATCAGCGCGGACCCCAGAGATGGGCATGAGACGCTAAGGCTGCTGCTGCCGCCACCAAGAAGCCTGTGTGCGAGCACAGGTCACTCTCCACACCGCCCCTCCCAGGAGCCTGTGCAGCCCGCCACTGCCAGGGTCCCGTGATCCAGGGACAACTTCCCCGGGAGAACGCACGGCGTGCCTCAGGCTGGTGCAACGTCATGCCGGCCTCTGCCGCCGCAGGCTCGCCCCACAT
>NC_041234.1:19589849-19590384 GCF_002837175.3 Physeter macrocephalus | reverse complement strand
CAGAGGCGGGGCCAAATCCAAAGCTGAACCCCAGGAGCTGTGCGAACAAAGAAGAGAAAGGGAAATCTCTCCCAGCAACCTCAGGAGCAGCGGATTAAACCTCCACAATCAACTTGATGTACCCTGCATCTGTGGAATACCTGAATAGACAACGAATCATCCCAAATTGAGACGGTGGACTTTGGGAACAACGATATATATATTTCTTTCCCTTTTTCTCTTTTTGTGAGTGTGTATGTGTATGCTTCTGTGTGAGATTTTGTCTGTATAGCTTTCCTTTCACCATCCGTTTTTTTTTTTTTACTTACAAAAATTTTTTTCTTAATTATTTTTTATTTTAATAACTTTATTTTATCTTACTTTATTTTATTTTACCCTCTTTCTTTCTTTCTACTTTTTCTCCTGAGTGTGTATGTGTATGCTTCTGTGTGAGATTTTGTCTGTATAGCTTTCCTTTCACCGTCCGTTTTTTTTTTTTTACTTACAAAAATTTTTTTTCTTAATTATTTTTTATTTTAATAACTTTATTTTATCT
>NC_041234.1:19588650-19589812 GCF_002837175.3 Physeter macrocephalus | reverse complement strand
GCAGATGAAGGAGCAAGGTAAAAACCCACCAGACCTAACAAATGAAGAGGAAATAGGCAGTCTACCTGAAAAAGAATTCAGAATAATGATAGTAAAGATGATCCACAATCTTGGAAATAGAATAGAGAAAATGCAAGAAACATTTAACAAGGACCTAGAAGAACTATAGAGTGAGTTATACTCTTAGTTCACATTCAAGATCATCATATTAACTATTAACTAGGCTTGCTTGTGTCCCCTCCTCTCTGCTGCTGTGAAGTTGACACTTCAAACCAAAGCAGTTAACTTCCATGGGGCCCCAGGAAAAGAAAGTGAAGGGGTGTGTCAGCCACCACCCCTACCATGGGATACCTAGTACTGACTATTCTATTGGACCCTCTCTGTCCTGGGATACTTGGTTCCTAATTATTGAAGAAGCATCCTCACCTTGGCTCCTGGGACTACTCCCTTTGGTGACCAATGGCTACACCATCATCCCCTTAGACCTGATATAAAGAAGTGAATAGGACACTTAACCTGACAGTCTGGCCCAGGGTCTTCAAGGGCTGACCACAGAAATTATAAAGATACAACAATCCTAATATGTAGGCCCTCAAAGAAGAGCTTAAAAAACTACAACAAAAATTGAGGGAACTGAACGGACTTGTAGACAAATCCACACTTATAGTCAGGTATTTAAACACCCTTCCCTAAGGGATCAACAGTAACAGTAGAAAAGAACTCATCAAGGATTTAGAGGATATAAATATAGTATAAAGGATATAGAACTGAACAGCATCATAATCTAACAGGATATAATTAGTGTTTATAGAACACGACCCAACACAATAGAACACACATTGTTTTCAAGCACACATAGAATATTCACAAGCTAGACGCTGTGTAATAAAAAAATCTTAACAAAGGTAAAAGAATGAAATCACACAGAGTGTGATTGGACTCTGAATGTAATGGACTGAAACTAGAAATCAGTAACAGAAACTCAACAGGGAACTCTTCAAATTATCAGAAATTAACTAACATACCCCTAAAGAATATATGGGTCAAAGAGGATTTCTCAAGGTAAATTTAAAAAATATGTGCAGGGGCTTCCCTGGTGGCGCAGTGATTGAGAGTCCGCCTGCCGATGCAGGGGACACGGGTTCGTGCCCCGGTCCGGGAG
>NC_041234.1:19531733-19588171 GCF_002837175.3 Physeter macrocephalus | reverse complement strand
TCCGGAGCCTGTGCTCCGCGGCGGGAGAGGCCACAACAGTGAGAGGCCCGCCTACCGCAAAAAATAAAAATAAAAAAAATAAAAAAATTAAAAATATGTTCAAATGAATCAATGAAAATTAAAATGCAATATATCAAAATCTATGGGATGCAAGTAAGGCAGTGATTAGAAGAATTTATAGCACTAATTGCTTATACTAGCATATTAGTTTTCCTTTCCTGCTTTATCAAATACCACTGATTTAGCAGTTTAAAACAACACAAATTATTATTTTATGGTTCTGTAGTTCCAAAGTCTGACATAAGTCTTGTGAGGCAAAAATCAATGTGCTGACAGGACTACATTACTTTCTGCAAGTTTTAGGGTCAATCTACCAAGATGATACTGCAGTGTTCATTGTGGATTCACTAAACTACAGAGCTGAAAAATATGTGAAACAAAACCGGACAGAATTGAAAAGAAAAATAGATAAATCTATAATTATGTTTAGAGTTATTAAAGATTAGCTAAGCTATTCCATTGTATTATTGCCTTGGCATCCATTTTGTTTGGCCAAGCAGCCTGCAGAGACCTTAAACTGACACTAACCCCTCATGCACATGCATGTTCTAGATAGCATCCCACAGAGTCACAAGCAAATTAAGTTCCTGATATGACTTCTGCAATAGACCTTGTGATCAACAGTCTCCTCTGCCTCCCAGGGCCACCCCCTTATATGTCCCTTAGATGAGATCCCATGTAACTTACCAAAACTCTACTCTTTTGTTTTGAATTGACCGATCCGGCCTTAGACTGGGAATCCCAAAGCACTCCACCCACAGACCCTAATAAAGGCATGTGTCCCAGGTTCTGCCTCTGTCTGCACTCTGCCTTGATCTCCCCATGGGGCCCCTGAGGCTTGGGTGTACTTCCCCCAGGACCTGTGAGCGGGCCCAGCCGCTCCGCGGCACGCGGGATCCTCCCGGACCAGGGCGCGAACCCGCGCCCCCCGCATCGGCAGGCGGACCCCCAACCGCTGCGCCACCAGGGAAGCCCTACTCTTTTGTTTTGAATTGACCGATCCGGCCTTAGACTGGGAATCCCAAAGCACTCCACCCACAGACCCTAATAAAGGCATGTGTCCCAGGTTCTGCCTCTGTCTGCACTCTGCCTTGATCTCCCCATGGGGCCCCTGAGGCTTGGATGTACTTCCCCCAGGACCTGTGAGTAATGAACTTCTCTATTTCAATTTCTCTTGTGGTCTGTTGTTGGACCACCGCTCACCATTCAGCATCCTTAACTTGTGTTCCTTTTAACATATGTTAATTTAACAAAAGACGTACCAGGAGTGTTGAACACTCTTCTCTCTCAACAAATGATACAACAACCAGGTACAAAATCAGCAAGGATATAGAAGAACCATCAACCAATAGAATCTAACAAACATTTATAGAACATTCTACACAAAAAAAGGAGAATGCACATTCTTTTCAAGACATCATGTAACATACACCAAGACAGACCATATCCTAGTTAATGAAACAAACCGTAACAAATTGAAAATAATTACAATCATATAGAGTGTACTCTCTAATGATCATGGAGCCAATACTGAAATCAATAACAAAAGGACAACAGGAAAACTCTAAATATTTGGAAACTAAAAAACACTTTTAAATCATCCGTGGGTCAGAGAAGTCTCAAAAGAAATGTAAAAATATGCTGAACTGAATTAAAATGAAAACACAATATTTCAAACTTTGTGGGGCACAGCTAAAGCAGTGCTGAGACTGAACTTTACAGCACTAAGATAGTAAATTAAATAAGCAGAAAAGTCTCAGATTAGTAATTTAAACTCACACCACAAGAACCTAGATAAAGAAGAGCAAAATAAACCAAAAGCAAGAGAAGAAAGAAAATGATAAAGAGCAGAACTTAATGAAATTGTAAACAAAAAAACAAAAAAACAAAAAAAATGGAGATAATCAATGAAACTAAAAGCTTGTGTTTTTTTGGTGTGGGTTTTTTTTTTGGAAGTACCAATAAAATTGACACACCTCTAGTAAGACTGACAGAGAAAAAAAGAGAGAAGACAGAAGTTACAGAAGTTACCAAAGTCTTAAATGAACAGCACAATGTCGTACAAACAGAAAATAATGATGATGATTATTATTACTGACAAAATTCAGCACCCATGTATAATAAAACTCTTAGGATATAATAGAGGCGAATTCCCTCAACTTGATAATGAACATCTAAAAATACCTAAATTTGACATTATACTTAATGGTGAAAGACTGAATGACTTTCCCCTAAGATCAGGAACAAGGCAAGAATGTTCACTCTCACCACTGCTATTTAACATAGTACTAGAATGTCTAGCCAGCACAATAAGGTAATAAAAGAAATAAAAGTCTTAAGAATCATTTATGAAGAGATAATACTCTCCCTCTTTGAAGAAGTCATGACTGTGTATATTTAAAAACCCAAGAAATCTACAAAACAACTCCTAGATCTAGTAAGTGAACACAGCAAGGTTGCAGACTTTAAGATCAATATGCAAAAATCAGTTGTATTTCTATATAGTAGTAATGAACACACAGAAACTATAAATGCAATATCACTGACACTCACTCAAAAAACAACGAAACTCTGAAATACCTAAGTATAAATCTAAAAAAATATGTACAGGCATTGTATGCAGAAAAGTAAAAAACACTAATGAATGAGATAAAAGAATATCTAAATAAATGGAGAGATATAATACATTCATGGATTATAAGACTCAGTACAGTAATAATCTCAATTTTTGTCAAATTGATAAACAGGTTTAACATAATACCTATAAAAATTTCAGCAAGATTTTTTTCCATGTCTAGTTAATCTCGTCTAAAAATTTATATGGAAAGGCAAAGGAACTAGAATGGCTAAAACAATGTTTTAAAAAGAAGAGTAAAAATGGGAGGAATCTCTATCAGATTTCAAGACATTGATTAGCTGTTGTAATCGAGACTGTGATATTGGTGGCTGGGTGGACATATAGACGAATAGATCAGAAAAGAGACCATAGAAATACCCCCATATAAGTATGGAAATGGATTTTCAACAAAGTTGCAAAAGCAATTAAATGGAGGAAGGATAGACTACAAAAACTGGTGCTGGAGCAATTGAACATCCACTGGGAAAAAATGCATTTTGACCTAAATCTCAGATCTTATAAAAAAATAAATTCAATGTTACATAAGAGTTAAATGTAAAATGTAAAGTTAAAAAACTTTTAGAAGAAAATGTAGGAGCAAGCATTGGGGATCTACTGAAGATTTTAGACATTATACCAAAAACACCATCCATAAAAGAAAAGATTGATAAATTAGACTTCATCAAAATAAAAAAAATTATTCATGAAAAATCTTTCCAAGAGTATGAAAATACAAGCCAAAGAAAATATTTGCCAAATATGTACAAAGCATTCATATGTAGAATATCTAAAGACATCTGAAAACAACATTTAAAAAAGGAAACAATTAATTAGAAAATGGACAAAAGACATTATGAAGTAATAAATAAATAAATTATATATATATATATATATATATATATATATATATATATATATTGGTCTCTGCCCCCAGTTCCTGGCACAGAGTTCCTAAAACCCTTATAATTTCCTAAGTGGTAAGAACACCAGGAACACCTCTTGTTCTAATATTTGTCTTTGACTCCATCCCTGACACAGGGCTCCTAAAACTCTTGTAAATTCCTAAGTAATAAGAGCACTTAGGAGCATCGTTTGTGCTACTGAGGAGAGTCTGGGTGGGCTCCTGGGTGGAGGCTGGTCACCAGAAAGACCAAGCCATGATTAGAAGCTTGGAAGTTTCAGCCCCATCCCTTATCCTCCAGAGAGGGGAGAGGGACTGTAAATGGAGTTAATAATTGATCCTGCTGACATGAGGAAGACTTCATAAAATCCCAGTAGTACAGGGTTTGGGGAGCTTCCAGGCTGGAGAACACATCTGCACTGGGTGGGTGATGCACCCCAACTCCATGGGGACAGAAGTGCCTATGCTCAGGACCCTCCCAGGCCTTGTCCTATGTACTGATATTTTTTCATCTGGCTGTTCATCTAGATCTTTTATCAAATCCTTTAATACACCAGTAAGTGTAAGTAAGTGGTTCCTTGAGTTCTGTGAGTCCTTCTAGCAAATTAATCAAATCCAAGGAAGGGGTCTTTGGAACCTCTGATCTATAGCCGGTTAGTCAGAAGCACAAGTGATAGCCTGGGCTTGCAACTGGCATCTGGAGTTGGGGGGGATGGGCATTCTTGTGGCACTGAGCCCTTAACCTGTGGGATCTGATGCTCTCTCCAGGTAGATAGTGTCCTAGTTAAACTGTAGGATACCCAGCTGGTGTCACAGAGAATTGCTTTTTGAGGGGGAAAAAACTTCCAAACATTTGGTGACCAGAAATGTCAGAAGTATAAGTGTTCTATGTGAGTAGCAAAGGAGACACATAGGAAAGAAACACACAGTAGAGACAAACAGGGTTTTTCCTCACACAAGACGGTGGAAAACTGAGTTTTTTCTTATAGAGACAGGAAGAAAGATTTCACTGAAAAGGACATACAGATAGCAAATAAGCACATTAAAAGAAGTTCAACTTCACTAGATTTCAGGGAAATGTGAATTAAGGATGACAATGAGATATCACTACATACTTATCAGAACAGCTTAAAAAAAAAGTAAAGTATCAAATGTTGGCAACGATGCAGAGAAACCGGATCATTCATACATTGCTGGTGAAAATTGATGGAAGAAATTTTCACATGTTGAGGTATGAGTAAGTTGTTCAGGTTTATACATGGTTTAACTTAAACTTATGATAATTAGAACAGCCTGCTTTGTGGCCTATCAAACATACACTGTACATCCTTTTTAACCACTAAAGAAAAGAATGCATTTAAAAATCAAAATGGAGAAAGTGTGGTTCGGGTATCCAAAATGGAGCTGAGTGGCCACTGTGGATGTGGTTTCAGACACGTTCCTGCATTACTGAGAACTTGAATTTTCTGGACTGTATCAGACTCAAGGACACCACCAGCCATTCTCAAAACTATATCTGCTGGCAGCTGCCAGCTGCAACTATGTGGTCTCAGGGCATCCCTGTGTAACTATGCAACCATTTCAGACCCCAATCCTTGCTTAACAAGCACCGTTACTTCTTGCCAGCTCCAATTATAATTCATGACAAACAACTTATGTAATTTTGTGGTTTTTTGCCTTTATAAGCCTCCCCCATTTGTAGTCCAGTGGAACACAATTTAAGTGCTTCTTGAATCATGTCTCCTGGGCTATAGGCCTCAGTTTGGCTCAAATAAAACTCTTTTCTATTCCTACTATATATTGGTTTATTGATTATTTCTGTCAACACAATGTAAAATGGCACAGTGACTCTAAAAAACAGTTGGAAAGTTAAAAAAAAAAAAACTAAACATACACTCACCATATGAACTAGAAATGGCACAACTGGATGTTTATCCTAGAAAATGAAATCTTATGTCCACAAAGAAACCTGCACACAATTGTTCATAGCAGCTTTGTTTGTAATAGCTGAAAACGGGAAACAACCAAAATGTCCTGTAGTAGGTGAATGTTTAAAAAAAACTGGGGCATTTATGTAATGGAATGAAAAGGGGAAAAAAAACCCCTATTGATACATGCAACAATTCGGATGGATCTAAAGTCCATACTTGCTGAGTGAAAAAAAAAATCAGTCTCAAAACGTCACATGCTATATGATCTATTTTCATAGCATTCCCCAAATGATAAAATGATAGTAATGGAGAAAAAATTAGTTGTTGCTATGTATTAGGCATGGTTGGGTGAAGGGGGTTGGCACCACTATTAAGGGGTAACACTAGGTAACCGTACTGAATTTTGACTGCAGTGATAGTCACATAAATGTACACGTGTGATAAAAGGACATAGGTCTAAACCAATACATTATACTGAAGTACTACAGTTATATAAGATAACACCATTGGGGGTAAAATTCACCTGAGAACTCTGTACAATCTTTGCAATTTCTTTTGCAATAATATGTAATTATTTCAAAATAAATGGTTACATTCAGTATGATTCTATTTATATAACATGCTTGTGATGACAAAATACAGAGATGGGTAACAGATCAGTTGTTGCCATGAGTTAGTAAAGTAGGAAGGAGTGTGTGACTATAAAGTGATAATATGAGGGAGCTTCTTTGTATCAGTGGATCAGCTCTGTATTTCGAATGTGGTGAGAGTTATATGAATTAACACATATATAGATATACATACGAACCTAGACATACATTGTAGAATTATACAAAAAGAGTTGCAAGCAAAAACTGGCAAACTGTGTGTATCATTTCTAGTGTAGTTAATTTCTAGTGTAGTTAATATCAATTTCCTGGTTTGGATAATGTACTATAGTTACATAAGATGTCACTACTGGGGAAACTGGGTGATTGTACACCACTGAGAGAAGCTGAGAGATGGATTAAGCTTAGTGATTGTAATACTCTGTACTGTTTTTGCAACATCTCTTGAGTCTATTTTTTAAAGAATTTTTAAAAAGCTATGAATGATGTGAAAAGATAAGTCATAGTCCAAGAAAAACTATCTTTAATGAATATAACTAAAAATGGCTTGATGTCCAAAGTATACAAAGATCTAAAAATCAATTCAGAAAAAGATAAACAATCCCATAGCAAAAAATAGGCTAAAGACATGAACAGTCAGTTACCAAAGAAGAAACCTGAATGGCAAGTCTGATAATAAGTTATTGGTAAAGAATATTGTTGATGGTGAGTAAATTGATACAAACATTTGCCAATAACATGTTCATTTGAATATGCAAATTCCTATGACATATTAAATTCACTTTGGGGTATGTATACCAATTATGGCATATGTGCACATAGAGGAATATATCAGAATGTTCCTAGCAGCACTCTTTGTGATACTAAAACACTTGGAAACAAAGTAAGCATCCTTTATATGGAGAATGTGCTACAATTATATAATGGGATATTACATACAGAGAACATTAATTAATTGGAGCACCCATAGTCAACATGGATGATGGCTGTAACATAATATCAATGGAGAAGTCAAACCCCAGAAAAATAGAGTATAGAAACGTTCAAATACTATGTATAATTTATGGATATTTTCACATATAGTAAAAGTATAAAAATACAATGGGAATATTTAACACAAAATCCAAGAAAATACTTTCCTTTGACAAGGTGGCCAGGGGACAGGGTATTACTGGGGAGAGGTACAGTGGGTGCTTAAATAATATTGGCAATGTTTTATTTCTTAATTTTAGTGTTGGTTACACAGGTGCTTATTAAATTATTCTGTATATGTATTTGTGTCTTAAATATTTCATAAGTTGCAACAAAAGAGCAAATTCATAAAAATGCAAAATGTATATAATTAAACTAAAAAAAATCAAATAAATTAAAAAATAAAGTATGCATAAGAATCCCAGAGAAAAGTCATATTTACATAAATATGAGCAATATATATATTGCTTCCAGGATCAATAAATCCCAAATGATGTACCAATGGATGCTAAACATGACAAATACTCTTCTTAAATAATACAAGCAGTGTCAGTACCAGAAGAGTTGACAAATTTCATAAGCATTTATGACCTTTAACCAGTTGTAATTTTTAGAATTTTTTGCATTCAATTATTTTTACCAGTTCAGAAAGACAGAATGGGAAAAAAAAGTACTTTTCCTAGTTGTCTCTTTGGTCTTTATATATTAGGCTGTATTTATTTCTAAACTGTAATCTTTATTACTTATAGTAGATCAAATGCAGAAGTTATTGGATTGGGTCAAGCTTAAATTATATTTGAAATACCCAGGATCCAACTGAAATGATCTTCTTGGTTTGTGTCTTTAAACTGTGGTTGTTTTCTTCAGTAAATGCTCCCTGCTAAAGGGTATATATATGATCAAATCTGAATATTCATGGTTGGAAGTATATCCATTCTGAGTTAAATATGAGGGGAAAAAAATGTTCACCTGCTTCCTTATTATCAATCAATTCTGAAGAAAACTCCTTGGAAAAAAGAAAAAGAACATCAATTTCCCAGGTACTTTAGTAGTTCTGCTTCCTTATGTGTTGATTGATAAAACATAACTTTTTTTATTTTTGGCCAGACCACGTGGCATGCGGGATCTTGGTTCCCTGACCAGGGATCAAACCCGTGACCACTGCAGTGGAAGTGTGGAGTCTTAACCACTGGACAGCCAGGGAAGTCCCCAAACATACCTTTTCTAATAGAAGTTAACTTGTTTGTAACCACAGAACTATTTGTCATGCTGTCAAGGCTTTGAAAACCTGAGATGTACTCTTCCTCCTTCGATTAGGATTAAAAAGGAGAAGAGTGTTAAGGTTTCCAAAAAGCAAAACTCCATAAACCTCGTAGTCTACTCCAGTATTTAAAAGGTCTCATTATGAAGAAATTATTCTTGATAACCACACCAGCTCTCTGATGTGTCAGACCATTTTTTTCCAAGTGAATAAATACTGATCGTTTTTCTCTGATTATAAATGTGATAAATGCACACTGTTGAAAATTTGAAATTTGCAGCAAAGTATAAAGAAGAATGAAAACTCCCATCAGATAAACATAGTTGCACTAACATGTTGGTTAATTTCTTTCTGGCCCTTTTATATGTACATGTGTGTTTATTACACATACGCATATGCATATATACACATGACAAACATGTTATATAAACACATTAATATCTATTATTTAACATTTACTGCATACTGAACATTAAGAATATGCACTTTATGTACATTTGCATATTTAACCCTCATTATAAGCATATTTGCATCCACATGTTTAAAAGAAAACTGAAGCACAGAAACATTTAAAAAATTGCCTGGTATCACATAGCTCTTAAGTTACTAAGTGCTGGAGTAGAGGTTCAGACTGGCACTCTTATTAGCCTGCTTGCCATACAGTAGACATATAACTACCATATAAATACACACATTTACAGACACACACGTGAATATAGCACAAAAGCCTTGGCATTAATTAACAAACTGTTGATTGGACTATCTGTAGGGAGTCCTAAAGGTCCATGGTCCTTGACAAGTAATTTATAGAAACAAAACTTACTCATATTCTTTGCAGAGCTGTTTTCTGAGAATAGATCACTTACGTGAACCTAACAGACTGACTCCCACCAAATGTGTCATGGATGTAGAGGGAAAGTTATTCAGAGCTGAGAATGAAGCCATGAGCTGGGGACATGCAATGGGGGCTTGTAATAAAGGGAAGCCATGAACATAACAAACGTTAGCCATGTAGAGATATATGATAAATGCCATCCAAGTGGAAAACATCTACATGAGCTTTTAAATTATACAAGGAATGGATTATATTTTGTATTTATAATTACAAAATAAATCATAAATTATCTGCATCTTTTGGTTAACCTAATTGATTTTTCTTTGCACACTTCCAGTTTCCAAAGACCCTGATGATTTAAATATTCCAAGTCATCCATCAGCTAATAAACATGACCAATCAACTCAGGTACTTTATAAAAACATTTTTCTTTCTTAATGATCATTGGGATGGATATGGGGACAGTCTAATCATTGAAAGCTACTCATTTAAACTCAATCTTGGTGTTTTAATCATCTTCAGGATATTGAGTGCTTGTCAACATTACTTATTACAGAATTAGCCCGGATATTGAAAACGTGTTATTCCTGACCTTTGCTGTCATAACCTCTGGATGCAATTGCATCACACAGTGTCTATTTGCTTTTCTATGTTTGACATCTATTTTTTTTTTTGTTTTTAGTCAACTAAATTTATTTGCCCTTGCTTTACCTTTACTTCAGATTTCTTAAGGAAGCTATAATGTATGAGATCTTTATACTTTATGAAATAAAATGATTTGGTTAGAAAAATGTAATTAATATGATGGATCACGGAAACAGAGGCTTATCACAACAGATAAAATCAGTCATTTCTTTTCTAGGGCCTCCTCTTTTAACAACCCAATTCTAAGTCTATTCTATGGCTTTACTGCCTTCTAACAGTAGGACCCTGTGAGGCTCTTCTGGGTACAGAAGCCCTTCTGTGTCCCCCATTTGCTGTTTGTAGAAAAAGGCTTTAGTCTCTTAGACTTTTCCTGAGTTCCAAAGAGCAGACTCAAGGAGTTACTAATTAGGGAAATTGAGGGAATGCAGAAACAAAGGAAAAGCAATCGAGAAACAACAGTTCAGTGATAAAAACAGTCTTAGTTCCTTCTCAAAGGATATACATAACAATCTGATGTATATCTTTGAGTTCTGCAGGAACTAAGGCCCCCACCCAGGTGGAGAATGTTAACTACATGCTGAGACCCCAGAACCAGAAGATTGAGATTCCTGGAATGCCACCCTGTTACCTCACCATCAACCAATCAGAAGAAAGTCATACACCCTGCAGCAGTCACCCTGTAACCGAGCAGGACCCTATAAGGCCTTCCCTGGACAGACCTCTCCCTATATCTTCTGCTGTAAGCCCCTCTCTGAAGTACCCAGTATCTTCTGCATATTTCCTGAGTTTTTCAGATGCTAAAAATCACCATCAAACGGAAGAAATTAACTACTTGATGATCATGAGCACATAGCCCCCAGACCTTCTGGTGCCTAAGGATTGATAATGTTAACCCTTGTGACACAGCCCTGTTACCTCACCATCAACCAATCAGAGAACTGTGCCTGAGTTGATCACATACCCTGGCATGCCCCTCTCTCATCTTGCCTTTAAAAATGCTTTGCTGAAACACTTGGGGGTGTCTGGGGCTTGGGGGGGGGCATGAGCCACCCGTTCTCCTTGCATGGCCCTGCAATGAACCTTTCTCTGCTCCAGACTCTGAGGTTTTGGTTTGTCTGGCTTCACTGTGCATCGGGCACACAAACTTGCATTTGGTAACAACTCTAAATGTTGACTTTAAAAACTCTTCCCTGGGGCTTCCCTGGTGGTGCAGTGGTTGAGAATCCGCCTGCCGGTGCAGGGGACACAGGTTCGAGCACTGGTCTGGGAAGATCCCACATGCCGCGGAGCAACTGGGCCCGTGAGCCACAACTGCTGAGCTTGCGCGTCTGGAGCTTGTGCTCCACAAGAGAGGCCACGACAGTGAGAGGCCCGCGCACCGCGATGAAGAGTGGCCCCCACTTGCCGCAACTAGAGAAAGCCCTCACACAGAAACAAAGACCCAACACAGCCAAAAATAAATAAATAAATAAAATTTAAAAACCAAAAGAAATCTCTTCCCTGAAAACCATCAGGGAATTTGGGTTTTTTGAGAACAAGCTGCCCATTCTCCTTACTTGGCCCATGCAATAAACCTTTTCCTGCTCCAAACTCAGACACTGATACTGAGCAGGGCCCTGCGGGGCTCCTGGGCACAAAGCCTTTCTGTATTCCGCATTCCTTTGCAGGAAATGGGCTTCATTCAGCCTCCATGACCTTCCCTGAGTTCCAACGCGCAGGTTCAAGCAGATGTTAATTAGGGAAGGGAGGGGATGCAAGACAAGGGAGAAACAAACAGTCAAGAGAAACAATAGTGCAGCCTTGGGGCAAGATTCTGGTTCCCCATCAAAGGATACACACAACAATAGCTTTGAGCTGTTTTGCAGATAATGAAACCCCCTCCAGGTGGGAGAAGTTAACAGTACTGCCCAGAAGCACACAGACACCAGACCAGTTGGAACCAGAAGGTTGATGATGCTGACTCCTACTTACCTCACCACCAACCAATCAGAAGAATGTCCATGAACTGACCACGCCCTCTTCGAAGAACCATGGCTGTAACACTCCCCACTACCCACTCCAGGTCTGGACGCACAGTTCTGAGGGCATTAGCCCACTGTCCCCAGGTTGATGATGCTGACTCCTACTTACCTCACCACCAACCAATCAGAAGAATGTCCATGAACTGATTACGCCCCTCTATGAACCATTACTATAAAACTTCTGACTATCCTCTCCAAGCTGGGATACATAGTTTTTCGAGGCAGGAGCCCACTGTCTCCCCCTTTGCTTGGCAAAGTAATAAAGCTATCCTTTTTACTTCACCCAAAACTCTGTCTCTGAGATTTGATTTGGCACTGGTGTACAGAGAAGCTGAGCTTTTGGCATCAACATTTAGGTTTATTTGACCTCACTGTGTGTCGGGCACAGGGACTTGGACTCGAAAACAATTATTGATTCACCATTGTCCTCCAATATCTTCCAATCAGTCCACTGAATTTTACAATAATTGGTCTATAAACTAATTTACATTAAGACATATGATACATTGGCCAGATTGAAACAATTCACTGACATTTTAGTAATTTCATTGCCCTCCTCCAATTAACTGATGGTTGCTTCCCCTGCCATTATCTTGTCCTTAATTTTGAGCCAGATTTTATTCCAGTCCTCATACACATTGGATGATAAAAAATTCTTTGCTGAATGAAGTATTTGCTGAATAATTTTCTCCCTACTCTTCTGAATTCTTGGCTAAGATTCCCTGTAATAAAGATGGATTAACAAGAGAAAAACAGTTTATTAACATGTATACCTCCTGCATACATAGTGAGATATCCAGGAAAACAGAGTAACTACCTCAGATTGCCCAAGTCACCACCTTAAATTCCATCTTCAGCTAAAGACAAAAGAAATATGTTGTTGGGGGTTGGGGGTAGGCAATTCATGGAAAGGTGAAAGGAGAAAATGTGTGGTAAAGAAAGGTTGCCCTGCCCTGCAGGTAAGTCTCTCAGGTGAAAAATTTATCTCTGATAATAACTCTTTCCAGTAATTCCCCCCTTTTAATGCAAATTTCCTTTATAAATGTAGATTCCCCTTACAAAAGGGTAAATTCTACTCTGTTTTCAGAGCTTCTCCTGTGTCTGCAATTTCTCAAAGCAGTCAGCTCAAAATGATCCTTATGCCAAAGAGGCATATTTTGTGGTGGCATATTCTGATACCCTTCAGAAACATCATTCAACTTTCAAATATTTACAATGTTGTTGCTGCCATGATGAAAAATTTCAAATTCTGTTTATGTTGCTCCTCTAGAACTTTCCTTTGATTCCTATCATTCCTCTTTTTCCTTACATGAGAACAATCTATTTTTTCAGTTGTGGATTATGCCATCCACTGGTTGACAAATTTTGTAACTGAGCAGAGAAACAATCTATTTATTGAAATAGTTCACTGAATGACTTTCCAACTAGATGCCTTGTGATAGATGTGTAATCAACAGACTAAGAAACTACTTTTGTGTTAGTTAGTGAATGTGTATGTGTGTACAGATGTTTGCAAGTGTCCACATTTATGTGCACATGCACATATGATTGGTATATGTGAGAAAGAAAAGAGGAAGTCAGTACACATACTGCAGAAGGAAAGTGATGTAAACTTATTTTATCAATTAATTTTAAAACTAAATTAATCTCACCAACTTCCTACCACTACGTCAAGTCACCCATCACAGAACCAAAAAAAAAAATCTTAGCTTAAATATAAGGAGTTCTCAGGGATATTCAACCTATACAACTGCTTCATATAACTAAACTGTTATTTCTTTCATGGTCCTACATATGCTATTTCTTCCTTACAAAGTGCATTATCCATTTATCTTTTTTTTTAAAGGATGTACTCTTTTTTATTTTTTAATTTTATTTATTTATTTATTTATTTATTTTTGGCTGTGTTGGGTCTTCGTTTCTGTGCATGGGCTTTCTCTAGTTGGGGCAAGCGGGGGCCACTCTTCATTGTGGTGCGTGGTCCTCTCACTGTCATGGTCTCTCGTTGCGGAGCACAAGCTCCAGACGCGCAGGCTCAGTAGTTGTGGTGCATGGGCCTAGTTGCTCCGTTGCCTGTGGGATCTTCCCGGACCAGGGCTCGAACCCATGTCCCCTGCATTGGCAGGCAGATTCTCAACCACTGCGCCACCAGGGAAGCCCATATTTTATATTTTTTTAAAGATTTAATTTTATTTATTTTTGGCTGCGTTGGGCCTTCGTTGCTGTGCATGGGCTTTCTCTAGTCAAGCAGAGGCTTCTCTTGCTGTGGAGCACAGGCTCTAGGTGTGTGGGCTCAGTAGTTGTGGCATGCAGGCTCTAGAGCTCAGGCTCAGTAGTTGTGGTGCACGGTCTTAGTTTCTCCGCGGCATGTGGGATCTTCCCAGACCAGGGATCGAACCTGTGTCCCCTGCATTGGCAGGCGGATTCTTATCCACTGCGCCACCAGGGAAGTCCCTATCTATTTATCTTTAACATTTAAAATTCTTCAAAATTTTGTGCAAAATCCACAACACTCAGAATTTTTTTTAAAACCCTTTAGCCGAACCATTCATTCTATTCTCTGCATCCTAAGCACATACATCAAACTTCCTGGTTGTGTTAATTTGCATTTGTATACTGTGACAGGGGGAATTCTAAAGATGGTCCCCCAAGATTCCAGTCCACTAGTTGTTCAGTCAAACACTAATTTATGTCCTCCTGGGGAAAGATTCTACAGAAATAATTAAAGTCTCAAGTCAGTTTATCTTAAGATATGGAGATTATCTGGGTGGGCCCGACTCAATCAGGTGAGAAGCTAAACAGTAGACTTTCTCTGGATGTGCAGAAGTCAGAGAGAGATGTGCTCCTGCTGGCTTAAAGGAAGAAGAAATAAAGTACCATGTTGTGGGATGACTTGTGAGTATGAGACCTTTAAGAGATGAGAGCCACCTCTACCTGAGAGCCAGCAAGAAAATGGGGCCTCAGTCCTACAAACACAAGAAAACAAATTCTAGCAACAGCCACTGTGTTTAGTAAAGGACCTACCCAAGCCTCAGATAAGCATTGTAGTTTTAGCTAATCCCTTGATTTCAGCTTGTGGGACCTGAGCAGAGAAGCCAGCCATGCTCTATTGGACATCTGACATATAGAACTATGAGATAGTAAGTGGGCATTGTTTTAAGCCATTGAGTTTATGCTTATTTGGTATGGCAGCAATAGAAAACTAACAAATATGTGTAATTATTTCATGTGTTGTTCTCTTTACAAATAAAGCTTAAAATTCCTTGACATCAGGAATTACTACTCTTGTTTACTGTATATTTATGCTAAACCTAATGATTAAACATTCTACTACCTGAGCATCTGTTTTTAACCGTAATTATCTAGATCACATAAAATATTTTATACATGGCATCATCATCATTGCTATCATAGAATCAAAAAATTTTGTTTTACCAATTTCAGGAAAAAAAAGAGCACTCTAGCAAATGCTATCAATATTCAGCCCAGATCACCTGTGATATGCTCCTATCTTCCAGCTTCCACAAGCTTAGCCCTATGAAATAAAATTAATATTTTATGGCAGAAGAAGAAATAAAATTTAAACATAAAAAATTTTCCTCCGCCCTTTGGCCTCCTCTTTCCCCTCTACTGTGTGCACTGTGTATCTGCATTATGCATCGATCAAACCTCCCCCATCGGCAGGAATACCGGCTCAACCATAAAAAACCAACATTCTAAAAAAAAAAAAAAAACCAACATTCTCCAAGCACCAGTAAGACTGGTGCTCCTTACAACTCCTTAAAACATAACATTCCTTCTGAATCTTGAAAGGGGCCATGATGACGCATGACCCACTACTCCCTAGATTGTGTAAACTGTCAATAGTAAGTCATTTAATGTACAGCTCTCTGTCTCAAAAACGTATATAAATGTGCTTTGACTTTTAAAGGGCGGAACAGTTCTCGGAGCTTTCTGAGAGGCTGTTCTTGGGTTGTAATCCTTAATATGGCTTGAATAAAATTTTCATTTCTTTCTTAGATTGACTGATTTAATTTTTTGTCGACAATCTTAAGTGGGTACCTCTAACCTTCTTCAGAGAACTTCCCTTGGGCTACTGTAGCTGTTCAAAGCCTGAAGTGCCTGGGAGTTTATGTGCCCTGTAGCAAGTCCAAGCCAATGCCCATGTAGTATGGGAGTTTAAAAGTCCAGCTCCATTGCCTCAAATAGTCCAAAAACTCAGTGGTGCAATTTCAGTTCTTGAGAACCCCAAGTATGAGGGTGAGGCTTGAGCTTTGACTGAAATGTCATTTTATTTAGGGTGACTGATTCTCTGTCCTGTTTCCCCTACTCCATTACTTCTTTTCTGCCCTGGGATCATTTCCTTAACAAACCACATACCCATGAATCCTCCAACGCTTAGGAACAATTCACAAGCAGCTACCCATGACAATTATCAAATGAATGAATGGAAGAAGCACTACTGAATGGATGTAAAATGGTGAAGGACTAAAGGAAAAAAGTTGAAAATTTTATTGTGAGAATAAAATTTCACAAAATCAGTTTATTAATTAAAATAGCATTTGCTTTCAGATGCTCCTCAGAGTAAGAATAACTGATGCCAAAAACTCAGCCTCTGTGCACTGGTGCCAAATTGAATCTTGGAGACAAGAGTTTTGGGTGAAGTAAAAAAGAACAGTTTTATTGCTTTGCCAGGCAAAGGGGGACACAGAGGGCTTGTGCCCTGAAAAACTGTGTGTCCCAACCTGGAGGGATTTGGTGAGGAGTTTTATAGTAATGGTTCAAGGGTGGGGCTGCTGATAAGGATCAGGGTGTGTGCAGAACCTGCATGCCTTTAATCTGGCCTCAGGTGGTCTCCTCCCTGTCTCTGCATCCCCTCCTTTCCCTGATTAGCAACTGTTCGAATCTGCCTTTTGGAATTCAGGGAAGGTCATGGAGGCTGGCTGGAAATGGGGGACACAGAAAGGCTTCCGTGCCCAGGAGCCCCACAGGGTCCTGCTCAGTTTCATAACCAACACATACATAATTGACTTGACCACATTCTATGAAGCACATGAAACAGAAATTTAACAAGTTATACTGCATGGCTACATGGGCATTTTATACATTGGCATCATTATTAAAAATATGTTAAAAAAGAAAAGGGACACGCAGATGGTAATACTAATACTCTATGTTTTAATATTATATTTTAATTTTAAATGAATAATTTAATTTATATTAAATAAAAATAAATTTATTTTACATATTATGCCATAATAGTATATCATTATAAATTATAATAAATATTGTTAAATTAAAAAAACTTAAAGTTAAGTAAAATATTTTATTTTAATAAAAATATTTCCTGGAATATAGGATAATTTATGGTACCTCATCAGGAAACAAGGGTAACATTTATGGATTTCCTATGCCAATCTGTACAAAAAGGAACAATTAGTGGTAAGGAATTTATTCTAAAAATACTCAATGTTAGAGTGACAGTAAAATGAAAAGGCACATGACACCATGGTTTTCAACTCCATTCTGGGATTTAAATAACACACTTCTGGCATAAATGATTTAGAGTGTTTCTACTCGGCATAAATCAGGATGGACATTCCTGAGGACAACAAGGAGGATGATCTGGTGTGGATGTAGATAAAAGTGGTGGTAATGGGCTTGTACTATTTGTGTCAGATACTGTTTTGAATACATAATGTGCACTATCTCATTTCTATAAATCCTCTTAAAAGTCTCAGAGAGCAGATGGTAATATCTTCCTCGGACTTTATTTATAACAAGGCCCTGAAAAGTCATTAATTGTTTAAAGTCCCACAAGTAGAAAATTGTGGGGCTAGGTTCAAGTTCAACCTGCCTGAAACAAAGCTATGTTCTTAGTCACTGCATGAAAATGGTTAGTTTCCAGACCTGTGGCTGCACAGATGCTTAAATTTAGGAGGTCTGAATAAAACCATATAGACAATGATGAATGTCAACACTTATAACCTTTTTGCACTAACTTATTTTCTCAACTTTATCATTAACTAACATGCATTTTAGTAATTTCTAGCTGTTCTAAAAATATGCAACTGTATATGTTCATAGTAAAAAGTAGCTTAAACAGTAGCATTTTTTGGAAGCTATAAATATTCCCCTGGTTCCCAGAAAGAAACACATTTGATTTAAATGCTCCCTAGAGGAAAGAATAACCAATACTTACAAAATTGACTTGACCAAATACTTCTATGGAGCACATGATAAATTCTTACAAAGATAGAAAGTTCGAAGAAAAAAAGGTACTCTAGTTCTCAAGGTACTAAGAAATGCTATAAAATGTGACTATGAGAAGATATTCTGGCCAATTTCTGTCTAATGCTGATTCACATATGATTCTCATGTACAAACTCTTGACAGTGCAGTGTAATAAATCAAATGATAAATACCATAATACATAGGAAGACATATCCAGAATGCACTATTTTTAGTTTTTATCCTTTTCATGTTCAGACCCAGCCAATACTTATTAATGATCTCTCCTTCCCACCCCAACTCTGTACTTTAAAATATTCCAAATTTACATAAGAGTTGAAGACTAGAACAGGAAACACATACAATCCTCCATTTGTTCACCAGTTGACATTTTGCCATATCTACTTTCTCCCTTCCTCTTTTGTCTTCTTTCATTTGTGATTTACTTTCTTAAGGTATTTTCAAGTGTGCATGTGCACACGTGCACACACACACAGGCACATACACCCCTAAATATTCAGCATGCATCTTCTAAGAAAAAAAAGTCTCCTATATAACAGCAATTCCATCATTACAACCAACACATTTAATAATTACATAACAGCATTATCTAAATTACAGTCCATGTTCAAGAATCCCAATAATGTCAGGATTACCCATTGAATTTAGGCTCCTTTAATCCAGGACAGTCCCCCGACCTTGTTTGGGTCCTTCATGGCACTGACATTTTTTAAGAGTTGAGGCCAGTTATCTGAAATCTCTGGTTGTCCCTTCATGACTAGAGGAGTTTAAACTTTTCTGCAAGAAAACTGTATATGTACTGTGGTATACTTCTCAGTGTGTCCCAGAAGCACAGCAGGTCAGAGTGCCAAGTTATTTGGGATACTAAGTTTGGTCATCTGGTTATGGTGGTGTCCACCAGATGTCTTCATGTTAAAGCTAGCTTTCTCCCTCAGTAGTTAATAACTAACCTCTACATGAAACTTTGAGACTGTGTGAACATTCATTTCCTTATCAGCCTTTTCTTTAATGGTCTGCATATAAAGTATACACTGTGTGCTTGGGTTGTATAAAACCCTTTGGAAGGGCTCCTCCAAGCAGCTAGGTCAGTGGTTCTCAGGGCTAAAAACTACTGAGCCAGATCCCCAAACTGAAAAGTGCACTGCAGGACAGCAGCATCAGAAGATGGAAAAGAAAACAAGTGCTTTTTATAGCAGTATGAGGAAGTGAGTGTATAAATTGGCTCTATGTCCTATAAGTACAAATTTACAGAACCAGTATATCTGCTTTTAAGTAACACAGTCAGAAATTATTGCCTTTTTCTACATACTTCAGCCCATGCACATAGTCCTCTGGTTGAGAACTATAGGAAATCACCTCCTTTACACTCCTCCAAGGGATTAAGAATAGCAGTCTTTCAGAACTACATGAAACTAAGAATTATGAAGATAACTCATCTTATTCACTACAAAGCAATTATTCTTATGTTAATATTTTTAATATGCATCCTTTTTGTATAACTTCATTTCTAAAAATGTTGTATTAATCTTTTGTCGGTTCCCATTTTATAGGGTTTAAGTTAGTTATCCAACAAAATCATGTGGCTACTTCTGCTAAAGATTCTATGACAAAAATCACGGTATAAATCAGTACTCAATAGATGTCACTGATTTACAGTTGGGATGATAGTTCTAATGTCATGATTCTAAAAATATACACTGCTAACGACTACATTTTCATAGTATGGATGCTTTCAATCTCCTATTAAACACAGAAAATTAGGATTATGAGACACTGCCTTTATAATTCCCATCTCTTAGAGTGTTTTGTTGTTTCTTTTATATAAATAAAGGAAGTAATTAATGATAATTCAGATCCGTTTCAGATTAGAACACTTTATTAGCACAGTTTCTGAATGAAATTTAAGAGCTATATAAATTAGTAAATCATTTAAAAATACTATGACAATGAAAATGTATTTACTTCAATTTTATTTGTAAAGATTGCAGTTATTTAATATATTGTTCTAATGTCTGTGTCATTTTTAACCAAAACTAATATATAGAGATACTAATATTTTCTTTCAGTTTATCAGTTTAATCCTAGGTAAGTATTAATAGTTTTTGATTGTTGCAATATTCAAACACATCTCAAAATCTTGATGGTACCACAATTCATTTTTTTAGTCAGTAATAAAGTATCAGAGTTTTTGAAGTATGCATTTATTCTTATTGAATTGAAGCAGATTCAAAAGTTTCCTGATAACAGTGCAACTCTCATTCGCTTGTATTTTAATACCTTCATGATATTATTTTGGGCTTCTATTTCCTCTTATTAAAAAATGATACTTCTGGGGCTTCCCTGGTGGTGCAGTGGTTGAGAATCCGCCTGCCGATGCAGGGGACACGGGTTCGTGCCCCGGTCCAGGAGGATTCCACATGCCGCGGAGCGGCTCGGCCCGTGAGCCATGGCCGCTGAGCCTGCACGTCCGGAGCCTGTGCTCCACAACGGGAGAGGCCACAACAGTGAGAGGCCTGCGTACCACAAAAACAAAAAACAAAAAACAAAACTTCTGGATACTACAATTATGAAATATCCCTGAAGCTGCAGTGGCACTTATTACATCAGTGCTAAGGCTGTTTGCATCAAATGAATTTTAAATATTGGGTTGAACCATATGAAATTGCCAACTATGTAAATGGCAATTTAATTTGGTTCATCTAATACATTTGTCTCCCCAATATAATGCACACACACACAGACTTGATGCACACATAAATACCACATCCCTCTCCCCAGGCCCAGGCACACAATACTGTCTTAATTCTATTTTCCATTTCTCCTCATTGCCAGATTGTAGGAAAGAAGTCACTATCTTTCCTATGAGGGGAAAGCAAACAAACAAAAACATCATTTAATGGCAAAAACAAACATCAATCACTCAAAAATTTTAATTTACAGTAGAGAATAACCGATACAATGCAAATGATGATTTTAAGCACCATGATTTTGAAGTTGAATGACATGATGAGTATATGTAACACATTAGAGAAGGTATGTAAAGTCTCACCATTTATCACTCAGTCATTAACTGGGTAATAATAACACTCAAATTTTATGTCTTTCCCCATCATTAGTGAAGATAATGACCCTTATCCTTGTCTTTCTAAATTATGTTAGGGTTGAAATTTTGAAGCTTTATAGTAAATATTTGTGATAAAGGGCTTAGTAATTGCAGTATTTTATTGCTTTCCAATAGCATATAAAGTACTGTGATGGCCTACTGAAAATATGTCATGTATCATAAGATTGTGATATTCTTTATATCTTTCTGCTCTTAACTACAGTTCTGTTCCTATACGTATTAATGAAAGACAGATCTTGTGTTCAAAAAGAAGTTCAATTGAACATGGCTTTAATTCATAGAAATAGGGTCAGAGCAAGAGGAAGGGGCAAGGCTCCAGGATGTGGTTTCTAGGAGCAAACCTCTAGTCTTAATATGATTGTGTGTCTAAACTTTCTCCACAAGGCAACTCAACCAAAAATTAAGGGTGACAAAACCAGCAGTGGCAATGAATGGTTAATGGAGAGTTCACTGCTAACACTGCTTCACTGATACACCAAAAGTCTTTCTATAGGGCTAAATAAACTCATAAATAGGAGAAGGGAAAAAAATATTCTGGGTCAACCCTTTGAAAATGCTTTATATTATGAAATTTACTACCACCAACATCACCATCCAAAACAAATGCTTATTACTATCCATCTACTATTTAAGTAAAAATGTAAAATTAATGGAATGATTTTGAATGACTGTCTTTGCTTCAGAGAAAGTTATTACAGAAAACAAATTTTGTTCAGGAAGCTTTCTAAAGCAGACTGTACTACCCACATTTATTTAAAATATTTCTCAGTTTAATAACTAGTAGCAAATATGCACATGCAAAATTACTTTCACACAAAAGTGTTAATGTTTATTTAAATATGTAATGCTTACTATAGATAGTATATTTAAGTTAGATCAACTGATGAGACAAGTAAATTTTAATTTGGGTGCAGTAACGTATATTTATAATGATAGAGTTCATCCATGGTGTTGTAAAACATTAGAATGTCTCTACCACAATTCATTTTGTTAATGAGGAATGAAGTCCCAGGGTTTTAATTTCTTTCATTTATTTTCAAGAATCAAAGCAGGCTCAAATATTCCTGATGATAATGTGACTCTCACTTATTTATCTTTCAATATCCCTTCTTTAGTGGGAGGAAAAAACGGAGTAGAGTTATAGCTACTCTTCTAGGTACTGCAATAACTCAGAATATATGTTATCTGCAGGCCATAAAGTCACTGTTATTTATGAAAATTACTAATTCTAGCTAATATACATTAACTAATTTAGTGCCTCAATATAGATTTTTGGTTTAATCTAAAACTTCCTAAATCCACTGAAGTATGTTGCATATGTGAAAGTCTTCCATTGATTTGTATCACAGCAGAATAAGGGCAGAGAATTATTTTTTTAGATCACATAAGAGATCTGTAGATATTCATCAAGTATAGAAATATATATCCATTTAGCAATAACTTAAATTTATATGTTATTTCCACATGAATCATCTCAGTTGCTGGATACACAATAATCTGGTAAAATAAGCATAAACTGCAATTTCTATAAAACATTTGAGAAACCTGGATATCTTAGAGCCTATTTTAAGTATTTTAAAACATTACCTTTGATTAATATCTACCAATATATATTTTCTTTTCAAGAAAGTGTTCCTGGAGAAAAATACTATAATCTATTGTTAACAAAGTTCAAAATGTGGCTTCTAGGAATGAAATGTGACAAAAAGGAGAAATTGCCAATCCCTAAACATATTTATGTTTGGGCAAAACCCCATATGTATGTGTATGTATTTTATGTAGATGTATGTGTACACTCTAAATTTATAAATTTTTTCTTTGTCTGTAAATAACTATCATTACAAAGAGATACAAAGGCAAAATTTAAACTTTAAGTATTTGGAAAGCTATACAGAATACTTTAAGACAGTACTAAATAGTACTGCCTTCATGCCCAAAGAGTAGAAATGTGATCTATGGTAGACTGCTCTGGTAACATGATCAGCCTTATAACACCTAATAAAGCTGAATCTGAAAATTATTTGTAAACTGTATGATCCAATAGCTTTTCTTCTGTTTGCATCCTTACATCTTTAATGGTTAATCCCAAAGAATTCTGAGCAGAGGCAAAAGCCAGTAAATATATTATGTGAATCAATATCAGTATCCTGCTGGTAACCAAAAACTAAGACTCCCTCTGTGCTGACATAAACTCATATGAACACAGTAAGCTCATTTTCATTAAACTATTCCTTCATATGTATAATGCATTTTATTTTAAGGCAGGCATGATCTAGCTAAAACACAGGCTGGGTAATATTTAAAGAATATCCCCCTTTTATCTCTTAGAAGATTTTTGGATTTTTTTTTAATGAACATAACAAAAAGAAGTCATAGTTACACTTGAAATACCTGGAATCAAGCTATTCTGTTGAAGAAGCTTTTAGAAACAAACAGTAGCACAGGATAAGGTCAGAGCTGGCCTTACAAGTTATTAAAGGAAGTCATTATTGACTTCTGTGTCATAATAGAGCTCCCTCTGATAGAAACCCCTATTAAAATAAATTTCCCAACCATTCAGTCAAATGTCTCTGAAATCCCACCGTGTGTGTGTTCTCATTGATTAGAGCGATGCTAAAGATGTATTGATTATAAATTTGTAGCTTGAAGGTTAAATGTTGATGCCTAAGCAAGGGAATGAGATCAGTTAGGCTGTAACAAATGACTCCAGCAGCTTGGGCAGCTTGGGAAGCCAGGAGATGGTCTGGCATCAGTTTCAGAGGGACTACAGTTGCAGATGGTGGGATTACCCAGGGACTCCTGACCATATAGAAGTGGCTTAGAAGGGAGATTAAAAAATAAAATTAACTGGGAACTACGATGTGCCAAGTATAGCATAAGGCAGCCTATCTCACTTGATTTTTAAAAGATAAATGATCTTTTCCAGACTACTCCCATTGGATGTAAGGCCAATGATAGGAAAATAGACAAACTATGCTTGTATTGCATTGTTTTGTTGCTTTCCAATAAGAGGTCAGTGAAATGTATCCAAAATATCTCTGCTCAATGTCAATTATAGACTTGCAATGGTAAAATTATCAGCAGATTTCCATCATCTTTGAAAATAGTTCCTGATCCCTGGGCTGTGGATACCTGAGGGGCAGTGGAAACATAGCAAACAGTTTTGGTTCTGTATTGCCTTATGAACATCAAACAGTCTGACAAACAATTTGCTTAAAACTTTTTTTTTAATAAATTTATTTATTTTTGGCTGTATTGGGTCTTCGTTGCTGCGCACGGACTTTTCTCTAGCTGCGGCACGTGAAGGCTACACTTCGTTGCAGTGCACAGGCTTCTCATTGCAGTGGCTTCTCTTGTTGTGGAGCACAGGCTCTAGGCATGCGGGCTTCAGTAGTTGTGGCACATGGGCTCAGTAGTTGTGGCTCGCGGGCTCTAGAGCACAGGCTCAGTAGTTGTGGTGCATGGGCTTAGTTGCTCCGCGGCATGTGGGATCTTCCCGGACCAGGGCTCAAACCCATGTCCCTTGCCTTGGTAGGCGGATTCTTAACCACTGCGCCACCAGGGAAGTTCCCCTAACACATGTTTTTAAATGTGATCTTACAGATGTCAATGTATGCTCTAAAAGTTAATAAAATGAAATTTTTACTTTAAAGAGTTACTGAATTTAAGGTAACTTTTGGTCATATGTTTTCTCATGTAGAGGATCTGGTAAATGGTTTGAGGTTAAAAGAGTCTGCAGTACTTGAAAAGTATGAAACCACTGCTCTTCAGCTGGAATGAAGGCTAGGATAGAGCACAGGAGGATCCCATTAGTTTATGTAAGACTGAGATAAGGATAAAGTGCATGGAAGACCACTGTACCTTCAAGCCCAAAATTAGAATTCTGAACTACATTTTGCATTTCAACAGGGGTGAAATGAATTTAACTTCCGGCGATTTATGCTTTTTTTTGGTAGACCTTTCTGATCATTACAAGAAAGCGCTAAGTCTACCAAGTCACTGAAAAAGGTCAGATGTGAATGTTTACAAACACCCAAGTGACCAACGGTTACAAAATCCAGCTGGAGACTGACTCTCATGGTTACAGGGAATAGGTTATTAAAATCATGGAGCTAAGATTTACTGCTGAACTGAGAAATTGGAAAATAATCACTTAAACACTGAAGTTAACAGTTATCAAGAGAATAACAGAGAGTATAGGTGGGAGAAAGAGAGGCATCAAAAAGAATATAAAACCAAATCAATTTGTACACCCATTTCAAACAACTGAAAGATAAGGTTTGAAGTTTTACTACTCACTACAAGGGTTTTATTTAGGAATTTAGTAAGATATATGGTATGTTATTAACAAAAAAATATAAGAAATACTCCAATAATCACAATAAACAAACCAACAAGAAAAAAGTCTTACCATTTTTGAAACCATGTACTGATTAGAAACAGAACATGACTTGTGTTATCAAGACTTGAAGTTCTTTTTTTTAAATACTAAATTTTTCAGATGTTTAAAGCCAGCTACAGAGATTGGTCTATGAATGCATAGGGCCCTACTCACATGCATATATGATGCTTTTTAGTTCTTTCAAAGGATTTTAGACGTCCTACATTGCCATCAATCCTATTGTTTAGTCTATCAAAAATAACTCTTTTTTTCCATCCATCCCATTTTTATTCATTCTAACTCCCACTTCTGTAGATCTGTACCTCTTCACAGCAACAATCTGGTAGAGTTTATTTACTGCTCTGACTTCTGCATTTTCTCCCTTCATAGTCACTTTGTTCTTCAATATCTTATCATTTCCATCTGGTTGGAAATTCCTTGAAGGCAGAGACCAGCACACAGCACATAAAAGTTACTTGGAAGTTTTGAATGCAATATGGAATTAGATAGATGGATGGAAGGATGCATGGAAGGATGGACGGACAGATGAAGAGAGCGTGACACCCTCATTTAAGAAAAATTTGAAATGACAGAAAAGATTGTTTGTAGTCATCAGCAAGGACCCCCCAAAGTGTAACCTTCAACCCCTAAATCTCACAGGAGGCTGCATGAGTAGGACGTGACTTCAAGCTAGGTGGCTGAGACAGACTTTGTAGGAGGTGAAAAATAGAGGCAGTCAGCTGACAACACTCCACATAGTTGGACAACATGTCCTACCTTGAAGAGGCACTGGGAGGTGCAGCACATGTCTTCCACACTAATCAACTTTTTTTTAATTGTGAAAGAAAGCACATAACACTGATTTACCCTCAACAATTTTCAAGCATACAGTATAGTATTGTTAACTCTGTGCACAGTACTGTACAACAGATCTCTAGAACTTTTTCATCTTGCATGACCGAAACTCTATACCCATTGAACAACTCTGTTTCCCTCTCCCCCATACCCTAGCAATCAGCATTCTACTTTGTTTTAATGAGTTTATTTTAGATATCTTACAGAAGTGCAATCATGCATTATTTGTCTTTCTGTGATTGACTTTTTTTACTTAGTATAATGTTTGCAAGTTTCGTCCATCATGTAGCATATGCCAGGAATTATGTTTTCAGGCTGAATAACATTCTATTGTATTTATATACCACATTTTCTTTATACATTCATCCATCAATGCACTTTTGGGTTGTTTCCACATCTTGGCTATTATGGATAATGCTGCATGAATATGGGTGTACAAATATCCTTTCAGAATTCTGTTTTTAATCCTTTTGGATATATACCAAGAAGTGGGATCATACAGTAGTTTTATTTTTTGAGGAAACTCCATACTCTTTTCCATACTGGCTACACCATTTTACAATCCCTCCAACAGTGCACAATTCCAATTTCTCCACGTCCTCACTGAAACTTTTCTTTTAAAACCAGTGGCAATACTGATGGGTATAAGGTGATATCTCATTGTGGTTTTGATTTGCATTTCCCTAGTGATTAGTGATGTTCAACATTTTTTCATATTTTTTGGCCATTTGTTTATCCTTTTTGGAGAAATGTCTATTAAATCTTTTTGGCAATTTTTAAATCAGGTTATTTGGTTTTCTGTTGTTGATTTGCAGAAGTTTTGAAAATATATTCTGGATATTAACACCTTATCTGGTAGATGGTCTGTGAATACTTTCTCCCATTTGTTAGGCTGACTTTTCACTCTGTTGATTACTTCATTTGCTGTGCAAAAATTATTAATTTTGATGTAGTCCCATTTGTCTATTTTTGCTTTTGTTGTCTGTACTTTTGGGAGTCATATCTCAGAAACCATTGCACACTCCAATGTCATGAAGGTTTTCTCCTATTTTTCTTCAAGGAGTTTTATAGTTTCAATTCTTACATTCAATTCTTATGTTCTTCAGTTGATTTAGAGTTCATTTTTTTATACAGTGTAAGATAAAAGCCCTTCTTCATTTTTTTGCACATTTATCCAGTTTTCCCAACACCATTTGTTGAAAAGACTATCCTTTCCCAATTGTTTAGTCAATGGCAGCATTTTCAAAGGTCGCTTGATATAAGGGTTGCTTTCTGAGCTGTCCCTTCTGTTCCTTTGGTCTATTTATCTATCTATATGCCAGTATTATACTGGTTTGATTACTGTAGCTTTGTACAATATGTTTTGGAATCAGAAAGTAGGAGGCCTCCAGCTTTGTTCTTTCCCAAGATTCTTTTGGCTATTTGGGATCCTTTGAGATTTCATATAAGTTTTAGGATTTTTCTTTCTATTTCTGCACAAAATGCCAATGAACTTTGTTTTTATTGACAATTTTTTTAGAGCAGTTTTAGCTTCACAGCAAAATTAAGAGGATAATACAGAGGTTTCCCATATATCCCCTGCCTCTAAACATGTATACCCTCCCCTATTATCAACATCTCTTACCAAAGGGTACATTTGTTATAATTGATAGACCTATGATGATACACCATAATCACCCAAAGTCCATAGTTTATCTTATCTACTTGGTGTTATACATTCTGTGAGCTTGGACAAATATATGACACGTATCCATCAAATCCTGACTAATACATTACCTCTCTAATGTGAAATGCCCCAAATTATAGAAAAAATAATTATAGATAATCAATGACTATAGAATTTAAAGCATGTTTGATGGGGAAGCGATACACAGTAGAGATATGGGGTGCCAGTAATGTTCTATTTCCTGACAAGAGTTGTGGATACGGGAGGGTTTATTTGACAATGTGATTTGTTAAAATGTTTTAAGTCATTTTCTCTATGTTGTTTCAAGGAAAAAAACTTTTAAAAATAAGCAAAAAAAATTCAATAGATGGACAGTAAACCAAGATGTCCTTAATTCATACTCCTCTGTAGTAGAAAATTAAAATTAGTATGGTTTCCACTAAGTATAAATTTGGAAGGGATTGGAAATTTCTTTGCCAATGTGAAACTATTTCTGCGAGTTTAGAATTTGGGATTTTAGCATAAATATATCCCTACATTATTCCTAAACCAAGATTATAATCAAAAGCCAATCTCACTGGTCAATGGAGGAAGAACCCAATAGGCCCTACCTGATGTATCCGAACAAAGCTGTCTCTTTTTTTTTTTTTTTTTACTAATAATGGATCAATGAAACCAAGTAACACATCTGGAGGAATTTGAAATGCAGAATGAACAAACCTAGAAGCCAGGATATGTTTAAAAGCAAATATAAATATTCAATACATTCTGGGTTTGCACTATGAATGAATGGAGTTTCCAAAAGATGAAAACATCCCAGAGTATTGCTCTTCTTAATCCTTAAGGCAGCTTTGAATAACTCAAAAGTTGCTTATAGCTATGGGGTAGTGTTCCTTAGATGTACTTAACTCACTTTACATATTTTAAAAATATATTTTTAATCCACATATCATAGAATGGCACATAAGAACCAGGTATGGTTTTGTTTATTTTTTGTCTTCTAATATTTTAAGCATTGAAATATAGTTGATTTCCAATAGTGTTAGTTTTACGTGTACAACAAAGTAATTCAGTTATACATATATACATTTTTTTCAGATTCTTTTCCATTATAGGTTATTACAAGATATTGAATATAGTTCCCTGTGCTATACAGTAAATCCTTTTGCTTATCTATTTTAGATATAGTAGTATGTATCTGTTGATCCCAAACTCCTAATTTATATATCTCCCTCCCCATTCCCCTTTGGTAACCATAAGATTGTTTCCTATGTCTGTGAGTCTGTTTATGACTTGTAAACAAGTTCATTTGTATTTATTTTTTAGATTCCACATGTAAGTGATATCATATTTGTCTTCCTCTGTCTGAATTATTTCTCTTTAAGATAACCTCTAGGTTCATCCATATTGCTGCAAATGGCAATATTTCATTCTTTTTTTATGGCTGAGTAATATTCCATCACACACACACACACACACACGTATATGCCACATTTTCTTTACCCATTCATCTGTTGATAGATACTCAGGTTGCTTCCATATCTTGGCTATTGTAAACAGTGCTGCTATGAACATTGGGGTGCATATATCTTTTTGAATTAGAGTTTTCATCTTTTCTGGATATATGCCCAGGAGTGGGATTGCTGGATCATATGGTAACTCTACTTTTAGCTTTTCAAGGAACATTCATACTGGTTTCCATAATGGCTGTACCAATTTACATTCCCACCAACAGTGTAGGAGGATTCCCTTTTCTCCACACTTTCCCCAGCATTTATTATTTGTAGACTTTTTGATGATAGCCATTCTGACCTGTGTGAGGTGACACCTCACTATAGTTTTGATTTGCATTTCTCTAATAATTAGCAATTTTGAGCATCTTTTCATGTGCCTGTTGGCCATCTGTATGCCTTCTTTGGAGAAATGTCTTTTTAGGTCTTCTGCCCATTTTTGATTGGGTTGTTTTTTGTTATTGAGCTGTATGAGCTGTTTGTATATTTTGGAAATAAACCCCTTGCTGGTTACATCGTTTAAAAATATTTTCTCCCATGGGCTTCCCTGGTGGCGCAGTGGTTGAGAGTCCGCCTGCTGATGCAGGGGACACGCGTTCGTGCCCCGGTTCGGGAAGATCCCACATGCTGGGGAGCGGCTGGGCCCGTGAGCCATGGCCACTGAGCCTGCGCGTCCAGAGCCTGTGCTCCACAACGGGAGAGGCCACAACAGTGAGAGGCCCACGTACTGCAAAAAAAAAAAAAATTTTCTCCCAGTCCGTAGGTTGTTTTTCCATTTGGTTGATGGTTTCCTTTGCTGTGCAAAAGCTTGTAAGTTTGATTAGGTCCCATTTGTTTATTTTTGCTTTTATTTCTTTGCCTTGGGAGACTGACCTAAGAAAATAATGCTGTAATTTATGTCCTAGAATGTTTTACCTATGTTTTCTTCTAGGAGTTTTATGGCATATTGTCTTATACTTAAGTTTTTAAACCATTTTAAGTTTATTTCTGTATATGATGTGAGGGAGTGTTCTAACTTCATTGATTTACATGAGGCTGTCCAGCTTTCCCAATATCACTTGCTGAAGAGACTGTCTTTTCTCCATTGTATATTCTTGCCACCTTTGTTGAAGATAAACTGACTGTAGGTGTGTAGGTTTATTTCTGGGCTCTCCATTCTGTTCCATTGATCTATATGTCTGTTTCTGTGCGAATACCACATTGTTTTGATTACTGTGTAGTATCCTCTGAAGTCTTGGGATGTTATGCCTCCAGCTTTGTTCTTTTTCCTCAGGATTGTTTTGGCAATTCTGGGTCTTTTATGGTTCCATATGAATTTTAGGATTATTTGTTCTAGTTCTATGAAAAATGTCATGGGTAATTTGATAAAATCACATTAAATCTGTAGATTGCTTTTGGTATTATGGCCATTGTAACAATATTAATTCTTCCAATGCAAGAGCATGGGATATCTTTCCATTTCTTTGAGTCATCTTCAATTTCCTTTATCAATGTTTTATACTTCTCAGTGTATAAGTCTTTCACTTCCTTGATTAGGTTTACTCCTATCCTAAGTTGTTTTTTGGTCAATCTTAAACGGATTATTCTACTTTCTCATTTTGATATTTCACTGTTATTGTAAAGAAATGCTACAGATTTCTGTATATTAATCTTGTATTCTGCTATGTTGCTGAATTCATTTATTAGTTCTAATAGTTTCTGTGTGGAGTCTTTAGGGTTTTCTATATAAAATACCCTGTCATCTGCATGTAATGACAATTTTACTTCTTCCCTTCCAATTTGGATGCCTTTTATTTCTTTTTCTTGTCTGACTTCTATGGCTAGGACATGTAATACTATGTTGAATAGAAGTGTTGAAAGTGAGCATCCTTGTCTGTTCCAGAATTTAGTCAGAAGACTTTCAGCTTTTCTACTTTGAGTATTATATTAGCTGTGAGTTTGTTATAAATGGCTTTTATTCTGTTGAGATATACTCCTTATATACCCACTTTGGTAAGTTTTTATCATGAATTGATGTTGACTTTTTTCAAAGTTTGTCTGCATCTAGTGAGATGATCATGTGGTTTCTGTCTTTTCTTTTGTTGATGTGGTGTATCACATTGATTGATTTGCATACGTTGAACCATCTTTGTGACTCTGGGATGAAGTCAACTTGATCATGCTTTATGGTCCTTTTTATGTGTTATTGGATTTGGTTTGCTAATATTTTGTTGAGGATTTTTGCATCTGTATTTATCAAAGATATTGCCCTCTAACTTCCTTTTTTGTAATGTCTTTGTCTGGTTTGGTATTAGGGTGATGGTGGCTTCATAGAATGATTATGGGAATGTTCCCTCCTCTTCAATCTTTTGAAATAGTTTGAGAAGGATAGGTATAAGTTTTTCTTTGTATGTTTGGTAGATTTCCCCAGTGCAGCCATCGAGTCCTGGACTTTTGTTTGTAGGGAGTTTTTAAAATTACAGACTCTATTTCACTTCTAGTGATCAGTCTGTTCAAATTATGTTTCTTCTTGACTCAGTTTTGGCAGACTGTATGTTTCTAGAAACTTGTGCATTTCTTCTAGGTTGTCCATTTTGTCCATTTATTGGATTTCTGTGGTATCAGTTATTATTTCTTTTTAATTTCTTATTTTGTTTATTTGGTTCCTCTTTTCTTCTTGGTGAGCCTGGGTAGAGGTGTGTCAATTTTGTTTATCCCTTCAAAAAATCAACTCTTGGGGCTTCCCTGGTGGTGCAGTGGTTGGGAGTCCGCCTGCCGACGTGGGGGACGCAGGTTCATGCCCCGGTCTGGGAGGATCCCGCATGCCACGGAGCGGCTGGGCCCGTGGGCCATGGCCGCTGGGCCTGCGTGTCCGGAGCCTGTGCTCTGCAGCAGGAGAGACCACAGCAGTGAGGGGCCCGCGTACCGCAAAAAAAAAAAAAAAAAAAAAAAAAAAAAAATCAACTCTTGGATTTATTGATTTTTCTATTGTTTTTATCTCTTATTTATTTCTTCTCTGATCTTTGTTATTTCCTTCCTTCTGCTGAATTTGGGTTTTGTTTGTTCTTCTTTTCCTAATTATTTTAGGTGGCAGTTTAGGTTATTTATTTGAGATTTTTCTTATTTTTTGAGGAAGGCCTGTATTGCTATGGACTTCCCTCTTAGAACTGGTTTTGCTGTGTTCCATAGATTTTGTGAGGTTGTGTTTTCAATGTCATTTGTCTCAAGATATTTTCTGATTTCCTCATTGACCCATTTATTTTATAGTAGCATGTTGTTTAGTCTCCCATAATCTTTTTCTCATTTTTCTTTCTGTGGTTGATTTCTAGTTTCATACCATTGTGGTCAGAAAAGATGCTTGAAATAATTTCTATCCTCTTAAATTTGTTAAGGCTTGTTTTGTGTCCTAATATGTGGTCTATCCTAAAGAATATTCCATGCATGTTTGAAAAGAATGTGTATTCTGGGGTTTTTGGAATATAGTGTCCTGTAGATATCAATTAAGACCAACTGTGTATTGTGTCAGTTAGGATCTCTGCTGCCTTATTGATCTTCTGTCTGGAAGATCTGTCCATTGATGTCAGTGGGGTGTTAAAGTCTCCTACTATTAATTTCTTCCTGCCAATTTCTCTCTTTATGTCTGTTAGCATTTGTTTTATGTATTTAGGTGCTCCTATATTGGGTGCATATATGTTAACAAGTATAATATTATCTTCTTGTATTGATCCCTTTATCATTATATAGTATCCTTCTTTGTCTTTCTTTATGGATCTCTTCCTTTGTGGACTTTGTTTTAAAGTCTGATATGAGTACTGCTGCCCCTGCTTTCTTGTCATTTCCATTTGCATGAAATATCTTTTTCTATCCACTCACTTTCTGTCTGTGTGTCACTTTCACCCTACACTGGGTCTCTTGTAGACAGCATATTGTAGGTTCTTACTTTTTATCCAATCTGCCACTCTCTTTTTATCAGAACATTTAGTCCATTGACATTTAAAGTAATTATTGATAAGTATGTATTTACTGCCATTTTAAATCTTGTTTTCTAGTTGATTTTGTAGGTCTTTGTTCCTTTCTTCTTTTGTTTTTCTTTTGTGGTTTGATGGTTTTCTTTTGTATCAATATTATGCTTGTATTTCTTTCTTTTTGGTTTTTGTGAATCTATTTTATGTTTCTGATTTGTGATTACCCTGGTTTTCAAGTATGTTAACCCATAACTATATCTACTTGCTTTAAACTGGTAATCATATAAGTTCCAACACATTCTAAAACATCTACATTTTTTACACTCCCCCCCCGACATTTTGTGATTTTGCTGTCCTATTTCACATCTTTATGTTTATCCTTTTGCTGTTCATTGTAGTTATAATTGCTTTTACAAAAATTTTTTGATTTTTTTTTTAATCCACGCACTGGCTTATTAAAGTGATCTGCAATTTTTTATATATTTGCCTTTACTACTGTGTCTTTCCCTTTCCTATAGATTTTTGCTTCCTTACTATTTAGAGAAGACCTTTCAATATTTCTTTTAGGATAGGTTTAGTATTGCTGCATCCTTTTAGTTTCTGCTTATCTGAGAAATTCGTATTCTCTCTTACTATTCTTAATGATCATATTTCTTGGTAGAGTATCCTATGTGGCAGTTTCTTCTCTTTCAGGACTTTGAATATATCCTGCCACTCCTTTCTGGCCTACAAAGTTTCCATAGAGAAATCAGCTGATAGCCTTATGGGGGTTCCCTTGTAACTGACTCTTCTCTTGCCATCTTCAGAATCCTCTCTTTATCTCTAACTTTTGCCATTTTAATTTTGATATGTCTTGGTGTGGGTGTGGTTGAGTTCATTTTGTTTGGGACCCTCTGTGCTTTCTGTACCTGGATATCTGTTTCCTTCCTTAAGTTTAGGAAGGTTTCTGCCATAATTTCTTCAAATACATTTTCAAACCCCCTTCTTGTTCTTCTGGGATCCCTATTATGCATAGGTTGGCACACTTAATACTATCCCATAGATCTCATATGTTGCTTTCATTTTTAAAAAACTTGGGCTTCCCTGGTGGCGCAGTGGTTGCGCGTCCGCCTGCCGATGCAGGGGAACCGGGTTCGCGCCCCGGTCTGGGAGGATCCCACATGCCGCGGAGCGGCTGGGCCCGTGAGCCATGGCCGCTGAGCCTGCGCGTCCGGAGCCTGTGCTCCGCAACGGGAGAGGCCACAACAGAGGGAGGCCCGCATACCACACAAAAAAAAAAAAACAAAAAAACAAACCTGTCTTTCTGTCTGTTCAGATTGGGTGATTTCCATTATTCTATCTTCCAGATGAGTTATTCATTCTTATTCATTATTTAATTTCCTATTCATTGCCTTTAGCTTGGTTTTTAATCTCTGCAATTGACTTCACTAATTTTGATTGGCTCCTCTTTATAGTTTCTAGTTCCTTGTTCCAGTGATCTGCACTTCTTTCTTTTTTTTTTTTTTTTTTTGGCCATGCTGCATGGCTTGTGGGATCTTAGTTCCCCCACCAGGGATTTAACATGGGCCCCAGCAGTGAGAGCACTGAGTACAAGTCCCAACCACTGGACCACCACGGAATTCCCTGATCTGCAATGCTATTAAGAGTTTTTCTTAATCCCTTTAGCATTTTTATTGCCTCCTTTTTGAACTCAGGGTATAGTACACTGGAGAGGTCTGTTTCATTGTTTGTTCTTTCAGGGTACTTCTCTTGTTCTTTTAATTGGGAGTAGTTCCTGTGCTTTTTCATTTTATTGAACTTTCTCTGACTCTATGAATTGAGGAGAAACAATTATCTACTATGGTCTTGAAGGGCTGTTTTTATGTGGGAGCATCCCTGTGTAGACTGTGTGAGTCCAATATTTTTGGTGAGAGGGCTGTTTTTGGTATGGATGCCTGCCATGTCTTTCCTCAGAGAGTGCTGGCCATTGTCCCCTTGATAGGGGGTGTGTTTGGCTTTTGTGGTATCTGCACTGGATGTTGGGCAGGGAATCCTCTTTGGTCTGTGGCTGTCAGAGCCTTATTGGGGGCAGGGTTTGCTCCCCAGTTTTTGAAGTAGAAGCCCCCAGATCCACTCCTAAGCTGTGGTGTGAGGTAGGCAGGACCAGAGTGCTCCTGTTGGGAAAGGAGCCACTGTGTATTGCTTCCCAGGAGCTGTCCACTGGGGACATGTGATTCTGTGATACCATCCACCACCCAGCGTGTGTGTCCACAAGGTCTGCTGCTGCTGGCACCGCCCCTGGACCTGCCCACACTGTGGGAGCCCTGATAATCAGCTTGGCTGTCAGTTCCACTTCCAGTGTATATGGGCACCCAAAGCCCACCACTGCCAGAGCTGCACCTCATTGGGAGCATGCTGCGAATGGCACTTCTGTGGCAAACCCGCACTCTATCTGGTGTGCACCAGCAATGGTGGCCCAGACCACACACTAGGCCGTTCAGGTTGTCTCCATGCAGCCAAACCGAGTCCTCTCCACAGACCTGTCCTCTGAAGCCTGAGGTTCAGCACCCAGCTGCTGCATGCACCAGCAGGCACATGTCTTGGCCTGGGAAGAGTGACAACGATGTGGCAGCCATCAGTGCTGATCCCTCTCTATCGCACCTGCCAGCAAGCTAGCACCTGCACATTCCTTTCGAGCAAAGTCCAAGCCACTCCATTTCCCTATCTGTTCCAGCAGACCTCCTAGCCAGCAAAGGGGGTCCCAGGGCGATGGAACCTTTCCTCTTTTGGAGCTCCCTCCAGGGGCACAGGTCCCATACCTTTTTTTTCTTCTTTTTCCTTTTGTCCTACCCAGTTATATGGGCATCTTTCTTGCAGCTTTGGTTGTATAAGAGATCTTCTGCCAGCTTTCAGTTGGTATTCTGTGAGAATTGTTCCACATGTAGATGTATTTTTGATGTGTGTGTGGGGGGAGGTGAACTCCACCTCCTTATACTCTGCCATCTTGACATCCTCCCCAGGAACTAGATATTACTTTATCTACATTACAGTTACTAATGCTGTTGCCAACCTGAGTGCATTCCAAGTGGTTTAAATCTGGGTCTGATTCATTTTCTGCTGGTCTGCTCTATGTGATGCAGGCTCCTCCTCTTTCAAAAACAGTAAAGTATCTAGAAGAGGAATGCTTAAAACACTTTAATAAATACTAGAATCCAACCCGATATACCCATATGCACCCTTCACAAATACCATGGTATGCACTGACATTTTTTTTAATAGCATAATTTCCATTTGAGGGGCAATGCCTTATCATATTAATGAGACAAGCATAAGAAGGTTTATTATGCATCCAAAAGTTTTATGATTCTATAACAAGGTTGACAAAATGTCTGCCATATAAGAAAACAGTTAATTAAGAGCTTTACATTCTCAGTTTTAACATCAGATTTACATATTTTAAAATATATTTCTCATCAACATAATATTCTACACTTTTACGATAAGGACTTTTAAGCACTGCTTTAACTTTAAAGCCAGAACAGAATACTTAATTATCATATCAACAAATGAAGTCTAAATTATAATTTAATTGTTTATCATTTAAACTCCCTATTAACTAACATTAAAATATATGTGCAAAGTTCCATTTACATGTGTTTTAAAGTCAGAAAAAATTTATATAATCCAGTACCTTAACACCAGCAACTCCAAAATGAACAAGATTGTGTCATATTTTTTTTTAAGAAAAAGTCCAAGAATTCTGCTAAAATATATCTCACCCATGAATAGGGAAAGCACTAATTGATATTAGTTTAGAGTGGGTAACTAAATTAGGCAAAACCCGAGTTGTGTGCCAAGAAATTGCAGACAAAAGTCAGACAAAGTCTGGTAGGACAACTGCATTTTTACATTTTTCAAGTTTAAAAACAAAAATAAAACCAAACCAAACAAACAAAAACCAACTGATGAGGGATGCCAAACTGGCAGCTGGTGAGCTAAATATGACCCCATCACTGTTTGGCTGCCCCAAGCTTTCAGTTTTTCTTTTAATTTGAACATTCAGTCAGGGCATCTACTTTCCAATTTGCCATTTGCCCTAGGCTACATCACCCCTATTGCTTATACTAGACCTAATATTAACATCTTTGTTATCTACTTGGCCAATTAGCATTTGAATCTAGGAGCCCACTTCTCTGGGAAGTTCAAGTGAACAGAATACCCTGTAATTTATAATCTGTAGCCTTCACTCTTTCAGACTTAGAAACTATATTATATGTAACATAAATCATCCTAGAATAACAAATGAAAATTTAACAAGACCAAATTTAGCAAAAACATAACTTAGAATCCATAACACTGGATATACTGTACAGTCTAGGAGTAGCCCAAGAGAAAAAATTATGTTTCTGTTATTATGCAGCAGTCTGGAAGGAAGTGTAAGAAAAAAGAAAGGGAATTTTGAATTGTTAAAAATATTTGGCCACATTGTTTATGCATTATCACTTGTATTTAATAATATATCAACATTTATATTAAATCTGGCTTATTCCTTCTAGATTACAAAAAACAGAATAAAGGGGCACCAGGAGACCATAAGTAAGTAATCAATAAATAAAGCTCTAGTCCAGATCAAAGATAAATTACTCAAAAATAATCCATCACTCTCCTCTGATATACTCTTGCCATCAACATCCCTCCTATCCTTTAGAGCCAGTCTAAGCCTGAACTCCAGTGCAACTTCTGTAACCAAGTTCACTGTCAGATGAAGAACTCACTTCTCTTAAAATGTACTCAAGATCTTTATCAGATAACTATTCTTTAAGAAAGACAAATCTTTAAATTTTAATACCAGTATTTAGCACTCAAATTTAGTATATAATTTAGGTTACTGTGATGTAATGTATTGCTTATTTATAATATAAACTATCATTCAATAATTGGCATTCAGGTAGCTGAATCTCTCCTCAATTATATTATGAACTACTGTTAGTGAAGATAATCTCTCCTTTTTCAGTACTTTGCAGTACTAGGGACAGTACCAGATACTGCATTATGCATGTTACTAATAACCTGTTTTCTTTGAAGTTTAACTCCTTGGTATTGAGTCAAGGTAGCTTGAATTTCCAGAATCTGAGGGCTGTAGCTTTTCTTGGGGATACTGAAATATCCTAGAAGGCTCAGTTCTATCGTATAAAATGAACTTAGGCTTCCTCAACTTTGAGATATTAAAGAGGATAAAGGACTGCAAATAAACAGAGTAAAATCAGAATGGAATTCTCTTAACTTTTACTTACAAAACAAAAAAGAGCATTATGTATTTAGACTTCGTATTTGGAGAAAAGATCCATCAAGAGGTTGAACTGGTTAATTTCTTTAGCCAAAATTTTATTTAATTATTGGAAGATAACACCAACACATTTCACAGAACTAATGGAGTCACACTTTATCAAGAGGTGCTTAATGTTCCTGCTCTAATGTTTTCAGTGTTGAGGAATTCATTGACTTGGGAGGAAACCGTTCTACTGATGAATGGTACTGTGAAAGTGCTTTCTTGCTTGAGGTGAAACTTGTGCTCCTTGACATCTACCCAACAGACATATTCTTACTAGCAGTACACAGTGAGTCCCCCTCTTTTACTAATGAAAATTTTATAAATATGTAAAAGCAACTAGTTCCCACCCCTCCATAGCTGTCCAAAATTTTTCTTATCTAGGTTAGACATTTTTACTTCTGTCCACCATTCCACCCACCATTTTTACTTCCGTCCACATAATGCTCCCATGCATAATGCTTCTTTAGACATAATCTATTTCAAAACAGTTCCATCTGAAATGGGACATTGCAGATAAATCCAGCCCAAAGAGTGTGAGTCAAGTAGGTTAAAAGAGCCATTTTTTGTTCAGGCATATGTTCAATTCAATTAAACAATGACAGAGCAGATATCATGCACAAAACATTGAGAGAGAGAAAAAAAATACGTAAGAAAAGCTCTTTAGATTTCTAGGAATTCAAAACCTGGTGGGCAGCACAGGTAAATGTAAAAGTAAATCAACAGAAAACATAATGTGATCAATGCAATGACACAGTAATTAACACAATAAGCGTACGGGGTTCCAGGGAGAGAGCCAAAGACAGAGTGAGAAAATTCAGAGTGTAAGTACATTCACCATAGAAGGTTGGTCCTTGAACAAAATTATCTCCGTCAACCATTTTCCATTTCAATAAGATCTCTTGAAAAGAGATAAGAATGAAGAAAATGAATTTAAAAGGAGAGTGAGAAAGCACTCTAAGATAGGCTTAAAGTTTAAAATGGCCACTCATTGAACATTTTTATTGTAACAGTGCATTGAAAGGTGAACATAAACCTTCCCAAATGCACTATTCTATAGTAGAAGTAGGCTTTTACATATGAGCTGAAGAGAGCCATCAGCTTCTTAGAAGCACAGAATGGATGGATCAATCAAGAGGGCATCAGAACCTGAGGCCTTGATGTTTTGGGACATTATTAAAAAGCCATCATTAATAGTTGGTAAACTTTTTCCCCCCTGTACTGATTCTGGCATTCTCACAAATACAAAAGAAACTATGCCTACAATGCCAAGGGTTTTGTTGTAACCTATGTAGATTAAGGCTAACATTAAACAAGTAGGATTTTTTAAATTACTATTTATTTCTTCAGTGAACAAAGATTTAGTGACTACCTTTGGCACAGTGCACACTTATCTAGGCACTAGTGATATGAGAATTAACTAAACAAATACCTTCTCACAAATTCCCTTCCTGGAGATAAAGAGCAAACACATAAATATACTACTCTCAGATAGTAAATGCTAACTATAGAGAAAACTGAAAGAGGTTTAGGTTCTGGGGAGTGGCTGGTGGAAGTAGGGATTTTTGAAGAAATGTAAGTTGGTACTGAAATTGAAATGTGATTTAAAAACTCCCAACAAACAAATTCCAGGACCAGATGGCTTCACAGGTGAATTCTATCAAACATTTAGAGAAGAGCTAATGCCTATCCTTCTGCAAATATTCAAAAAAATTGCAGAGGAAGGAACACTCCCAAACTCATTCTATGAGGCCAGCATCACCCTGATACCAAATTCATACAAAGATGTCACAAAGAAAGAAAACTACAGGCCAATATCACTGATGAACATAGATGCAAAAATCCTCAACAAAATACTAGCAAACAGAATCCAACAGCACATTAGAAGGATCATATGCCATGATCAAGTGGGATTTATCCCAGGGATGCAAAGATTCTTCAATATCTGCAAATCAATCAGTGTGATACACCACATTAACAAACTGAAGAATAAAAACCATATGATCATCTCAACAGATACAGAAAAAGCTTTTGACAAAATCCAACACCGATTTATGATAAAAACTCTCCAGAAAGTGGGCATAGAGGGAACCTACCTCAACATAATAAAGGCCATATATGACAAACCTACAGCTAACATTATACTCAACAGTGAAAAGCTGAGAGCATTTCCCCTAAGATCAAGACAAGGATGTCCACTCTCACCACTTTTATTCAATATAGTTTTGAAGTCCTAGTCATGGAAATCAGAGAAGAAAAAGAAATAAAAAATCCAAATAAGAAAAGAAGTAAAACTGTCACTGTTTGCAGATGACATGACACTATACATAGAAAATCCTAAAGATGCTACCAGAAAACTGCTAGAGCTCATCAATGAATTTGGTAAAGTTGCAGGATACAAAATTAATACACAGAAATATCTTGTATTTCTATTTGCTAACAACGAAAGATCAGAAAGAGAAATTAAAGAAACAATCCCATTTATCATAGCATTGAAAAGAACAAAATACCTAGGAATAAACCCACCTAAGCAGGCAAAAGACCTGTACTCCAAAAACTATAAGACACTGTGATGAGAGAAATCAAAGACACCACAAAGAGATGGAAGGTATACCGTGTTCTTGGACTGGAAGAATCAGTATTGTTAAAATGACCATACTACCCAAGGCAATCTACAGATTCAATGCAATTCCTATTAAATTACCAATGGCATTTTTCACAGAACTGGAACAAAAAATTTTAAAATTTGTATGGATACACAAAAGACCCTGAATAGCCAAAGCCTATCAAACTACCAATGGCATTTTTCACAGAACTGGAACAAAAAATTTTAAAATTTGTATGGATACACAAAAGACCCTGAATAGCCAAAGCAATACTGAGAAAGAAAAACAGAGCTAGAGGAATCAGGCTCCCTGTCTTCAGACTATACTACAAAGCTACAGTCATCAAAACAGTATGGTGCTGGCACAGAAACAGAAAAACAGATCAATGGAACAGGATAGAAAGCCCAGAAATAAACGCATGCTCCTATGGTCAGTTAATCTACGACAAACATAAACAGAACACTTTGACATAAATTGCAGCAATACCTTTTTGGATCCATCTCCTAGAGTAATGAAAATAAAAACAAAAATAAACAAATGGGACCTAATTAAAGTACAAGCTTTTGCACAGCAAAGGAAACCATAAACAAAACGAAAAGACAACCCACAGAATGGGAGAAAATATTTGCAAATGATGTGACTGACAAGGGATTAATCTCCAAAATACACAAACAGCTGATGTAGCTCAATATCAAAAAGAAACAACCCAATCAAAAAATGGGCAGAAGATCTAAATAAACATTTCTCCAAAAACATAAAGATGGCTAAAAAGCCCATGAAAAGATACTCAACATCACTAATTATTAGAGAAATGCAAATCAAAACTACAATTAGGTATCACCTCACACCAGTCAGAGTGGTCATCAAAATGTCTACAAACAATAAATGCTGGAGAGGGTGTGGAGAAAAGGGAATCCTACTACCTTGTTGGTGGGAATGTAAATTGGTACAACCACTATGGAGAACAGTATGGAGCTTCCTTAAAAAACTAAAAAAAGAGCTTCCCTGGTGGCACAGTGGTTAAGAATCTGCCTGCCGATGCTGGGGACACAGGTTTGAGCCCTGGTCTGGGAAGATCCCACATGCCACAGGGCAACTAAGCCCGTGTGCCACAACTACTGAGTCTGCGCTCTACAGCCCACAAGCCACAACTACTGAAGTCCACATGCCTAGAGCCCATGCTCTGCAATAAGAGAAGCCACCGCAGCAAGAAGCCCGCACACTGCAACGAAGAGCAGTCCCTGCTCGCCGCAACTAGAGAAAGCCCGTGCACAGCAATGAAGACCCAATGCAGCCAAAAATAAATAAATAAATAAATAAATTTATTAAAAAAAAAAAAAACTAAAAAAAGAACTCCTATATGATCTAGCACTTCCACTCCTGAGCATATACCCGGAGAAAACTGTAATTCAAAAAGATGCATGCACCCCAATGTTTATTGCAGCACTATTTACAAGAACCAAGACATGGAAAAAACCTAAGTGCCCATCAACAGAGGAATGGATGAAGAAGATGTGGTACATATATGCAATGGAATATTACTCAGCCACAAAAAAGAATGAAATAATGCCATTTGCAGCAACATGGATGGACCTAGAGATTATCATACTGAGTGAAGTAAGCCAGACAGAGAAAGACAAATATCACATGATATCACTTATATGTGGAATCTAAAAAGAGGGTACAAATGAACTTATTTACAAAACAGAAGTAGAGTCATAGATGTAGAAAACAAACTTATGGTTACCAGGGGGGGTAAGGGGGGAGGGATAAATTGGGAGACTGGGATTGACATATAAACACTACTATATATAAAACAGATAACTAATAAGGACCTACTGTATAGCACAGTGAACTCTACTCAACACTCTGTAATGGCCTATATGGGAAAAGAATCTTAAAAAAGAGGGGATATATGTATATGTATAACTGAACCACTTTGCTGTACACCTGAAAAGTAACACAACATTGTAAATCAACTATACTCCAATATAAAATAAAAATTAAATGAAAATCTAAAAATGCAAGTTGGTAAATCAGAACCTCAGCAGTAGCATTCCAATAGACCTGAAGTAACTGAGGGACACAGCCTCTCACGTCCAGGGAAAAGCAACAAAGGACAGACGTGCACAGGCCACAGGGAGCAGGCCTTCTGCGGGCGCTGGAAGAACAGCAAGGAGGCCTGTGCACATGGAGGGACAGGAGTAAATGGGCTCTAGTGAAGATGCTGAGGTCAGGGAAGGGGATGGGTCTGACCAGGAGGGTCATGAAGACCACCGTAAAGATGTTGGTTTTCATTCTGACACAAGCTGGAAAAGCCAGGGGAGCAAAGGATCAAAGTGCGCAGGTTTCCATTTTAGAAGAATCACTTTGTTGGCTCTGTGGAGGTCGACTGTACTTTATTTCAATTATAAGATAGAGTTCAAGCTGTAATAATAGCGTCTACAGTAACAACAGCAACAATGCCATACATGTAGAGAGCACTTATTATATACTAGGTACTGTGCTAAATTTATATAATTATCTCACTTAGTTTTCATTAATGACCATTATCTCCTTATTACAAATGTAAAAATCAAGGCTGGAGGAGTTTTAAGTTACCAGCTCACAGTCACACAGCTGGACAGTGTTAGAGTCTGCATTCTCAGCCCGGTAATCTGACCCCAGAAATGATCCTCTCTGGATGAACAACAGAATACCCTGGACAACTTTTAGAATATGTCCCCACTCACGCCCTTCCAGAGATTGATACTGAATTGTTCTGGTGGGGCTTGAGCACTGGCATCAGTTCCCCAGGGCATCCCAATGTAGAGCCAGAAGTGAGAACTACTGTGCAATAGCAACCATGCTGTAATGCCTAAAATTACCTAGCAGAACAATCTGTTTCAAATATATTATTAGTGAGGTTTAAAAAAAAAAATAACTGAGCTTTCTGGGGAAAAAAAGTCTTCAGTGTAAACCCCAAGTTTTCTATCAAAAATATTGGTACTGATTAAGTGGTGACAGTTGTGTACACATTTTTCATGAGTGAGTAATTTAAGTGCATCACTTATTTTCCAGTCCCACCATGACCTTGGTCAGCCTCAGAAGGGCAATGACCATTTGGATACTACTGCTCTCCACAGTGCCTGTCATCAACCTTTGCTCAAACTTCATGTGTGACATGTATTGCTATGCTTCAAAAGCCAAAGTCTTTCCCTTGGCTTCATTAGCAGCAATTTGAGCTCCACATCCAGTATTTGAAGGAGCTCTCATTGCAAATACAGAACTAGGTCTTCCTTAGTAAACACTAGGGGAAGCAAAAACATTGGTGACTGGAGTGAATATTTATGTCCTTGTCATTGTTATCCAGGATGGACTTGGGAGATATGAAACATAAAAGTGCAGTAATGAACTTCATTAAACAGGGTAATATAAATGGATAACCCATTTCTAGTAGTCCTAATTTAGTGATTCAAGAAGAATTAGAGAAGAGGCATTTTATTGACAATATCAAATATGCGTTCTAGTCAAACAGTTCTCAAAGAAACATCATCAACATGCTCAAAAAATTTAGTGACTATTATGCTTTTTATTTGGCATTAGAAGGCATGGAGAGTAGAAATAAATGTAAAGAAATATAGTATAACAAGTTGGAGATGCTAACAAATGTCAAATAAAAACAAACCTGGACTTGGATAAGTAGAGACTTTACTCAAAAACAGTTTTGCAATAGGGAGGATGCTCCAACCTTAGGATCTGAACATGTCTCAAAATCAAACTTAAAAATGCTTTTCTCTTACAGAGAGGGGTAAGCAGGGCTAGCAGGAATTTTTGAAGGGAAAATGGGGGAATGAGTGGGAGTGACCAGACAGCATGATCAGGGCTGTCTTTTTCAATGCGGTCAGCTAGTTCTCAGGATGAGATGTTAAGGGGGGATGTTCTGCATTTTAATGATTAAACTCTAGGGCAAGCCAAAGTTCAGGGGCCTGTAGGGTGGAGAAAACCCTGACTAAAAGTTGGTTAAGGTAAGGTAGAGGGTATGTAATGGGCAATAGTGAACATTTGGTCACAACTTTATCATTTAATATTTAATTCTTTAGTGGTTAATAATCAAGAAAATAAAAGATGGGATAGAATTCTAGATCATACCATAATACACAGATTTGGAGAACACAGTGGTTTCCTAATCATTTGAGAAATGGAAAGTTTTGCTGAGTAAATAATTTACATACCAAATTTTGATATCAACCTTAAGATCAAAAATTAAAGTTTTACAAGAGCACCATAATTAATACTTTTTAAAATTGGTGAAATTTTGCTCTATTATATGCATGCTGGTATAATAAAGTTAAAAGGATGCCTTCCAAAATCCAATCACATACTGGAAAATTTTGCTATGAAGATGGTTAGGTGACTATATAAACACCAGTCCCATCCCTCAGCATTATAAATAAATATAATGTATATGTACTCTAATGTATTCTGGAATACTGAGGTAGTGAAGTAAACTTTAAAAATTTCTTGGAAGGAAGGTGGAAGGCAGAGGAGTCATACTTGTTCCTTGCACAATGTATATTAATTCTGCAATATATAACAACTTGACAATATTTTTTAAAGTTCAGAAAAATTATGATAAATCATAAAACAAAACTATGTTTCCGTACTAAAGGCAGAACTAAACAGTTCCTGAGAATGAGTCAGCATGCAACAGTAAGATCCATACATTATGCAATATAGGTTCTAAATGGGTAGAGAAAAGGTCAGGCATAAATATAGCCCTACAATACTGTGGAGGAAATTTTTTGCACGCAACCAGAACATGGTGGGTGGATTTAAAAGGTCCCAGGATGGAACCAACAATAATTGAATCTTTACAGATACATATAATCTTTGAAAGAATGCAAGCTTAAAATTAATGAACAATCAAGAAAGAAACCAAAAGACACACACACACACACACACACACACACACACACAGCCCTTTTTCCTCATTCTGTAACTTATTGTTGCACACACACACACACACACACACACACACAGCCCTTTTTCCTCATTCTGTAACTTATTGTTGGAGGTAGTGACATCATTTCAGGGTGTGTCCGATTTCCCAGGAAACTAGACTTTAAAATGTGGACTTCCTAAATGGACATGTGTGAATACAAAAAAATCTTTAAGAATGAAAAGGCAAGAAGTCAGTGAGCTAAATGAGAGTGAAGAGATAAAACTGGGACAATGTAAGGGCAGTAACATGATGTAGAGAAGAATTAATGGAAGCGGACAGGCCTGGTTTCAATTCTGGCACTGCCATTTACTAGCTACTTAATCTCAGGCAATGTACTTAATTTGAGTTCCAGTTTTGTCCTCTGTAAATTGGAATAAAAAATACCTTCCTCTGTAGTAACCCAGAGATTAAATGAGATTTAGGGAGAGTATTTAGATTCTACATGCCCAATTCTAATGTATGGAGTGGGATTTTTCCCCCATAACACCAAGCAAATACTTGGGACACCAGCTGGGTATCCTAAAATTTAACTCAATTCTGACACTATCTACTGGGAGATAGCAACAGATTCCACAGGTTAAGGGCTCAATCCTACAAGACTGTGCCCACCCCCAAACACACACATACTGCAGACACCAGTGGAAAGCCCAGTTTGTCACCTGTCCCGGGTAACCATAGATGGGCGGTTCCAACAACCACATCCTAGGGTTTGATTAATTTAGAGTGGCTCACGGAACCCAGAGAAACATTTTACTTACTAGATTACCAGTTTATTATAAAAAGATACAACTCAGGAACAGCCAGATGAAAGAGATGCCTAGGGCAAAGTATAGGGAAATTGCTTGGAGCTTCCATGCTCTCTCCAGGTGCTCCCCTGTCCCCACATCTCCATGTGTTCACCAACCCAGAAGCTCTCCAAACTCTGTCCTTTGGGGGTTTTATGGAGGCTTCAATACATAGGCATGACTAAGTCATGGCCACTGGCAATTGATTCAGCCTGCAGCCTCTCTCCCCACCCAGGATGTCAGGGGGTGAGACTGAAAGTTTCACCCCTCTATTCATGATTGGTTCTCCTGGGAACCAGCCCCCATCCTTAGGTGCTTTCCAAAAGTCACCTCATTAACATAAACCTCGCTGTGGTGAAATGGGCTTGTTATTGATCGGGTTCAGGACAGGCCATCCCCAAATACACCACTTTGGCATATTGATTATTTTGAATTAAAGTTACTCAAGAAACAGCCAGTGCAAGAAGGGCACTCTGACCCTCCTTTGTCTCCCTGAAAGCAGGAAATAAATCTCCAATGTGAAAGGTATCCTTCCTGTACCAGGAGGGTAGAAGGCATCCATATCAACAGACGCAGGGAATCTAGAGCCAAGAAGACTGTATAAACGAACCTTGTTAATTCTTGGCCATTTACTACCCCTAGTCCAAACGCCTTTGTCAATTCTTCACAAAAAAATTGTTTATTTGATTAAAAGGTATAAAAGCAGCCTGCTTTAGTCACTCCTTTGAGCTCCTATTTCTATGAGCTCCTGTACATACAAAATTAAACTTGCTTTTTCCTGTTAACCTGTCTTATGTCAATTTAATTATTAGACCAGCCAAAGAACCTAGAAGGGAAAAAGGGAAAAGTTTTCCTCCCCTACATTATGAATATTAAGATAGCCATTTCATCCTTATGACTCTGAAGCATTTTGAGGAACCGAGGACAAGAGACCAAATATTTTAACAGAAGATGTTCCCATTCCTCTTATCATTCAGGAAATTCCAAGGGTTTTGGGAGCTCTGAGCCAGGAACTGTGGATGAAGACCAAATATATATGAGAAATAGATTTTGATCACCTGAACGTTAGGCAGGAAGTTAGCCATGAGCAACAAGAGGCGGCCCCATCGGCTGAACGTCCAGTAGCCGCCTAATCCTGCCAAGCTATTTGCCAACCCCGCCCCAAACACACCCCCATCAGTACTGCAAAATGGTCAGGGGACCAGAAAAATCCCCCAGTGGCCGACTGGAGGGACTTTCCCCACTCTGGCACATGCGCGCACCTCACGCTATCAAGTCCATAGATAACCTTTGGTGGCCTTTAGGCTCATTAAATGGTCATAAATATTCTATGAATACATACATCTGATTATAACAGACAATTATGGGAAGGACATGCAGAGCAGAGTCTCTTGTTATATAACCGGCAGCTGTCAGTCAAGACTGTCAATCAAAGACCTTGCCTTAAAAACTCTACATCCCAGCCTCCAGGGCCATTGCCTTCCTTGGCCTGGCCCACCTCTCTCTTGAGGTGTTCTCTCTATTCTCTCCTTATCTTCAATAAACTCTCTTGCAACAGGTAAGACCTCAGATTCTTCTTTGAGTCCTTATCAAGAACAGAGGCCCTGGCAGGAGGGGTCCCCAGACTCTCTTCTGCTAACATGAATGACAAAATGTATATTTCTTATAAATCACCATATTGCAGAGAGAGACAGAGACAGTCAAAAGACAAAACATACAATCACAATAGATGAACTTTATTTAGATGCTAATTGAAACAGTTACTTAAAAAGAAGCATCAGCAACAAGACAAACACAATTATGAGACAATTAGGGAGGTATGAACACTGCCTGGATGATTGAGGATACTAAGGAATAACTTAAGAAATATTTTTAGTAGTAATGGCAGCATGGTTGTGTCAAAAATAGAGAGACTGTTTTAGAAACACAGCACTATTTAAGGATAAAATGGTGTGATGGTTAGGATTTGCTTCAAAATAATCATGAAAAATGTGTGGCCATGCAATGGAATCTGGTGGGTAGAGGATACAAGAGAGGTTTGTTGTTATTTTATCTCTACAATTATATTTATTTTATATTTTCAATAATTAACTTTAAAAATCCTTAAATCTTAAGAAGTAGAATGATAGTAAGGATGTGGTAAGGACTACATGAAGTAACATATTAGAAACCTAACCCTTTTCCAGGCATGTATGAGGTATTTAGGGATCCATTTAAATAGACTGGGACCATTCTTTGAGAGCAGGGCTTCATAAACTTTCATGAGCATACACATCACTTGGGGATCTTGTGAAATGCAGATTCTGACACAAAAGGTCTAGAAGGGCCAAGACTAGAAAGGATCAATGAAAATAAAGGCTGGAAGATTTAGGTTTGGGCCTACAGTGTAGAATCTTGCAACTACATGGGCTTGTGACAGGCATACAAATAACTATTATACGAGGGAACCAACAGGGTATCAAATCCAACTCTGAGGAGGGCTTTTAACTCATTTGAAGTGCCCTGAGGCAATCTTAAAACACTATTAACTGCATGCCTGAGAGAGTATTCCATGGATATCTTTAAGCATGCAATCTATTTTTAAATATTCCAAAATAGTATAAATATCTTAGATAAGAAGTAAAACTCTGGAAACTAAAAATTAAATAGGAAGACAATGTAGAAATAAATAATTTGTTTGTAAGGTCACATTCCTAGCTTCCTTACCTTCTTCCCAAACTGATACTTGTTTATATTATAATTCATTTAGTGGTCTACTTACATAGGATAAAGTTTCCTAGAATTTCATTAATTAAGATACACAATTTGTCTTCAGTTCAGCTACTCCAGAAAATACATAGTATTTTTATATAATTTGAATATAGACTATTTCCTAAGCAGCCATGTATTTTGCAGGCTGCAAAAAACCTTTGTTTAAAGTACAAATATAGCTGACTGATCAATGCTAATGATGGAAAATTTTCAATAGTAATTAGAATAGAGGACAGAAGTATCAGCTCAACAAAGCAGAGGCTTGAGAAAACAAGAAATAGTTCTTTTACTTTTATTTGAATTGTCATGGCATCCCTATTCTAATTTAAAATTCAGATGTTTTTCTCCAAAATATACTATTCATAAGCAATTAGACTCAGTGATTAAAATATTATCCTAATTTTCAGTGTTTTTGTGTGTGGCTGAATGAAACCTGAAGTCTGTCTACCTCATGCAAATGAGTATCAAACAATGACTGTCTACATAAAAGGAGTAAACTGTTATTTCCAAAATCTAATACAAATGATAAACTGTTTCCCAGCCATTGATTAGCCAATTTTTACGAAGATATCAATAAATTAGTCTCCATTCAATTCCATTTCTTACACAGATGGTATATTACCATTTCTCTAAAAATTATTTTACCTAACTTGTTCATTTTGAATATGTTCTCCTTATTATATAATAACACTTAAAGTAAATGAAAATAATTCTTGTTTTGCTTATGTTAGAGAAGTTATTCAGGCAACTTTAATCTGTAGTCTGATGTAATTATTTTTCTCTACTATTCTTGAAATAAGATCAGACTAAGAAGGGAATGAAAATGTAATAAAGGACAGTTGGAAGTTATGAGATTAATAAGTTCTGGGGATGTAGGACTTCCCTGGTGGTGCAGTGGTTAAGAATCCACCTGCCAATGCAGGGGACACAGGTTCAAGCCCTGATCTGGGAAGATCCCACATGCCGCCGAGCAACTAACTGAGCCTGCGTTCTAGAGCCTGAGAGCCACAACTACTGAGCCTGTGTGCCACAACTACTGAAGCCCGTGATCCTAGAGCCCATGCTCTGCAACAAGAGAAGCCACTGCAATGAGAAGCCTGCGCACTGCAATGAAGAGTAGCCCCTGCTCACCACAACTAGAGAAAGCCCGTGTGCAGCAGCAGAGACACAATGCAGCCAAAAATAAAATAAATTAATTAATTGATTAAAAAAAAAGTTCTGGGGATGTAATGTACAGTATGGTGGCTATAGTTTAAAATACTGTATTGTATCAACAAATGGGCAGAAGACCAAAACAGACATTTCTCCAAAGAAGACATACAGATGATCAACAGGCACATGAAAAGATGCTCAACATTGCTAATTATTAGAAGAATGAAAATCAAAACTACAATGAGATATCACCTCACACCAGTCAGAATGGCCATCATCAAAAAGTCTACAAATAATAAATGCTGGAGAGGGTGTGGAGAAAAGGAAACTCTCCTACACTGTTGGTGTAAAGGTAAATTGGTACAGCTACTATGGAGAACAGTATGGAGGTTCCTTAAAAAACTAACAATAGAGCTACCATATGAGCCAGCAATCCCACTCCTGGGCATATATCTGGAAAAAACAAAAACTCTATTTTGAAAAGATACATGCAGCCAATGTTCAGAGCAGCACTATTCACAACAGTCAAGACATGGAAGCAACCTAAGTGTCCATCAACAGAGGAATGGATAAAGAAGGTGTGGTATACCATGGAATATTACTCAGCCATCAAAAGAAAGAAATGATGCCATTTGCAGCAACATAGATGGATTTAGAGATTATCATACTAAGGGAAGTAAGTCAGACAGAGGAAGACAAATATATCACTTACATGCAGAATCTTAAAAACGAATACAAATTAATTTATTTACAAAACAGAAACATACTCACAGACATAGAAAACAAACTTATGGTTACCAAAGGGGGAAGAGGAGAGATAAATTAGGAGTTTGGGTTTAGCAGATTCAAACTACAATATATAAAATAGGTAAACAACAAGGTCCTACTGTTGACAGGGAACTATCTTTAATATCTTGTAATAAACTATAGTGAAAAAGAATATGAAAAAAATGTATAACTGAATCACTTTGCTATACACCAGAAACTAACACACTTTGTAAATTAGCTATACTTCAATTAGAAAAAAACAAAAAAATGTAAAAAAAATAAAAGAAAGAAACTCATTCCACAGTGAAAGAGTGTGGAATGAGCTCATGCACATGAAATGCACTCTTTGGACGGCAAATTCCTTTGCAGAGGAGCAGGTAGCCTAATAGGACAGTGGAATGGTCTACTCAAGACTTTATGATGCCTATTGAGATTACATACCCTCCAAAGATGGGGCTCTATTTTAGAGAATGTATATGTCCTTAAATCAGTGACCAACATATTTGTCTTTCTTTCTCATGCACTGAATTCAAGAGAACAAGGATCAAGGTAGAATGAGTAGTGGCTCCTCTAATCATTATACTGAATAGCCTACACACTGAGTTTTTGCTTCCTGTCTCAGCTACTTTGAGCCAAGCTGGTTTGGAGGTCTTGTTCTAAAAGGAGCAATGCGTCTACCAGGGAATTTTGTTCTCTTCATACCAATGAACAAAGGCAAATAAGGGGATTCCCTTACTGACCAGGGTGATTGATTGTGATTACTAAGGGGAATATTGGGTTGCTGCTAAAAATAGGAACAGAGAGCCCTATGGAATCCAAAGGATTATCTTGGGCACTGCTTAATATATCCATGTCCAATAGTTAAATTTAAGGAGAAACTATATCACCAAGAATATGTAGGACTGATGAGGATTTAGATGCTGTAAAGAATCTTGGTCTGCTCTTAAATACAGTTAACAGTTTCCCCAACACTTGCAGAAACTGCCTCAGGAAAATCATCTCAAAGATGCCAGGAACAACCTTCCAGCACCCTGCCGTACTGGAGCAGGTCTTTGATTAAAAACACTCTTCCTCTAAACTCCGAGAGACCAGCACCAGCTGAGAAGTTCTGCTTTTTCATAGGTTTGCATTTCATACTGCGGGACCCTTCCTGCAAGATTCTAAGTTTTAATAATTCCAAACTTAACCTTTCTTCCCTTGGCCCTAGGAGTGTTGGCTTCTTTCTGCTGTCACTATCTGCTTGGTACATTGGTCTTCTCATTTTGCCTGTACAGTTAACCAGTTAACAATTCATAATGTTCAGTTAATGATATTGACGTTAAATTCTCTCTATGAAAAATAACTGGTGTTGTTTGTGTCTCCTGACAGGACTATGACTGATGAGTGACTAAATGGCTGTAACAACCACTCTGCTCTACTAGCAGCAGGGTCTTGGGTTGAGGATGATGTTCAAACTCACAAGACAGAATATCAAGTATCAAGCTTACTTAGCATTCACTTAGCAGGTATAAAAAAAATAGCATACTTGGCAATAACCTGGTGGGGATTTGGTGAATTTTCAGCACAGCTTCCTATGTCCCAGTCGTTCTGAACCTGGGATGTGCATGGTCATGAGAAAGAAGTCTGAATGTGCACAGAAAAGTTCAGAGAAGTCTTAAGACTGTACTGATTTCAGGGGAATTTGATATAGTTAAAGTGCTGTGGCTGGGTGTTCTGGTGGCTCAGACAAGTGAGATATTTTTGTGGGTATACTAGGGCCAGCCTAAACTATGGTAACATCTAACCTGTAAATATGATCTCTCTTGTTACTCCCTCATAGCCAGAAGACTGACAATCAAAGCTAAAAATCATATTTGGAAAATATTTTCCCTTTAGCTTCTTATGTTACACATGTTCCTTTGAAGTTGATTCCATTCAGTTGTGTACACTGACTTTTCGCTCTTTGCAGTCACTTTTTCTCATTTCTTTTGTCAATGACATGGTAACATGGCTAAAGTTATCCTGGGTGACTTAAATATTCAACTGGGTGTCCCATCCATCCAGTGCCCTCTCACCTCTGACCTCATCTCCAATGACCTTTTTCTTCTCCACTTCAGCTATTCATTGCCAGGGTCAGACTTTGGGTTGCTATTACCCTAATATATTCCACATCTAAATAATTCATTAAGACATCTCACTTGGTGGGGAGGGGAGGGCCACAACCACACTATTCCAAGCTTTCAAGCTGTTCCCACTTGCATTTCACTTAGAACACCAGTCCACTGATCTTTTTGCTTTCTCGCCATCTATCAACTCTCTTTGTTTACCCTTCCCTTCTTTATTCAGCACAGAGTTAAAGGCAGAATATTAACATAACATTCTTTGTGATATGCTAAATCACTATTTAAAAAATTAAATTGTGCACAGCAGTAAGAAATACATTGAACAATAATGGCCCAGTTTGCATACATTTGCACATATGTAAAAGAACAAGGAGTTATGAAGTGCAATACACTCTGTTCCATTCCATTCCATTTCATCTCATTACATCTTATCCTAGACTATCTCATGCAATTATGTTTCATCAAAAATCCTACCTATACTGGTTGGAGAATATACTCCCTGGTATAAGGTAAAAAGTGAGACCCCGTCATAATCTGCTGTAGCATGCAGAAAGTAATAAAATAATTATTATATGTTAAGTTATGATTATCTACAAAACCCCTAAGAGGATTCAGAAAATAATATTTATATATATGTATTTCAGAATCTCTTTACATACTTACCTATCTAGGAACTTACAACCTACTTAGAAAAGATTACAAAAAACTACAAAATATAAGAAAAACATATTTAGAGTATAAATGACCTGACACTCATATAAATATTACAAAGGAGATGGCAAAGGAAATACCAGCTTTTTCCAACCATTGCCCTAGAGTTACAGGGTCAGTGGGCACATGGATGGCTTGTCTTTCAAGTTATTGCAAGTTTCAGTTTTATTTAACTTTTCACTGCATAATATGCTTTCATTCTTTTCATCCTATTCTATGTCCTCACTACGCACCGTTTGATTGCTAAACCATGGCTACTGCCCCCTCACTTTCCTCTGTCAGGGTAGTACCCGACTTCAAAATAGGATAACAATTTCTTTGTTAGAGTAGGAAAGGCTGCAGGAATATACTGAAACTATAATGGCTCAGAACAACAGAACTTAATTTCTTGCTTATATAATGTTTTATTGACATCATAGGTTTTCAGGGTTAAAACTGGGGAGGCTTGTTTCCAGGCAGCCATTTAGAGAACAAGGATGATGGCAGCTCAGCTCTGTTATCTTCAACATGTGATTTTAAAGGTTTCCCTGGGGATCATCGTTTCAACAGCAGGAAGGGGAAATCATGAAGGAACACACAGGAAGGATTTATGGCTGTGTTTTAGAAGTTACTTTATTCATTTCTGTTCTCATTCACTGGCTGAAATTCAGACACATGGCCAAAACTAAATGCAAGGAAGGTTGGGAAATGTAGTCTAGGTGTGCATTCAGAGAAGGGAAATAATAGGGAAATGGATTTCCCTCTGATGCCCTGGGGTTCCTGCTATAATCTGTATTACTTTGACAAACTTCTCTTCTCACTTTAGGAGTTGCCCATGAAATTTTACATTCCCTTGAAATGACACTTTAGGATAAACATTCTCCTAATTAACCCTTTGATTTCTATTCATGCAGGAATTTCTGGATATTTGTGGGTTTCTTAAGCCCACTATTCATATGATTCTTCAATGGCACCTTGGGATCACTGGGCACACGGGAGCTATTCTGAAGGTTCATGAATCTTGGTATTGCTACATCCATATTGTTTGTAATTGACAGTGATGGATGACATCACAGTAGAGCATAACCCATGTGGAGGGGCACCCTCAGAAGGCTGCCATTATGAAGTGAACATTACACCAGAGTACTGTCAGTAAATGAAATCAGTATTACCTGTCAGCAACCAAGGTGAGATCATTTTTCATCTTTGTGAACAGATTTAGCAAGGTCCTGTGTACTCAGCTGGGATAAAAGGAATAGGTGTATACATGGTGTCTTCTTTATATTGTAATTTTATCTGGTGTAATTTTATTTTCATTGACAAGACACTTGAGATTTGAGTTTGCATATTGATAAAGATGAGTGATCTCTACTTGCTCTTGGGTTGCTCACCATCCAGAGGAGAGGAAATAGATAAAATGGACTTGTTGCAGTAAATGGCAGGAATGTGTAGCCTGTCCAGACAACATAGATTGGTGATCTCTCTCAGCAGTGTTAACTGACCTAAGAGTGGGAACAGAGAAAGTAGACAGTGGGAGTTGCTCACAACGTAAAAATCAAAATGGGAATGTTAGAAATGGTAAGCGTTATGTACAGAATATAGATGTGGAGTTGGATCTGCCTGAGTTGAATCCTGGCTCTGCCAGTGAGATGCTTGTTCTTAGCCAGGTTATTTTACTTTTCTGAGCCTCATCTGAAGAAGGAAAATA
>NC_041234.1:19499598-19528799 GCF_002837175.3 Physeter macrocephalus | reverse complement strand
TGCTCTGCAACAAGAGAAGCCACTGCAATGAGAAGCCTGCGCACTGCAATGAAGAGTAGCCCCTGCTCACCACAACTAGAGAAAGCCCGTGTGCAGCAGCAGAGACACAATGCAGCCAAAAATAAAATAAATTAATTAATTGATTAAAAAAAAAGTTCTGGGGATGTAATGTACAGTATGGTGGCTATAGTTTAAAATACTGTATTGTATCAACAAATGGGCAGAAGACCAAAACAGACATTTCTCCAAAGAAGACATACAGATGATCAACAGGCACATGAAAAGATGCTCAACATTGCTAATTATTAGAAGAATGAAAATCAAAACTACAATGAGATATCACCTCACACCAGTCAGAATGGCCATCATCAAAAAGTCTACAAATAATAAATGCTGGAGAGGGTGTGGAGAAAAGGAAACTCTCCTACACTGTTGGTGTAAAGGTAAATTGGTACAGCTACTATGGAGAACAGTATGGAGGTTCCTTAAAAAACTAACAATAGAGCTACCATATGAGCCAGCAATCCCACTCCTGGGCATATATCTGGAAAAAACAAAAACTCTATTTTGAAAAGATACATGCAGCCAATGTTCAGAGCAGCACTATTCACAACAGTCAAGACATGGAAGCAACCTAAGTGTCCATCAACAGAGGAATGGATAAAGAAGGTGTGGTATACCATGGAATATTACTCAGCCATCAAAAGAATGAAATGATGCCATTTGCAGCAACATAGATGGATTTAGAGATTATCATACTAAGGGAAGTAAGTCAGACAGAGGAAGACAAATATATCACTTACATGCAGAATCTTAAAAACTAATACAAATTAATTTATTTACAAAACAGAAACATACTCACAGACATAGAAAACAAACTTATGGTTACCAAAGGGGGAAGAGGAGAGGGAGACATAAATTAGGAGTTTGGGATTAACAGGTATACACCACTATATATAAAATAAACAACAGAGATTTACTGTATAGCACACAGAACTACATTCAATATTTTGCAATAACTTATAATAGAAAATAATCTGAAGCTGTAAACCTGAAACTAACACAATATTGTAAATCAAATATAGTTCAATAAAAAATTTTTTTTAAATACTGTATTGTATATTTGAAAGTTGCTAACAGTAAATCTTAAAAGTTTTCAACACACACACACATTGTAACTATGTGAGGTGATAAATGTGTAAACTAATCTTACTGTAACAATTATTTTGCAATATATAAATTTATCACATCACCACACTGTAAACCTTAAACATACTCAATGTTGCATGTCAATTATATCTCAGTAATGCTGGGAAAAAAGTTCCTTAATTTATAAGTCTAGAGATCATGGCCAGAGAAATGAAACTCTCTTAAATATAGCAGACACTTGCCATTGTGAGCTGTCCTTAGTCACCTGTACAAATTCCTTCCTGCTCTTAATTTCATATTTTTATTGTACTTGATTATTGTAATTATATTATCCTGGGAGAAACTAAGAAACACTCAGAAAATATTTTGTTCATTCTGTGTATCTAGGTAATTGCATTCCTCAAATAGCACAGCTGCACGCAACTTTGCAAGAAGACCAACTATTAATGACCCAGAAAGGAAGGACACAAAATTTAATGGGCAGAAAAGGTCTAATCCTAGCTCTGTAACTAATTATCTGGGTAACCTTGGACATGTTGCGAATGCCCTCTAGATAAAAATAACCTCAATCTTATAAAAAGATACTGTCCTAGACAGATATCCATATTGTCTTACAGATCTTAAATTCTACTTATTCTCTTACCTTGAGCCTAGATCCTGTAGGCAAATTACATGAGTTTGAAGGCTAGATAGGCAAATGAGAGCTAAACTGAAATTATAAAATTTTAAATTGCATACTCTAGAAAAAGGCCATTAATCATTCAAGATGACTACTTGACTTTAAAAAATTATATATAACATGACCAGGGCAGAATAATTGCTGTTATTTTGAAAAGAATAATTTTAGTTGAATTATTAATAATAATTAACTCAGGGGAATGTGTTGGAAAACTCAGTGCGGGTGAAAGATTCATAAGAAAATTTGTAAGCCTGCAGTGAAAAATTCAGTCATTTGAACACAATCTTAACCCAACTTAATTGCATGCGTCAGAGATGATTCCACAGACGTTTTGAGAAGGTAATGTATACTTAAATGGAAAAACATACAAATGGGTTTCCTAATAAAAATGTAGTGTGCTGTATGACATTATCTCAGCAAATACCAGGAAACTGTGTCTAGACTGCATAAGTCATTGCGGTGATAAAATTAATACTTTTCCTCCCCACTGCTGCCACATTTCTTGGAAAAAAAAAAAAAGTTTCTATTTTAAAAAATGCCACCAACGTGCTCTGCAAGTAAATTAAAATTTGCTTTCTTTCAACTGTGACTATCAACCAAACCGATATTAAGATGAATCTTTTTAAAAATTAATTTTTATTGGAGTATAGCTGCTTTACAATGTTGTGTTAGTTTCTACTGTACAGCAAAGTGAATCAGCCATACATATACATATATCCCCCTTTTTTTTAACATCTTTATTGGAGTATAATTGCTTTACAATGGTGTGTTAGTTTCTGCTTTATAACAAAGTGAACCAGCTATATGTATACATATATCCTCATATCCCCTCCCTCTTGCGTCTCCCTCCCTCCCACCCTCCCTATCCCAGCCCTCTAAGTGGACACAAAGCACCGAGCTGATCTCCCTGTGCTATGTGGCTGCCTCCCACTAGCTATCTATTTTACATTTGGTAGTGTACATAAGTCCATGACACTCTCTCACTTCGTCCCAGCTATACCCTCTTTTTTGGATTTCCTTCCCATTTAGGTTACCACAGAGCATTGAGTAGAGTTCCCTGTTCAATACAGTCGGTTCTCAATAGTTATCTATTTTATATGTAGTATCAATAGTGTATATATGTCAATCCCAATCTCCCAATTCATCCCACCCTCCCTTTCCCTCTTGGTATCCACACATTTGTTCCCTGCATCTGTGTCTCTACTTCTGCTTTGCACATAAGATCATCTATGCCATTTTTCTTGATTCCATATATATGCGTAAACATACGATATTTGTTTTTCTCTTTTTGACTTACTTCACTCTGTATGACAGACTCTAGGTCCAGCCATGTCTCTACAAATGAGCCAATTTCATTCCTTTTTTTTTTTTTTTTTTTTGGGGGGTATGCGGGCCTCTCACTGTTGTGGCCTCTCCCATTGCGGAGCACAGGCTCTGGACGCACAGGCTCAGCGGCCATGGCTCACGGGCCCAGCCGCTCCACGGCATGTGGGATCTTCCCAGACCGGGGCACGAACCCGTGTCCCCTGCATCGGCAGGTGGACTCTCAACCACTGCGCCACCAGGGAAGCCCTCGCTCCTTTTTATGGCTGAGTAATATTCCACTGTATATATGTACCACATCTTCTTTATCCATTTGTCTGTCAGTGGGTATTTAGGTTGCTTCCATGTCCTGGTTATTGTAAATAGTGCTGCAATGAACACTGGGGTGCATGTGTCTTTTTGAATTATGGTTCTCTCTGTGTATACGCCCAGGAGTGGGATTGCTGGGTCTTATGGAAGATTAATCTTTATATCCATATTCATCTTTACAGTTGTCCCTTGTTCCTCTGTCCTTCTTCTTACTCTTTTCTCCAAGCGCAATACTGTCACTGCTTTTTTCACTATTGCTCCTCACATCCTTCTTTGTTTTTACTGCTAGTAATCAAATTGTGGCCCTTGCCAGAATCACAGAAGGAAAACCAAAAGGCAGTAAAAATAGAATGCCGGAGCTTCTTAGCCAGTATGCCTGACTCTGATTTCTTTCTCCAAACTTTTAATGTACTCTCAACATGGGCTCCAGAGACCCTTTCTAAAACACAGATTTTGCCTGTGATCAATACCTTCCACTGAGTTCCTGCTTTCAGTAAAACAAAACCTGTTATTCAATTTAAAATTTACTGGTCTCCTCAATTCCATTTTGTCCTACCCATGCAACCAATTTATTGACACTTCTTGTAAACCATTCTCAGAATTATCCACTCAAGTGTCCATGGAATTTCATGCTTAGCTGCTCTTTTTACAGTCTTCACCCAAGCACATCTGCCCCTTGCCATCTCATTATTTTATTGGCAAATTTCTACTCATCTTCCTTGATCAAACTCCTCTGTTAATCAACTATCCCCATCTCTACCATCATACAGAAATGCATTCTTCTCTGTATTCCAGGAATTGTCTGTCTGGTTGACTGTATTACAGAAATTAGTAACCATGTTCTGGGATGCCATGTACACTAGTAAAGATTATGCCTAACAAGGGGCATCTTGTTGAGGGCAAGGTTTTCCCAGCACAAGGCTCCATCCACCGAAACAACAGATGCATTTTTCTTATTCTTGCAAATTCGATATATGCTCAGCAAGCTTTTCTCATCCACCTGGAGGAGGCACCTACTCCACGGGGAAGCACTATGTAAGTATGCCCTCTTCACTTGATTGTGACAAACTTAAGCGCAGGGTTCATGCTCTTTCTCATTCATTAACATTCCCTATTTAATTAATTAGATTTTGTTGGGAGGAGTGAACACAATAATAAATTTATTGAGAATTCAACTTGAAATGGCAAACTTAAAAATTTGCAACAGTCTTTCCCCATATTCTATGGTTTCCTTCAAGAGTACATGGGTCCATAAAATTAACATCAATGTGGGAAAATAGGAACTAATGTTCTTTAATCTAGTATAAGGTATTTGAGGTACTGCCGTTATAGAAAGCAGTATGGAGGCTCCTTAAAAAATTAAAAATAGAACTACCACTGATCCCACGATCCCACTTCTGGGTATATATCTAAAAGAATTGAAATCAAGATCTCAAAGAGATATCTGCACTCCTATGTTTATTGGAGCATTATTCACAATGGCCAAGATGTGAAAACAAGCTTAATGTCCATTGATGGATAAATGGATAAAGAAAATGTTGTATATTCATACAACGGAATATTATTGCTTAAATAAGAAGGAAACCTTAAAAATAAGAATTAAACCTTAAAAAAGAAGGAAATGCTAGAATCAGAGACAACATGGAAATGCTGGAATATGAGACAACATGGATAAACCTTGAGGGCATTATGCTAAGTGAAAGAAGCCAGTCACAAAAAGACAAATATTGTATGGTTCCATTTATATGAAGTATCTAAAACAGTCAAATTCATGGAAGCAAAGAACATAATGGAATTGTTTCTGACAACCATTTGTAGACAGAAAATGCATGGAAGAGAAATCTACTAGGGGGAAAGGCGAGTCTAGTTATACCTCAAAGATAGGCCCAAGATTTGGTGGGAAAGGGCTCGTTAGGCCACAGCAAATGGCTCAAACTGGAACCCTCTCTTAACCCAGCCCAAACTCAAGGATCCCTTGCCTACCCCGCATACAGATAATAATTGATGCCCATACTTGATCCTTCTACCTTCCCCATAGAGGTAAGCCCAGCAATGTGGGTGGTTTCCAACTTTGGAACCCAGGACTACACAGAGCAGATGTTCTCATGGGCACCAAAAGTGAGGACAGAGTCCCAGGGTTGTGTCAGTACATGGCTTTGTGCTGTGCAGTGTCTGTGTGCTCTGTGTGGGGGTCTGTCAACCCCTCCTCCCGGAAAGTGCATTTCCTCAGGGACTGGGTCATGATTCTGTTCCAGGTTCCTCCATTTAATCTGCCCCTGCCTACGCATGAGCAGAAATCTCTTTGGATTTCTACATTTAAGAGCATGAATTTTTAGGGCTTCTGTAGATTTTCCCCTAATTGAGGAATTTCTATGAACACTGATGGAAGTTTTGTAAAACTGTTTCTACTTTCAAACAGCTATTACATAAGTCATTTCGTTTTATTTGAAAGTTCAAAAGGAACAACCAAAATGAAACAAATGGCTGGCCCTTGATGATAGCAGTTTTAGTAGAAACGTTTCTGTTTTACACTTGGACAGCTATCAAATTGGGGCCTAATTACTTTACAGTTTTCAACAGGTGGTTCTTAATGGCAAGGCAGTTATCACACATTCAATAAGAAAAGGAGCTAACTAGGTGGACTTGGATGTTTGATTACCTATTTAAGCGTGTAATTGCATTTTTCAATATAATTAGCAATAAAATTGAATGTGTAAATTAATAGATGTGTTTCCTCACTTAAGTAATTGTAATTCAATGCAATACTTTAGATTAGGGGCATTATTTCTCAATTGATGGCAATCTAATTTCATGATCATTGTTTTTCTTAATATTTTTTCTGATAAGAACAAAATATATGTAATCAAAATACTGTTTTAATAAACTGAGATGCCACGTTAATTGTAATTATATTTTGATTAATTTAGATAAAACTTAGGGAAGTAAATATTAATATTCAAATAGTCTAATTAAAAGAATAGTGGGAGTTCACTGGAGGTCCAGTGGTTAGGACTTGGTGCTTTCACTGCTGAGGGCCTGGGTTCAATCCCTGTTTGGGGAACTAAGATCCCGCAAGCCATGAGGCGTGGGCAAAAAAAAAAAAAATATTCGTAGAATAAAATCAAACTCCTTACCATGCTATTGAGAATTAACCCTAGCATTTTTCTAGGGCTATATAATAAACTGATATAAAAAAAGGGATTGTGAAACATTTTATTTAACTATTGGTCACACTATAATTATTTTTCACAAATATTGATATAGATGAATTCAGTTAAATCCTAAACTTTTTAAAAAGAAATGAAGAACAAGATTTAGCATTACTATAAAATAGCATTTTTTCTTCCTAAATGGTAATTTTCAGTGTAAAATTAAACTATTTTTTACATGTTTAAGAAGCCATACTATTTTTCAGGTGTAAATAATCCTATAGAAAACAGGACAATTTTTCTTTCCAGTTACCATTATTTCATTGAACATGCATTCAATATAGTACACAATTGATACATAACTTATACATTTGGGACTATCTCCTGGGGGTTATAAATTCCTTCCTCAAATCAACACATGGCAGTGTCTTTCTGGAAGGGAATAATGCCGTAAAACGTTTCCTCTAAGCCTGTCTTCTTTCTCTCTCTCTCTCTGTCACTGTCTCTGTCTCTTACATACACACATATACACACACACACATATATATATATCCCAATAAACTCTGAGGTATGTACAAATACATGGGACTATAAAATACTTTTTCAAAAGCGATTGAAAGATACAGGTAACAGAGAGCGAGAAGAAGAGAGAGGATAAATTGCTTAATACCTACAAACCTACATTTCATCTTAACAGAACTGGGTTCAATATTATTTAGGTTCACACAATGATGACAGCAAGCAGGGATGGTATATTTTGAGGACACAGTCTATATACCTACTGATAACATTCACTATCACCCTCCTGAAAAACAGTGTCATATGTAAAGGCCTTAAAAAGTTAGTAAATTGCTCTTTTCAAATCAAAAGGCATTTTTGTTTTCAGTACACAGAAAATGAATGTTGGCTACACAGTGAAACTCTCAATTGTTATTGAAAGCCATGGATGTTGATTACACATTAAAAGAAACATGTAGTTCATAGATAATTAGGCCAAAAAGAAATAAGAATGTTAAAATCATTTCCTTTGAGATGCATTATATTGTAGACATAAAAATATTAATAGGTTTCTAGCAGGAAAAAATTATAAACACAAAGTAAAAATTTCAACTTATTTTGTATATTAGCTGAAGACTTCTAGTGATTTTTTTTTAATTTTTACTTTATATTGGGGTATAGATGATTACCAATGTTGTGTTAGTTTCAGGTGTACAGCAAACTGATTCAGTTATACATATACATGTATCTATTCTTTTTCAAATTCTTTTCCCATTTAGGTTATTATAGAATATTGAGCAGAGTTCCCTATTGTGTAGGTCCTGTTGGTTATCTATTTTAACTTCTATTTGAGTAGACTGATTTTGAAATGATATGTTATAAAAATTCTCAAGGGTGTGGCACCTCAGATGAAAAAGTAACCAGTACTGCTTCTGGAAGCATCCAAGACATTTGGGGTTCTAGAGAAAACTAAGTCTTCAAATTTCAGGGGTAAAGCAACCCTGGTTTGTGAAGTTAATACATATGTAAGGGTTCTGGTCACCCAGATTCCAATGTGTGGGGAAATACCAACAATTCTCTGATAGTAGTTGGGTATCTTAGAATTTAATTTCTGACACTATCTACCCAGAGACAGCATTAGATCCCACAGGTTAAGGGCTCAGTCCCACAAGACTGCCCTCCACCTCAGATGCCAATTGCAAAGCCAAGTTGTTACCTGTGCTTCTGACCCAACAGCTACGGACTGGAGGTTCCCATGACCTCCTCCTTGAGTTTGATTAATTTGCTAGAGCAGCTCACAGAACTCAGGAAACCTGTTTACTCACTGGATTACTGATTTAGTACAAAGGATATTAAAGGATAGGAATCAACAGCCAGATGAAGAGATACATAGGGCAAAGTCCTGAACAAAGGAGCTTCTGTCCTCATGGAGTGTGAGACCTGGCATGGTGGCACATGGAGGCATTCTGGTTCCCCAATGTGGAAGCTCTCTGAACTCCCTCCCTTTGGGTTTTTGTGGAGCTTCATTACATGGGCATGAATGATTAAATTATTGGCCATTGATGATGGATTCAGCCTTCAACCCTTCTCCCCTCAGGGAGTAGGACTGAAAGTTCCAACCTTCTAATCGCATGGTTGATTCCCCTGGCAACAAACCCTCCCCCCCGACTCCCCTGACCCATCCTTGGGTGCTTTCTGAAAGTCATCTCATTGACATAAACCAGTTTTGGTGGAAAGAGGCTTGTTATGAATAACAGGATACCCATTTCACCTTCATGGCTCTGAAGCATTTTCAGGAACTGAGGACAAGAGACCAAATATTTTAACAAAAGATGTTCCCATTCCTCTTATCATTCAGGAAATTCCAAGGGTTTTAGGAGCTGTGAGCCTGGAACTCCAATGAAGACCAAATATGTATTTCTTATAAATCATAATATCACAACATGGAATGAGTATATTCTATCATTCTTCCCTCACAGCATGTAGGGTTCATAGGATTTGTGTGGATATATGAAGATCACCCACTTGTCTCCTTCACATTCATATAAGAAATCATCTCATACCATTGAGCAACTAGGCTAATTTGGAAACTCTTTAACTACTGAGGTGCCCCCACTCAACTCAACAGTAATTTCCACTATTTAAGTTACCCTCCCTCCACTCAGATATTTATTTAATATTCAGAAGGTTTCATTTTTTGTTCCAATCTCTACGTAGTGATACTTTCTGTAATTGAGAATTCTTATAAATCACAATATCACAACATGGAATGAGTATATTCTATCATTCTTCCCTCACAGCAAGTAGGGTTCATAGGATTTGTGTGGATATATGAAGATCACCCACTTGTCTCCTTCACATTCATATAAGAAATCATCTCATACCATTGAGCAACTAGGCTAATTTGGAAACTCTTTAACTACTGAGGTGCCCCCACTCAACTCAACAGTAATTTCCACTATTTAAGTTACCCTCCCTCCACTCAGATATTTATTTAATATTCAGAAGGTTTCATTTTTTGTTCCAATCTCTACGTAGTGATACTTTCTGTAATTGAGAATTCCTTTTATTTTCCTTAATTTTGCCTTGTCTTTCGTAAGTCAAATAATTCTGCCTTCCTTAAGCCATAAAAATTCTCTTATTTATGCCAAGCCTTCCATATACTTGCTCTACGTGTAAGAAAATTTGCTCAACAAAGAGGGAAATCGACAATGAAACTTTAGAGTTACAAGTAACCCATCCTTTCTGAGACTCCATACACATTTTTTCTTCCACTTTTATTGAGTTATGATTGACACACAGCATTGTATAAGTTTAAGGTATGCAGCAAAATGATTTGACTTACATACACCATGAAATGATTATCACAATAAGCTTAGTGAATATTCATCATCTCATATAGATACAAAATTAAAGAAACAGAAAAAAATATTTTTCCTTGTCATGAGAACTCTTAGGATTTACTCTCTTAACTTTCATATATAACATAGAGCCGTGTTAATGATATTTATCATGTTGTACATTATATCCAAAGTACTTATTTATAACTGGAAATTTGGAGGGTAAGCAGTACACGACTAAAGAAGCAATGAATCACCGAAGAAATCAAAGAAATCAAAACATATCTGGAGACAAATGAAAATGAAAACACAATGATCCAAAATCTACAGTATGCAACGAAAGCAGTTCTAAAAGGGAAGTTTATAGCAATACAAGTCTACCTCAGGAAACAAGAAAAATTTCAAATAAACAACCTAACCTTACACTTAAAAGAATCAGAAAAAGAACAAACAAAACCCGAAGTTAGTAGAACAAGAAAAATAGTAAAGATCAGAACAGAAATAAATGAAAGAGAGACTAAAAATAATAGAAAAGATCAATGACTCAACATAATAAAAGTTATTTATGACAAACTCACAGCCAATTTAATAGTCAGTGGTGAAAAGCTAAAAGCCTTCCTGCTAAAATCTGGAACAAGACAAGGATGCCCACTCTCACCACTTCTCTTCAACATAGTATTGGAAGTCTTAGCCACAGCAATCAGACAAGAAAAAGCAATAAAAGGTATCCAAATTGGAAGGGAAGAGGTAAAATTGTAATTTTATGCAAATAACAGAATATTATATATAGAAAACCCTAAAGACTCCACACAAAAACTACTATAACTGATAAAAGAATTCAGGAAGGTAGCAGGATACAAGATTAACATACAGAAATTGGTTGCATTTCTTTACACTAACAATGAAATATCAGAAAGGAAATGTAAAAAAAAAATCCCTTTTAAAATCACATCAAAAAAAATAGCAGCACTATTCACACTAGCCAAGACATGAAAAGAACCTAAATGTCCATCAACAGATGAATGGATAAAAAAGATATGATACATATACACAATGGAATAGTACTCAGCCATAAAAAAAATATGAAATGCCATTTGCAGCAACATGGATGGACCTGGAAATTATCATACTAAGTGAAGTAAGTCAGAAAGAGAAAGACAAATACCATATGATATCACTTACATATGGAATCTAAAATACGACACAAATTAACTTATCTATGAAACAGAAACAGACTCACAGACATACAGAACAGACATGTGGCTGCCAAGGGTAACGGGGGTAGGGGAGGGAAGGATTGGGAGTTTGGGATTAGCAGAGGCAAACTATTATACATACAATGGATAAACAACAAAGTCCTACTGTATAGCACAGGAAACTACATTCAATATCCTGTGATAAACCATAATGGAAAAGAATATGAAAAATAATGTATATATGTAACTGAATCACTTTGCCATACAGCATAAATTAACACAACACTGTAAACCAACTTTACTTGAATAAACTTAAAAAATAAAAAAAACTTGCAACAAAGAAAGATTAATGAAACTAAGAGCTGTTTCTTTGAAAAGATTAAAAAAAATTGAGATCCGGCCTAAATCAATAAAATCAGAAATGTAAAAGGAGAAGTTACAACCAACACCACAAAAATATGAAAGATCATAAGAGATTACTATGAACAATTATATGCCAATGAAATAGACAACCTAGAAGAAATGGACCAATTCCTAGAAATGCAAGTCTCCTAAGACTGAACCAAAAAGACATGGAAAATATGAACAGACCAATTATCAGTAATGAAATTGAATCAGTAATTTTAAAAAACCGACAAACAAAAGTCCAGGACTAGATGGCTTCACAGGTGATTTCTACCAAACACACAGTTCTTCTCAAACTATGCTATCAATGCTTTTTAATTTATTCTTGCATTTTGCATTTAATGTATCAATAAATGGCCTAAGTGTTAACCTTCAAATACCTTTTCATTGAACTACAAAGAAAGCTAATGAAGCAGCAATTTGCTTCTATTACTAAAAGATTGAATATTGTGTTTCCCAGACTCTCATTTGGTAGATATATGTAAAAGGCTGAACTGTCCTAAGCAGTATCTGCACAACTGCCTGATCATTGTACGGGTAGCAGAATTTATCCCAAAATACGCCTCTCTGACGTGAGAATGATTTTAAGCTGATCATTTTTTTAAAAAGCAGACATGAGAGAGGCTCTGATAACCACGCAGAAGTTACCCTTTAGTAAGAGATATTTACAAGGGAAATCTCCATTTGTAAGGGTATCGCCCCTGCTGTACAGGAAGAGGGAGATGACTCAATCTTTACAAACCTATTTACCTATGCAGGAGGTGTGGGCCTAAATCTGCATAACAACCTTACCCTTGTTTACTGTGTTTTCCTGGTAACCTTTTATAATTGACCTTCTGCCCGACCCCCAACATCTTTTGTTTTAACCTGGAGGTAATATTTAAGGTCGTGGCTTGGGCCATTTCGGAGAGTTACTCAATTTTCCTGTGTATCTCCCATGTATACAGCAGGTATACATATTATTAAACTTCTGTTTTTCTCCTTTTAATCTTTTTATTACTGGGGTGTCTCAGCCAAGAACCCTAGAAGGGAAAATTATTTTCCTCCCCCCCAGTGTGAACACTCTATGTGAAATTGACTTTGACATGGACATACAGGTGTATTCTTTATATCATGCAATCTATAAACATTTTATGAGTATCCTCTGTTGCTTTATTTCTTTACAATAATGCTTTGCTCATAAATTGTAAAAGTCTGAATTGAAACATACTTCATAATCAAATAGTTAGCTTAGAAACCCCATTAGGGGATTGTAGATAGAGAGGGAACTTTAGAGGGCTTTGGGACACCACAATGAGATTAATGATCACTCAAGAAAGTAATAAGAAAATCCTGAAACAACGTGGGCTTGCTTGACTCATAAAGCAGAACAAATTGGTTAGCACCAAAGCCAGATTGGCTTGCTTAACAACAAAATCAAGCTAACTTGATTAGCAACAAAACCATGTAACAGAAGCATGAGACATGCCCCCAAACAATAAAACAATGGTGGCATGAGACCTATATCCTGCCCAGTGAGCTCAGTAAGTTAATGACCCCCAAAACATGCTCTTTGACCCCTAGAACATGCTCTTTGCACAATGCCCCCAAAACAATGAAACAATAGTGGAGAATAAGGCCTACAACCTGCCGGTGGTGTCATCAAGTTAATGACCCCCAGGACATGCTCTGTGTACACACACAAAAAAACAGTCATTTATGGAAAGGTGACATTACAAAGTGAAAGACCCTCATTGTACTGAGACCTGAAATAATTTTTCCAAAGTACCATGACAGTCCTGGCCTGACCATGTAGGGACAAGAAAACTCCCCTGTCCACCCTGGAGGAGGAGCTGATGATGGAAATGTAACGTCTACTCAAGAAAGACAAAAAAGGTCTTCTTCCCCTCCCCTCTCTTCCTTTGATTGTAAAAATGTGACCCACTAAGTACTCAGGGCAGTGCAACGCTTGCCTGCCCGTTTGTAAGCCTCACAAGCATCCTACTGTAATAAATCACTTCTTATCTATCACTTTGCCTCTCACTGAATTCTTTCTGCCCTGAGACATAAAGGACCAGGCTCCTTGGAGACCCCAAAACCACACCTATTGGTTTCAATAGGATATTACTATAGTATAGATACTGAAAAATGATTCCATAGAAATTGACTGCATTACAAAAAATGTGTGTGTGTGTATGTATGTATGTGTGTGTGTGTATTTACCCAACTGTAAATAATAAGGAAGCCATTCTGTTGAAAGGTACAGGTATCATATAACACATAAATGACGTGTGAGTGTTTTATTAACATTAACACAACTCTATGAATGAATTTATGGAGCAGAGCTGTGCATATATAGATTTTAAAATTATTTCCTAATTCAGTAGAAAAAAATTAAAATATCAGTTTTCTCATTTATATTTTTAAGTTAAAATGTGTGGAGATCTCTACAGTAATAGTATGTTTCATTTTATTTGGGCCTCTGAGTTATAATTCTATTTGGGCTTTCACATCCAGTACACAATTGCAATGATCTAAAATATTTTGTATACTTACTGTATTTTGAACCATCTACTTTTTTACTTTCCCTTAATGCAATGATATATAATAAGCTGTTCCCTTGAGGAAGAGAAAACTCATTGCAAGTATCTTGCATTGTGATTCACTCCTTTGCTTTTTTTTTTTCACCTATAGGTGTCAGTTTGAGACCTATGTGTCTTACTAGTTTTTTGATTCTTTTTATTTATTTATTTATTTATTAAACATCTTTATTGGAGTATAATTGCTTTACAATGGTGTACTCCTTTGCTTTTTAATAAAATTTCTGCAAATATGTTGACTCAAGATAAGTTTATTTTATTGTGTAGCCAACATTTTAAATTTAAAAATTTGAGTATATTTTGTTGAATTTTAGGAGTTCTTTAAATATTTTGGATAACACTCTTTTATCAGATAAGTCTTGAGGATATATTTTCTCCGTCTGTGGCTTATCTTCTAATTCTCTTGACAATGTTTTTTACCAAGCAAAAATTTTTAAGTTTAATGAAGTCCAGCTTATCATCTCCTTCATGTATCAATCCTTTGCTGTTGTATCTTAATTTTATTGCCACACTAAAGATCATCTTGCTTTCCTCTTATATTATCATCTAGGAGTTTTACAGCTTTTTGTTTTACATCTACCCATTTTTAATAAATTTTTGTGACAGGTATAAGGCCTAGGTCGTCTGGATTTTTTTTTTCTTTTTTTGGTGGATGTCCAGTTTTTCCAGAAACATTTGTTGCAAAGACTATCTCTGCTCCATTGTATTGCCTTTGCTTCTTTTCTAAAGGTCAACTGACTATATTACATGTGCCTATTTCTGGGCTTTCTAATCTGTTCCTTTGATCTATTTGACTATTCTTTCATCAATATTGCACTGACTTGATTACTATAGCTTCACAGTAATCGAAGTCAGTTAGTGTCAGTTCTCTATCTTTGTTCTTCTCCTTCGATATTTTGCTGGTTATCTTTTGCCTCTCCACATAAACTTTAGAATCAGTTTGTCAATATCTGCAAAATAACTTACTGGAATTCTTACTGGGATTGCATTGAGGCTATAGATCAAGCTGGGAAGAACTGACATCATGACATTATTGAGTCTTCCTATCCATGAACATGGAATAGCTCTCCTCTTATTTAGCTCTCCTTTGATTTCTTTCATCACAGTTTTGTAGTTTTCCTCATACAAATCTTGTACTTATTTTGTTAGATTTATACCTAAGTATTTCATTTTGGGCGTGCTCCTGTAAATGATACTGAATTTTTAATTTCAAATTCCACTTATTCATTGCTAATTCATGCTTTAAGAGAAAAAAATTCATCAAAATATTCTAATTCACCATAGAAGGTATGGATGCACAAAATGCATGCAGAAAGATATAAAAATAAATAAACATTTACACAGATTTTAGTACACAGTACATGCTGATCACTGGGTACTGTTAAAGGTAAACAGATACTTACTCTAACTTTGCCCTTAAAGATTTGTCTATTTTTGTTTTTGTCACTTAGGATTTTTCATCCAAAATAGCAGAACTCATGATTACAAGTGGTTTAAAAATAAGGACAATTCAATATTTTGTAGTACATTAAATCAGGTGGTAGAAGTAATCAGGTGAGTAGTTATTCAATTTATCATTAAAATAAGGGATTCATTTTTGTCCAGCTATTCCCAGCCTGCTGGCTTTGTTCTAAATATATACACTAATAAATCAAAAAAAATCCACCAAACTTCTTACGTACACCTTCATTCAGCTATTCCTAGTGAAAGACAAATGGCATCTCTCCTTGTGCTTCTCTTTTTCCAGAAGGCAAACCTTTCCCAGTAGTCATGCAGCAGAGTTCCCCTTGCATCTCATTGCTCAGAACTGTGTACTATGTCTGTGGAAAAACCAGGCTTTGACAAAGGAAATGGTACACCTACAAAAAGTGGGATTATTAGTGAAGAAGAAAGGAGAAATGACTGTTAAAAAGGCAATCAGGGCTTCCCTGGTGGCACAGTGGTTGAGAGTCTGCCTGCCGATGCAGGGGACACAGGTTCGTGGCCCGGTCCGGGAAGATCCCACATGCCGCATAGCAGCTGGGCCCGTGAGCCATGGCCACTGAGCCTGCGCGTCCGGAGCCTGTGCTCCACAACGGGAGAGGCCACAACAGTGAGAGGCCCGCGTACCGTTATAATTCAGGTAAAGTGTGAAAGCTGGTGATATCATGAAATCATAGCAAATTAAATCCACCATGAAGCTCATGATCATCTTTCCTTTTCTAGTTACTGATGAGGAAATCAAGGCCTAGGAAACCCAATTCAATACCATCCAATCCAAGGTCATGGTACTGTGTAGTAGTACAACTTGCTTCAAGTTTACCAGATTTGACTCCAGCATCTTTTCTATTATGAAGATTTTTTTCCCCTCATTTGTTGGTTTAACTTTCTGTCTTTCACTAGTCCAGCAGCAAAACACTATCTTCAGGAAGAAAAAAATCAAAGATCTAAACAACTTAGTTCTTTTTGGATAAAGAAAGATAGGGAAATTTTATGCTTTGAAAGATAATTCACATGCGAATTGTGTTTGGGAGAAACTTGGGTTTATTTTAATATTTTTTAAATGTAGGAGTGAGAAAAATGTAATTTCTTTTGCTTCTTTCATTGAAATGTATCATAAGGAAAGATGAATGTTCTTTCATTTAAAGAGTTTTATCTGGTTACTCACTGTATAGTCTTAATTATCAAGTATATTTTTCCTTTAAGATAAACTTTTTTTTCATTTACCAAATTACTGCATGCTCACAATATATATCTTTTCAAAGATTCGTTTTTGAAATAAGTTTTATATTGTTATCCATTTTAAGTCATGTATACTAAGACAAGTTTCAAAAGAATTTTATTAGCCCCAGGCTTCAGCCCAGAGTTTTCTGCTACTGGTTTTCCCCATTTCCCATCATCCCAAACAGACCTCTTTGGATCAAACCTATAGGCTGGTCCATCACACTGCAAAGCCAAGCAGGGACATATTTTTCATTTTGAAATTTACATTCTTAGGCTACAAAAGTGAACTTCAGAATCAAATTCTCTTGTTTTTGATTTTGTTCATCTCTGCAATCATTTCCCTATGTCTGTTGCCTAATATTGTCTCTATTGGAAAAATGTAGAATCCCAGAATACTGATGAGAAACTTTGGGGTCCTGGTATATATCTTAGTTTTTCTCAAACCATAATCACAAGCAGCTTTCTACTCTGCTGAGGCAGGCCAGCTACCTTATTTATTTTACTAACAATCCTTTCCCCAGGCACTTTTATTGGTAAACCTTACCGCTTATTGACCAAAAAAAAAAAAAATAAGTGAAAGAACAAACCCTTTCCTTCTTCACAAAAAGGAGCGGAGTTTACAAGAATGTGTGAAATACTGGATTATCAGGGAGAATAGTCTTATTCTCTAATAACTGCTACCAAACATCATCATCAAGTGCATTCCTTCCACATGGCACTTTAGGTCTCCTCTAACATCTTACCATTTGCATTTCCAGGCTAGGCCCAAATCATTTTCAGTTGCTAATTTGAATGTATGCTTTTAAGTCATAGCAAATCTTCATTTCATGGAAGTGAGAGAGATGATGGTTCACTTAGTGTCCATGCAAGTCTTAATCCTTACCTCACAGTAACCTCAGTACTTCTTCGCTATGAATAATCCTCCCCCAGTACCTCTACCCTTTTCTAGATCTTAGACACTACATCAATTGATAGGAAGAACCCATCCTTTTTCTGACCCTCTATATTTTTGGCTCCAACTTACATTTGGCTATATTTATAGGCCCTGCTGTTTGTTATTCCTCCATATTGGTTTTTATCTCAAAGTTATTCATACTCCATCTTTATTTATTTATTTATTTATGGCTGCATTGGGTCTTTGTTGCTGCGCACGGGCTTTCTCTAGTTGCAGCGAGTGGGGGCTACTCTTCCTTGTGGTGCGCGGGCTTCTCATTGTGGTGGCTTCTCTTGTTGCAGAGCATGGGCTCTAGGCGCACGGGCTTCAGTAGTTGTGGCAGGCAGGTTCAATAATTGTGGCTCGCGGGCTCTAGAGAGCGGGCTCAGTAGTTGTGGCGCATGGGCTTGGTTGCTCCACGGCATGTGGGATCTTCCCGGACCAGGGCTCGAACCTGTATCCCCTGCATTGGCAGGCAGATTCTTAACCACTGCACCACCAGGGAAGTCCCCCCATCTTTAGTTTATCTGTTTTTTAATATAATTATCATGACTACCTTGTTACAATGTGTCTTTCCTGAGAAAAGTACTTTCCCCAACCACTTCTGTTTGATCTGCCTGAACTGTCACTCTTGTTGTTATTCCTTGTTCACATACCAAGTCCCTCACTCTGACATCCAGCCCTCCACAATAAGGCCCTAATACTCCTTTGTTTTTTCACCCACTACTTTTCCCCTCTTACCTTTCGTGTGATTCAAGTTCTACTTTCTTTTGTTTCCTGAACATTGTGCTTACCTATCTCCTTGGCTTAAAGTGCTTTATACAGCTTATACAGTTTTATACCTCTTTATATATTATCCTACACAGCTTTTCCTTTCTGTTAGAATTCGCAATTTTCCTTGCCCCAAACACAACCTATGCAGTAACCTAGCATTCTTCAAGGCACATCTCAAATGCAGCCTCCTCTAATGGGCTTTTCCTTGAAAATCTCTTGCCATCCTTTCTTCATTGCACAACAGTTTGTCTACTTGCCATTTGTATTTTACTCTACTATATGATTCTCTAAGATAGGGATAGTGTCTTAGTCACTTTATAGTTCTTTCTAAAGTCTAGCATTCTTCTGCCCTCTGACTAGCTATTACAGTCTTTGAGGCTGTGAGGTCAGTGCTCTACTTAGAACACAACTAATTGATCATTTACTAATTCTAATTAATCTTTCAACACGGAAGGCAATATCTTCTGATTTACTTCAATTTGCAGTTTGCTGTTTTTACAGGTCAGCACTGTTGACTATTAGTAACTTTAAAAAAGTGATTGCTGTACTATGTTTTAACTCATTTTTATACATTTAAATTAATCTGTATATCCTCTAAATTTATAATTTTTTTATGAAAGTGGGTCACTGACATTTGTGACCCAAATCCAATCCCAATGCTCATGCTTTCTGTCTACATGTGTGAATTATTACTAATACATCTCCTGAAGAAGGTGACATTCTTTCATTGTGCTCTACATGACACTGTGATGAGACAGGCATGGGTACCTTTGGGACCAAAATATATGTGACACAAGCACTTAAGCTGGGTTTTAGATTGTTCCTTCATATGCCCAAATTAACAATTATTAATATAAGTTTTATTAAAATTGAATGACTTAGCAAATATGCTTCTTCTAGACGCAGGATTTATAAGAGTAAAAGAAACATTTACATTTAATTATAATAACCACTAACAATGAATCATAGTCCTTTGTAATTCATGAAGTTAATGGAGTTTGGTGACATGGGAAATGAGAGTTAAGTACTTTTGAAGGTCCAATGCTTCCAGGCTTCTTGAGATCTATTTCATGTTTGAAAGGACACACACTCTAAGGGGAATCTAGTGGTCTGAGTGTGTTCAGCTTTTCTTTAGACATTTACACTCTAGATGAATTTGTTTTTCAAATGAGGATGTAAAAAGGGATGTAATAAAAATAATTCTCCTGACCAGGACCACCTGATTTCCACTAAAGGTTTTTGTATACGCTGGAACTACTAAAAGTGTAACTATATATTTATCAACTTGCAGAAGAAACTGAAAATGAAATTTCTGAGCCTGGTGTGCTGATAACATTTCTAAATAATTATGTGAAGTCTTCCAAGTATCATCTTCGATGGGACAATAACTTGCCAGGGTACACTGAACTCATTGTTTTCCAAATTATTTGCTCCATATTAGGACTTAAGAAATATTTTCTAGCACATGATTTTAAATTGCTTATATTTATCTAAGACTATCCCTTCTACTAGTTTTTATAAAATCTTCAACCAGATTTTTTTTCTCAGCACATTATGGGATGATATAATCTTATTTTGTATAATAAATATTTTGCCACTTTAATCTGATTCATCTTAATTTCTTCAGGCTGTTCTATGTACTCTTATTCACATTTTTATTAGGATAAAATAATTTTATTCTTATGTTGAAAACTTGTTCATACTGGTCTTTAGAAGTATGTTCTGGTAAACTTTAAGTTGTAACTGTAATCTCCTTGAGGAAAAAAAAAAACTGTGTAGGCTGCAAGAGGGTTTGAGTAATGCTTGATAAGGATTCAGTTATAAATTGGAAAAAAAACTAAATTCTTGTCTCAAAGGGTAAAGGGCTCAGATTAGAGAAAGAAAAGCATCTCCTTCCCCATTTTCTGCTATGAAATATTGAGATGTGTTCTCTTGTACTTGACTTTATTTTTCTGTTTTTCTCAGAAGAGATATAAAGGTTACATGAAAATTTCTTCAGCAGTATTTACTAAGATAATTCCCTAACTGCAATGACATTCAAGGACTGAGGATGCTAACAGGCTTAGAGCTGTAATTACATTGCAGTGACTTTTGACTTCAAGATAGGTTTCATAAGCACAAGAATTTATGCTAGCTAATATTTAAACACAAATTTTCATTATGATGTAAAAATCAAATTAAAGCATATTTGACTGGAAACATGCTTTCTTAATTTATTTAGCCCTTTACTAGAAATAATGTTTAGACTTAATATAGACAAGATTATAGAGACAATAATTTTCACAAATGTAAGGTAAGATTCTTTAAAGGAAGGAAATTAGAAATAAATGCAATAGAAAATATGAATTACTCTGTTATTAAGTTTGTTATTAAATTCCACTTACGAAAATCACTAATATGGAATTGCTGAAATTCTTTGGCACAGTTTACCTCTGTGAACCAATATCATGAAATGGTAGTGCCTAAATCACAGAACGTCATTCTTACCAACACTTTCAAACCCCTTAAACAGATTAGAAAGAAACCTCAAGCAATAGCTATTAAAGCTGACGGAACACTCTGAAGAGAGGTAAGCACAATACCTTTGTGTCAGAGGCACAATCAGACAGTGTCTTCCCTAAGGTCTTAGAGGAGTGGTTATGGACTATCAAACAGCAGTAGTTCATGTTGGGTTTAGTATGATTACCAAAACTTCCTGAAAATAGAAATTAGCAACCTAAATAATGTTGCAAATAAATGTCTGAGGTTTAAAATTACCTGGTCTCTTAATGAACACCAGAGAAAAATAATTAGTTAATTAACTGAAAGGAAAAAAAACCTGCTGGGATAGCCTTGTCTCCTTTTTAACTGATATGTACAAGTGAGCAGCCTAAGATGCCCAAATCCTCAAGAAAATGAAGGTAGAAATTTTGATAACACACATTTTTTTCGTAAGTTGCCAGCGTTCTTGTGAAACTGTGAAAGTAGTTAAGTTCCTTTTTCTATACCTGCTGATCACATTGTCTATGTTTCACTCTCAGCATATAATCAGTGTTTGCTGAATGAATCAATCAATCAGTCAATCAAAGTACTAAAGGGTCACATTCCCTGATTCAAAATGTAGAGCCTTACCTCTGCCTCCACTGAAAAAACTCAAAGTGCTACCGCTGAGATAGGAGGGAAGGGGGCAGGACACAAATGTTAGGTAAATGAAGAAGGGGCGCAGTTGTTGGGATGAGATAAAAACCTGGAACCAACTGGCTGGAACCAACTGAAACTAGGGTGGCTTTGAGAAGAGTCCCGCCATTGAGATTTAGCTCATTATACCTTCATTGTAATATTCAAAATTACTCCCCCTTATGCCATGACAGTTCCGAAACGAACCATAAAAGGCCAAAAAGTTGGCAGTGGACCAATTCCTGGGAAATCCCCACCCTTCCCTGAAATAGCAAGCCTATTCCTCCCACTCATTAGCATATGAAACTACTCAGCCCATAAAAACCAATGATCCCATACCCCAGGGCCGCTCTCACTTTCTGAGATGACCCCCACGCCCTGGGGCTGCTCTCACCTTCTAAGAAGTCCTGCATTCTGCCTATGGAGTGTGTATCCCTCTATTTTATCAAATAAACTTGCTTTCGCTTTTCTTTAGCTTGCTCTTGAATTCTTTCCGGCACGAAGCCAAGGAGCCTCACTTGGCAATCTGTCCTAAGGACTCCCGCGGGTCCCAGGATGTGACATTTCCCTCTCCTGCAACACAGCTGCTCATCTAACTTGAGAATTCCCATGTGAAACTATCACTCTGAATGTCATAATGGACATCTCATTCCCAGGCCCTAAACTCTTCATCTTAGAGGTGGGAGTGTGCACAACAAGATGATATATCATGCTTTCTGCATTGCACTACACACATCCTTGTTACCCCAGTCAATTTAAGAAGAACATGTGCCATCTTCATGGGTTCTGCATCCAACCTGCAAAGTCTATACCTTGAGCCAACTTCCTACTCCAGGCAGTAACTGGTGCCACTGTAGGCCAGCAATCAAAGCCACAGAACAGCTACTCTGTAGTGTGCCAAGCTCTCAGAAACTATGGAAAGGAGTCTGAGCTGAAGACACCATCTGGATTGATTCAGAAGACATGTCTTCCACATCCAGCCTTTCATCTGTTGAGTTACTGAAGTAATTAGCACCCATGTATCCCCCCCTCTAATTTCCAAGTGGAAAAACAAGTCATACTTGAACTTGCACACCCACTTCCACTACTCATGGGACTCCTGGCCTGTCTTCCCTGTCATCACTCACCAATATCAACCATTACGTAGCCCCAGCATCAGGGGAGGAGGGCCACTGTCCACATGAGAAGAAATACCCATTTCCAGCAGGCAATAAGACAATCCCCAGCAACAAATGAAACATCCATGGGTGGATGAATGGATAAATATGTGTCACCAGCAATGCCCACTGGGGTCCCTGAGAAAAATAAGATGGAATCTAGGTGATAAGATAAAGTTTAACTTCTTTTGTGCTTAGTCTAGTTTCATTTGCCAGTAGAGGGCCATGTGCAGAGGCCTTGCTCCTAACATGTCGGATTAGAGCTCCTAGTACAGAACCTCCGTGCCTGATACCCCAATTGGCATACTGTGTGCAAAAGTACTGAGCAGGACACGTCAATTCAAGATGGCAATAGCATACCGTGTGCAGAGATGCTGCACCCAGTGCTTCAGTCTGAAGTGCCATGAGGAGAACAGCTGCACCTGACCCTCAAGGACTCTGCCCCTCCCTCCACAGATGAGAACCCTATTAAGCAGCCCTGATGGCCTTTTGGGGAGAGTGTGCAATCTGGAGTGAGAGTGCACCTCTTCATTCTTTAATCAAAGAATAAAGCTTTCATTTGCTTCTGAACCAAATCCTTCTATTGGAGCAAGTGACATCAGGCAGGAGGACCCTTATTGGGGCCTGACTTGAAAGGGTCGGTTACAAATTTTGGTGACCCAGATGGGATGGACCGTGGCCTTTTTGCCTGCACCTATCCACTAGGCTCTGGGCTCATCCCAGCTCCAGTGGGAGGAAGGCAGAGGCTTTGGGAGGTTCACGTGAGGATGACTGACTGTGATCTCTGACTACACTCTGATGGGGTAAGATGGCGGTAGTCTTTGGCCGAATTCAGAGCAACTCTGCCCAGCAACTCAATAGCCGGGTGTGGTGTGCACACAGCGTAGCTCCCAGAGTAATCCGGACTGTGACCCCTTGAGGGGATCATACTCTGGCATCCTTGGGGATCAGAGCCTGAAACTCAGTGCCTATCTGCCCGCTGCCTCTGGCTGGCCTTCCCTCGGTACCGGACGCCTGGGGATGGTGAGGATCTGCGGACTAGAGGGAACCACAGCAGTCTTGCCCACTGTCTCACCAGTAGTGCTGGCCTCTTGACCCCTGTACAAGGCAGTAGCAGTAACACCAGGGCTTTTTGCCCTCCTCCCCAACCTCCAGGGGTCAACAGTAGCATTATCCATAGTCACATTCAGTTTGGTAAGGGAAAGTGGGCAGCCCCGTGAGCCAAGAGGTGAGACCAGAACAAGGCCAGGTAATAAGGACCACCTGACAAAACAGAATGAGGACGCTCGATCTGAGTTCAGGAAAAGTCACCGAAGACGCCCAAATGCAAATGGGTCCCAAGGTAGTCAGTGCCTATCTGCCCGCTGCCTCTGGCTGGCCTTCCCTCGGTACCGGACGCCTGGGGATGGTGAGGATCTGCGGACTAGAGGGAACCACAGCAGTCTTGCCCACTGTCTCACCAGTAGTGCTGGCCTCTTGACCCCTGTACAAGGCAGTAGCAGTAACACCAGGGCTTTTTGCCCTCCTCCCCAACCTCCAGGGGTCAACAGTAGCATTATCCATAGTCACATTCAGTTTGGTAAGGGAAACTGGGCAGCCCCATGAGCCAAGAGGTGAGACCAGAACAAGGCCCAGGTAATAAGGACCACCTGACAAAACAGAATGAGGACGCTCGATCTGAGTTCAGGAAAAGTCACCGAAGACGCCCAAATGCAAATGGGTCCCAAGGTAGGTATGCGAGTGGGGTCTTGACCTCTTCTGGTCAGTGCTAGTTTGTCTGAACTGGGCTGGGGAGCCCTGCAAGCCACTCACAAGATCATTACTGGGAAGCCCTGTGAGCTGCTGGCAAGAATAGGAAACACCCACTGCCCGACCTCTCCTCCCCACTCTGCTTGGGAGGCGAACCTTGGGTGATTCTTTACCGACTGAGGCTCCACGGGCTCTCCTCCCGGTATCAGCACAGAATACCAGCTGCCCCAGTGATCTGGTGAGTACCCCGTCGGAATCCCTCGTGCTTTTAGCTCTCACCCGGCAAGAAGCCTGAAAACTCCTCCTCTTCAGCCAAAAGGAGGAAAGAGAAGAGCCCCGTCTCAGACAGCTGTGCCACTCCCTAAGGGACTAAGGTGGTCAGGAACTAACATGGCTAAGCTGTTCTGGCCTGGAGCCACTCCTGTCCATCCTCCTGTGGGACATTCTGATTGAGGAAGGACTGACTATTTCAAGCACAGGCCATTATGAACTCAAAGGGAACCCCCAACTGTATCAGATCCCATGCCTATTTGGGTCTCCTAAGGAATCCATTAATGGTTTGGTTGCTGGTTCCAAATTTCCCAAACCAGAAATCTTATTTGGGTCAAATCTTGGGGTATTTGTGTGCCAACAAATCACCCCAACTGCCCCCTCAGTAACCGGTAACAAATCCAAAACAGAACACCTAAGGTATGGGGAACCAAACATCTGCCATATCGAAGGGTAGCCCATTAGGGTGTATCCTGCAGAACTGGAAGTTTTTCAGGTATCACCCCTAACTGAAAACATTTAATCTTCCTACGTAATACAGCCTGCCTCCAATACCGGCTGAGAGATGAGTAAAGTTGGCCTGTCTATGGGTCTACTAATTACCAGCCAAGGTCCAACAACCCACCAAGAAAAGTACTCTCTTTCAGTCAGGTCCCCGATGGAGAAGAAGAACTCATCCCGGTATATATGTCCCATTTACCACTTCTGATATGTATAACTGGAAAAGTCACAGTAAGGGGTTGATGGAAGATCAAGAGGAGTTCCTGAATCTGATTAGGGGAATCTTTCAGACCCATGACCCCACCTGCGCTGACCTGTAGAGCCCCCTCAATGTACTCTTAATGGGGGAAGAAAAGGCCAAGGTCTTTTTAAAAGCCAGAGAGGAAGCAAACAAAGAGAACAGAAACAATGTAGTTTGTGTTATTTTCAGACCAGGGAATTAAGTGGTCCCAGATAACGAACCTACCTGGGACCACGGAGACAATGGAAAAGAAGGTGGAAGACAGAAACGGACTCATTATAAAAATATGATCCTAAAGGGAATCCAGGTAGTAGGAAAGAAACCCGTCAATTGGAATAGATAAAGGAATTCAATCATGAGCCAACAGAAAACGCTTTAGCATTCCTAAAGCCTTAGGAAATACCTTGGAATCTATACTACCACTGACCCTGAGTCATTGAAAGGGATGTAATCCTGAGGTCGTTATTTCATTTCCCAAAGTGTCCCTAGCAAGCATAAACTTCAGAAACTGGAAACAGAACCAGACACCGCTACCTCTTGCCTCGTTAAGGTTGCCCACTGGCTGTTTAAAAACTGAGATACAGAGGAGAAAAAGTCAGGATAAAAAGGCCTGGACGCAAGCCCATTTACTGGCTATTGCCCTCCAATGTCAACTGGTTTGCAAGGGAATCTGGACTAACAGCCCATGGAGACTCGCAACTCTGTTTCAGGGGATTACTCCGTGGGTAGATCACTTGCGAGTAAACAACCCAAGACAATGGACCCTTCTGACTCCTCTTCTGAACCTTTCTCCAACCTAAAACTCCTTTTCCGAAAAACGGCAAACGATAAGTAACCCTATATGCCTTGCTGAGCAGTAGAGATTTTAAGATCTCTTAGCTGACCAGGGAAGGGTCTGTGTGCTGGCCGCTACGTCATGTTGCTTTTACTTCAGTGCAAGTGGCCTGACTGAAGAAAGTGCAGACAGGCTACCGGAAACAGAAACTTGCCAAACAGAAGGCAGCCAGCCTCATCCGGCCGAACAAATGTGGAGCCGGGTAAAACAAGGCCTCCCCTGGGTCGCCGGTTTTTACTTTTCCTGGGCCCCTTAATAACCATTGTTCTCTTGCTGACACTTGGGCCATGTATCAAATTGTCTTGCGTCTTTTGTCTCCAAAAGGTTAGAATCTATAAAATTTCCAAGGGTGGTCGCTCAGGAACGCAAACAGGGCTAAGGCCTGGGGAAAATAAAAAATAACTAAAGGCAGCTGTGGGAAGCTCTGCTCCTCTCCCTGGGGTCATGACGACCCCCCAAATCAACAGGAAACAGTCACAGAAGACAGTCCGTCGCCCCTCAGCGCCCCTCAAGAATGAGAAGCCGGCCAAAAGGCAGAGGAGGGAATTGTCACCAGCAAAGCTATTAACAATTCCTGGGAAACAGAAATCGAATCTGGGTAATACAATAAAGTCTAACCTTTTTTTTTTTTCTTTTCCTCTGTGCTTCGTCGTCTTTCTCTTGCTCATATGGTGCTACGTGTGGAGGCCTTGTCCCCGGCACTTCAGACCAGATTCTTAGCGCAAGACGGCTGCACACGACACCTGAGCTCGGCGGGTTGTGCGCAGAGACGCCGCGCCCACACTGGGATCCGGAGCAAGAGCAACGCTTCTGCGCCTCCCGTGAGAACTCCGCCCCCTCCCCGCTGATCCCAATAAAGCAGCCCCGCCCCCGGCCTCGCCTGGCCGGGAGAGCACGTGCTCTAAAGCACAGGCACACACCTCTCCACTCTTTGATCAAAGAATAAAGCTTTCCTTTGCTTCTGAACCGAACAGTGCCTCCTATTGGCTAGAAGGACACTAGGGAGAAGGACCCTTATTGCGGCCCAACTCTAAAGGGTCAGTAACATATGTGGTATATACATACAATACAATACTATTCAACCTTAAAAAAAGAAGAAAATTCTGCCGAATGCAACAATATGGATGATCATCATGGATATTATGCTAAGTAAAGTAAACCAGTTACAGAAAGAAATATTACATGATTCCACTTGTATGAGTTATTTAAAATAGTCAAATTCACATAATTAAAGACTGGAATGGTGGCTGCCAGGGGCTGAGGAGAAGGGGAAATGAGGAATTACCAATCAATAGACATAAAGTTTCAGTTAAGCAAGATGATAAGATCTAGGATCTGCTGTACAACATTGTACCTACAATCAAAAAATAATGTACACTTTAAAATGTTCTAAGACAGTAGATTTCACGTTAAGTGCTATTATTACACACACACACACACACACACACACACACACACACACACACGACAGCCACAAGCCCTGGAACACCAAGAGGGGTGCACTGGACTCCCAGTATGTAGGGGGTATTCTAAGGTAAACACACACAACACACACACACACACGACAGCCACAAGCCCTGGAACACCAAGAGGGGTGCACTGGACTCCCAGTATGTAGGGGGTATTCTAAGGTAAAGTGGCTGTCTTTCATGTCTCTATTCCTTTCATCCAGTAGACTCACCACACTGAGATGTCCCTACTGCTCAGCTGGCAATGGTGATATTTCCCAAACCTATTCATGTAATTTGTCCTGGACCCTCCCCACCCCCCTGCCCCCAAATTCCCCATCTTCTCTACTTCCTGTGCTTTTGCCACATAATGCTAAGCTCTGGATTCAGAATCCTGACAGCTATCGTACACTGGGGTCCCTGGACTTGCTTTGTATGTGACTCTCATGGACCCTGGATAACGCTGTCCTCTTGGATCCTCACTAGCTAAGATTTTCCTGTCTGGCCCTATTCCTTGACACTTGGTCATTCTGATCGAATCCTTGCTTCTCACATGAAGGAGAAATACCATGTTGACAGAGCAGAATTTTAAAGCATCCCAAGAAATATCCTGTTAGGATATCACTGTATAAATTCAGCTTAATATGAGTGAGGTTGTAATATAGTTTTCGGCTAAACTTAATTAGAAAACAGGGAAATACAAAATATTAGTGAGGCAATATTGTCTCACTCTTAAGTTTGACTATAATTTAAAGGATTGGTAAATTAAAGTGTGTAGGGTATTAAAATACATTAATTTGTGAGACAGAACTAGAAGAAAAATTTTGGAAATAAATTTGGGCTATATTTATAAAAATATACAATCTTCTCCACTTTAACCCAATTTACATTTTGCATTATCTTTCCTTTGAGAAAGCATGCACATGGGCCCTATAATGCATTTCCAAAATGTTGACTTCAGTTCTATAAATCATATTAACAAATGGGAAACAACTTAGTTTCTAATTAGTAGGAGAACGGTTAAACTCATTATGACACTACTTGATTTGGGTATAGTTACATAAGTGAGGTTATCTATACATGTTATCATGGAAAGATCCACATTCATTTTATTAAGTGGCAAGGGCAAGTAGAAAAACATGTTACTTTTATCCATTAAATTAAAAATAGAATGTATTTTTACATTACATCTCTATATTGGAAATCCTAGAGTCATCTTTTTTTCTTTTTTTTTTTTTTTGTGGTACGCGGGCCTCTCACTGTTGTGGCCTCTCCCATTGCGGAGCACAGGCTCCGGACGCGCAGG
>NC_041234.1:19471569-19499584 GCF_002837175.3 Physeter macrocephalus | reverse complement strand
GGCCCAGCCGCTCCACGGCATGTGGGATCTTCCCGGACCGGGGCACGAACGCATGTCCCCTGCATCAGCAGGCGGACTCTCAACCACTGCGCCACCAGGGAAGCCCCGCCTAGAGTCATCTTTTAAATGATACACACTAGACTCTCATTTGTGGTAACCTCTCAGTGAGGGCATGAATTTTGGAGAAATACTATAAAGCAGAGAACTTTGATTTATGTATATTGTTAAAACTCTTTTGCCACAAAAATATATGCACCAGTAGCTTTCTTATTAAGATATTAAAAAAAATAGGCCAAACAAAGAAAGTAGCTAATAAGATAGTGTGTTAATAAGATAGAATGATTGCTGCATGATACAACACACAAAACCTGAATTTTGAATGGCTTAATACAAAGATATTTATTTTTGTGAAGATGAAATCTGATGTACATTGTCCTGGCCACACTACTATCAGGTGACCCATGGATCCAGGCTGTTCCACCTTCTAGTTCCACAATCACAACACAAACTCTCCGGGATGTTGCTGAATGAAAGAGAAAGCATAGAGGTGGCATATGGACTCTCATATTCTTTGGCCTGAAAGTGGCAAACTGCTTTTTCTCATATGTCAGCAGCAAGGGCTAGTCCAATGACACGTGATGGGGACAAAAACTACACATACCATTAAATTATACTGTATTTCCATTTTCATCTTCCTACTTTAAGCCTGCATAAAGTACTCTGGTGACAGAGTCCTTTTTATCATCTGGGACACATTATGGAATAGTAGGAATAGAAATGAATTATTGATAAAAGACAGAAGGTTTACCTCTGGCTGGCAGGATTGGAACAGTGTGGGCTCTAGACCACTTCAGATCAGGGGTTTAGTCCCAGTATAGTCACAAACTATTCTGTTAATTCAGGCACATCCCAAGCTCTATGAACCTCAGTTTCTTTATCTCTGCAGTTGGTCTAATAAACACTATGTCAAAAGTCTGTTGGAATGCATGTAATGTATGTAAAATGCCTGGCACGGTGCTTGGTATATCTTAAATCTTTATGAATGGGAATTATTACTCTGGTTATTTTGACCACAAACAGAACCACCTTTACCTATTTTTTTAATTAAAAAAGTAATCAAGGATGTATCAGAGTACATGAATCACTGTAGGACATGAAATATCAAGTCAGATAAAAATTGTTACTTGGCATGTAAAAATCAAATAAAAATTTCCCCTCAAATAGTCTATTATATAATTTAGGTGTGGAGGTGTCATCCCAACTGGATGAAACTCAATGATCCTAGAATTTGTGTCAAGGACTAACTCCTTCCCTGCATGCCATGCAAACCACCGTTTTCATTCATTTCACCCTTACCAAAAATCTAGCCCCAGATTAGATTTGCCAACATACATTTAAGATAACCTGATTAAAATGTTCTATGGATGTAGTGGACTCTGGCCCTCCAAGCCCTACATATACAGTGCCAGCCCAGTGTGTTCTGCACATATCATCTCAAGGGACTATCATACTTATTTCTCAAACACTCCTTGGAGATAATGTGCATAAAACATTTAGGTTGCAATGTGTTCAACTGTGCTGGGACAAAAGCACAGGACACCTTCCATTCTTGCCTTTATTCATGATCTCAAAGTAACGGCTAGAAATTCTCACTCCAGGTCTTTATCTCTGAACACTGAGTTACACCATCTGAGAATATGGCTCCTGCTCACTGCTCTCATAGTTGTGTCTTCTCCACCACCCGGCTTAACAACAAATCAACTCATACAACTCAATAGCAAATGAACAAACATTCCAATTAAAAAATGAGCAGAGGACCTGAATAGGCCTGAAGACATACACATGGCCAACAGGTACATGAAAAGATGCTGAACATCACTAATTATCAGGGAAATACAAATCAAAATCACAATCAAGTATCACCTCACACCTGTTAGAATGGCTAACATCAAAAAGACAAGGCATAACAAGTGTTGGCAAAGATGTGGAGAAAAAGGAACCCTTGTGTACTGTTGGTGGAAATATACTTTGGTGCAGCCACTATGGAAAACAGTATGAAGATTCCTGAGAAAAAAATAACAATATGATAACATATGATCCAGCAATTCAACTTCTAGGTACATATGTAAAGAAATGGAATCACACTATCTTGAAGAGATGTCTGCATTCCCTTGTTCATCACATCATTATTCACAACAGGCAAATATGGAAGTGACCTAAGTGTCTGTCTGCAGATGAATGGATAAAGATGTGATGTGTGTGTGTGTGTGTGTGTGTGTGTGTGTACAGACACACAGATGAGCACATACTTACACGTGCACAATTCTTGGCTTTTGTGTCTCTGATATTCTTACTCTGCTACTCTTCCTGTGGAAATAAGTCTCCAGTTTTATAAAAGAAGTTGAAAGAACTTGCACTGAGGGACTTTCCTTGTAGCCCAGTGGTTAAGACTCTGTGCTCCCAATGCAGGGGGCCTGGGTTCGATATCTGGTCAGGGAACTAGATCCCGTGTGCCACAGCTAAGAGAGTCCACATGCCACAACTAAGACCTGGTGCAGCCAAATAAATAAATAAATAAATAAATATTAAAAAAAAAAAAAAAGAACTACAGTCAGCTTTTTAGGATTACATTTGTGCTTTTCATGAAGGAGTCTTTCACTATACACATAGCAACTTATATTTCCTTTTATCATGGAGACTTGTGATTTAAGTTAAAGCAGTCCCTGAGCCTGTCTGTTTTTGTCTGGATTAAGAGTTGGAGGTTTACGCAGAAAAGAAGACTTTTCTCTTCTTTGACAGGAGCGTTCATCAATTTATCTTGAGTATCCTGTAGAGCAAATCCATTAAAAAGATAATGCTAATGCTGGCATTTAGGCAGAAGTGATGATGTTCCAGGCAGAGCTAGCTCTAAGTGTTTATAGCTCAAGGAGGGGTGGATTTTAAAATCTTAATAAAATTACTGTGACATTATCATGATTGACTTTTGTAGACATTATCTTGTCTAAATATTACTTTCTACCATGGATGTGTATGGTAAAAAACAAGTAAATTCATTAGTTACTGGATTCTCATATAGATTTATAAAGAATTTTAGGTAGGCAGGTGCAAAAATGGGAAAGAGAGAGGATGACACTGGGAGGGTTGAGTAGTGGTCAGATGTGTGAGGAAAGTGTCAAAATGCTCATGTGAGCAGACTGCCTGATTAGATAATGACAGAACCGGAAGTGGGCATCTGATTGTTACTGAGATATGTATTGTGATCTTCTGATTTCCTCCTGAATAATGAACACTTATACTTCTCAACCCTCCCTAAGAAATTCTCTGAAACAAGACGTTGCTTTGCAACATGTGGCTAAGAGACATAGCTGATTTTAGCCTGTCATTAACATGGTTCTGGGGCAGAAAAGCTGACAATGATCAGTCTAAAAATACAGAATTCCTCAAAGCTTTCCCTCCATGGAAGTCATTTGGGTAATCTGAAGTTTTAATTTTATATCTGTGCTTTTATTACAGTACAAATATGCCAATGTAGCCACATTATAAGCACGGGCATGCCACACTCGCACACAGGTATTCATACACATACACACACACATCAGCTTCTTTCTTATGTCATACATATTAGGGATATATAGATATAGATGCTTGATTAATTACAAATTCAAAATCATGTTCATTCATTAACAAAATCAGTTTTAAAGGACATCAATTTGGGAGAAATCATTGTGACCAAGAGTTTAGTTGTTAGCACAGTACTATGTATCGGCAATGAGATAAAGTATATTTTTATCTGTTCCCATCTAGATTTTAGCAGCATGCTATGTGTGGAAAAAGGGGAATTATATAAATTAATATCAGTGTAATATTTACAATGAAAAGCTTTGCATATTTTTTAAGTTTATAGTTCCTAATTTAAGACACTCCTTTTTGTTATTATCAGATATTTTACTTGTTTGTTATTTGGGAAGTTATAAAATGCAAAACACCACAATGGAAAGAAAACACTGTGAATGTCAAAACCCCTTCCAAACTGCTGAGGACTTAAGTTGTCTTGGTATAAACTCACTGAAATTAGCATTCTTCACTCTTAAGAGAAATACATAATTTTCTTCATCTCTTTGAAAAGAAATTATATGTATTTACAGTTCTATAAACTTATAAGCATCATCAGATAAAAATGAATAAATAATCACAGCAAATCAATTTTCCTTGAAATGTTGTTTGATCTGTACAAAGCAGAGTACTTCAGATTTATAAATCTTGTCTTTCTGTTAATTGAGATTCAGCGTTCTGTCAATATTTAAGATTTTATAACTAATAGCCTTTTTTCTTCTAATTTTACTTCATCTGTTAAACATGAAAACTGAAATATTGATTTAAACAGGAAATGAACTTTTACTTAGGGCATCATGATTAATAAGTATGGCACATTCAATGTACATGTGCCTGTCTTGAGATTAACAACAACAAAAAAAATAGATTTGAGATGAAAAAACAATAAAATGCTTGAATATTATTTATGGACACAACGTAAAAAATAACTTATTTGTTCTTAATGAATTTGTCAAAATTCCTACAGTTTTACATGCTGAGGGAGAAGATAGATTATAAGTGAAAATATCAAATGTTAATACTATGAACTCTATTTCACTCAGCTTCAGAAATCAGATCCTCAGATCAATACTTTTGTTGAGACCTGGAAGTTACACATATATCTAATACTTAGTATTTGACATTTTCCATCCCTTCATTTGTATGCCCCACATACCTGGCTTGCCAAAGAAACCCAGGGCAGCTACTCACCTGTCTGCCCACTCTCCTTCTGAGAGCGTATTCTTGCTTAAATAAATCCTCATTTTACTTTCTTGACCTCCCTGTCTCATTTCTGAATTCTTTCTGCGATGGGACAAGAACCTTACATTCACCAGGAGCATTTGTGCCTAGACATCTCAGGGGACAGACAAAGAACACAACTTAATATGATTTTCCAAACTTTCTTCTCATGGCCTCCTCCTTCCCACCTGCAGCTTCTCACCTGACCATCCATCCCCAAACAGTCCCAAACAACCTTCCCTCTCTCCAGGTTTATTGTGATGGTTAAGTTCCTGAAATACATGTTTCCACTCTTCATAGTTTTTCCAGGATTGATATTGGCTAAGAGAGTCAGCAGAACACTTTGCTGAAAAACTCTCACTACTCAACAAAACTTATGTTTACTAACATTTGCTAAAGTCCTTGGTGTTGCATAAAATTATGTACTTGGTTAAACTTAGCATCTGTATTTCATGGATTTCCAAAAGAACCATGGATTTCACACACTCTGGCAACTGAACATGTTTAAAAGACTTAAGTGTCTTTTAAACATGTCTGCTTGGTGCAACTTAAGGAAATAAACGGTAAGCTGAGAGCTCCTTCTCTACCGTACACACAATACTCAGCATTAAGTCTGTTTGTTGTTTGAATCCAGGGACTGACATTGAATTCTAGCAACTGTTGAATCTATTACTTAATGTAAGATGAAAACAGAATTAATAATGTTGGAAAAAAGGCACTTGAGAAAATAAATCTGCTAATCAAACTTTTATGACTTCATAATCATCCATCTGCCCTGTTTTGCTGGGCAAATTCTCCACTAGTAGTGTTAAAAGGAAAAATCCCCAACTGTAGCAGCATTTGTCTAGGTGTTATAAAACTGAACATTGTGCTTCATCAAAAATGTTCTAACCAGCTGAAGCTGAAAAAAATACCATTATCTTTTAATGACTCTTACTGAACCTAACTGAAGGGGCTTTTCTGTCCAACAAATAGCAGGATTAATTTTTTACCCAAAATACATACAGAACTATGGACAATTCAAGTCCTCTCTAAAGTGTTAGTTTTCAATCCTTAATTAGCATAATCACTAAGTAACCCCCTTTCTAGCTAAAAACCTCCAAATCACCTCCACTACCACCACCAGTACTTCGTTAATTTACTTACTGGTAAGTATTATAGCTGTCATATCTCATATCTCTGAGAGTCTTGGTTTATGTTTAACAAAGGTTTAGGTTTTAAAACCTTGCTTCTCAAAGTGTGGTCCATGGACCATAAGCATTGATCTCACCTGGGAACATGTTAGAATCCTCAGACGCTTCCCCCAAGAACTACTGAATCAGAACTTGCACATTAACAACATTCCCCAGGGGATTTTTACGCAGAATTAAGTTAGAGAGGGGTAGGTCGAGGGCAGAATTTATCAGGGGTGAATCCGTGGACAAGTAACATCAAAAGCACCTGAATAGTACTGGCACAAAAACAGAAATATAGATCAATGGAAGAGGATAGAAAGCTCAGAGATAAACCCATGCACATATGGTAACCTTATCTTTGACAAAGGAGGCAAGAACATACAATGAAGAAAAGACAGCCTCTTCAGTAAGTGGTGCTGGGAAAACTGGACAGCTACATGTAAAAGAATGAAATTAGAACACTCCCTAACACCATACACAAAAATAAACTCAAAATGGGTTAAAGACCTAAATGTAAGGCCAGACAGTATAAAACTATTAGAGGAAATCATAAGCAAAACACTCTATGCCATACATCACAGCAAGATTCTTTTTGACCCACCTCCTACAGAAATGGAAATAAAAACAAAAATCAACAAATGGGACCTAATGAAACTTAAAAGCTTTTGCACAGCAAAGGAAACCACTAACAACACGAAAAGACAACCCTCAGAATGGGAGAAAATATTTGCAAATGAAGCAACTGACAAAGTATTAATCTCCAAAATTTACAAGCAGCTCATGCAACAAACACATGAAAGGATGCTCAACATCACTAATTATTAGAGAAATGCAAATCAAAACCACAATGAGGTATCACCTCACACCAGTCAGAAAGGCCATCATCAAAAAATCTACAAACAATAAATGCTAGAGAGGGGGTGGAGAAAAGGGAACCCTCTTGCACTGTTGGCAGGAATGTAAATAGATACAGCCACTATGGAGGACAGTATAGAAGTTCCTTAAAAAACTAAAAATAGAACTACCATATGACCCAGCAATCCCACTACTGTGCATGTACCCTGAGAAAACCATAATTCAAAAAGAGACATGGACCACAACATTCATTACAGCACTGTTTACAATAGCCAGGACATGGAAGCAACCTAAGTGTCCATTGACAGATGAATGGATAAAGAAGATGTGGCACATATATACAATGCAATATTACTCGGCCATAAAAAGAAATGAAATTGAGTTATTTGCAGTGAGATGGATGGACCTAGAGTCTGTCATACAGAGTGAAGTAAGACAGAAAGAGAAAAACAAATACTGTATTCTAACACACATATATGGAATCTTAGAAAAAATGGTACTGATGAACCTTGTTTGGGGGCAGGAATAAAGATGTGGAAGTTTCTGATGAACCTAGGGCCAGGACAGGAATAGAGACGCAGACATAGAAAATGGACTTGACGACACGGGGAGGGGGAAGGGTAAACTGGGACAAAGTGAAAGAGTAGCATTGACATATATACACTACCAAATGTAAAACGGATAGCTAGTGGGAAGCGGCCGCATAGCACAGGGAGATCAGCTCGGTGCTTTGTGACCACCTAGAGGGGTGGGATAGGGAGGGTGGGAGGGAGGGAGACGCAAGAGGGAGTAGATATGGGGATATATTTATACATATAGCTGATTCACTTTGTTATAAAGCAGAAACTAACACACCATTGTAAAGCAATTATAGTCCAATAAAGATGTTAAAAAAGAAAATTAAATGCACCTAGAGAGCTTGTTTTAAATGCAGGGTCCTGGGACCCATGTCAGATTTATCTGATCAGAATCCTGTCAGGTAAAAACCTTGGGAATCTGAACTTTAAACAAGCAGCCCAGGTTATTATTATGTACATTGAAATGTGAAAACCACTGCCTTAGAAATTGCAGTCATCAAGTAGGTTTGTTTTTTTTTTTGTTTTGCTTTTTTTTTAAATTAATTTATTTATTTTTGGCTGTGTTGGGTCTTCGTTTTCTGTGTGAGGGCTTTCTCTAGTTGCGGCAAGCAGGGGCCACTCTTCATCGCGGTGCGCGGGCCTCTCACTATCGCGGCCTCTCTTGTTGCAGAGCACAAGCTCCAGACGCGCAGGCTCAGTAGTTGTGGCTCACGGGCCCAGTTGCTCCGCAGCATGTGGGATCTTCCCAGACCAGGGCTCGAACCCGTGTCCCCTGCATTGGCAGGCAGATTCTCAACCACTGCGCCACCAGGGAAGCCCAAGTAGGTTTTTTTTTTTTTAAATCAAGAGAAGCATTGGAGAGTTTTTTTGCCTCATAATTTTATGAAATTTAAATGAGAATTCAGTGCCTGTTTTTAAATTTAAATTACTCTCTGGAGAGGAACACTTCCTTATACATTTGCCTAACTGTAACTTTACAGTGATATAGGTACCTCTGAAATTCTTTCATGTGTCTTTCAACATTCATAGACTGCCTTTTACTATGATTAATTTTATATATTGGACATTTTCTGGTATACACTATTGGTACATCTTACAAGTCAAATAGGAAAGCATTAGAAATATCAAGTTAAAACAAAAGGAGAGAATCTGATGTTAGTTTTCAAGTGTCAGGATATACAAAAATATTGCAGCTGTGCAGGTGTGGGTGTGCATGCACATGTGAGTGTTAAGAAGGGTAAAAAAAATCTTTAATCTTATTACTGGCTTGGTTTTTGATTCAATTTTTCTACAGTCAGAAATCATCATATTACTTATTCTAAATGTTTGCTAGTACAGCTATTAAAGAATACACAATATAAACTGGTGATGTGAGTAATTCAACATTTAAGTGTCTTGGTATAGCACAGCATCATGTGTATATATGTTACTGCTTCTCCTTCCCCATTTTCTTTTTTTTTTTTTTTTTTTTTCTTTTTCTTTGAATACTGGCTTGAGGAATAGTGAAATGACTATGAGAAACTTGGCTGGAAAAAGCAACTTTCTCCACTTACCCTTAGATCTTTCTTCTGGCAGGAGTGAACAAGACGAGGAGTGATTGTCTGAGGCACAGAGGTGGCTTTTGGCATCCTAAGCACAGGGGCAGCTTGTCTTTTGGAATCCTGGGTCAGGTAGATTATGGGTTTTCCCAGAACCTCCTCTTGAGGCTAGCTCGTTTTTTCTTAACTTTCTCTGATAAGGCTATTTTACGATATATCTTTTTTTTACTTCTTTTTTTTTTTAAAGAAGCTGATATGGCTTTTTAAAAAAATAAATAATTAATTAATTTTTGGCTGCATAGGGTCTTCACTGCTGCAAGTGGGGCCTACTCTTCGTCACGGTGAGCTGGCTTTTCATTGCGGTGACTTCACTTGTTGCAGAGCACAGGCCCTAGGCACACGGGCTTCAGTAGTTGTGGCACACAGGCTCAGTAGCTGTGGCACAGGCTCTGGAGTACAGGCTCAGTAGTTGTGGTGCATGGGCTTAGTTGCTGCGCGGCATGTGGGATCTTCCCAGACCAGGGCTCGAACCCATGTCCCCTGCATTGGCAGGAGGATTCTTAACCACTGTGCCACCAGGGAAATCCTGATGTCTATTTTTGAAAAAATTTCTAGGTCCCGTTCTCCACCAACTGAATCAGACTTCCCAGAACAGGGGCCTGGGAATCTGTGCTTTCTCTTCTAACATAAGTTTTGAGTGGTAGAATGAGAAGACTCAGACTCCTTAAACTGTAATTTATTCTGACTATAATTAATTTTCATGAATGGTGGAAAAAAAGGGAAGAATTTTTTTGTGGTTGTGTGGATTTCTGTGAAGCAGAATTCTAAATAATTCTTTTTTTTAAATTAAAAAAAATTTTTTTAACATCTTTATTGGAGTATAATTGCTTTAAAATGGTGTGTTAGTTTCTGCTTTATAACAAAGTGAATAAGTTATACATATACATATGTTCCCATATCTCTTCCCTCTTGCATCTAAATAATTCTTGTTTCGTTTATTTCTTTGTCATTTTGGTGGAATCCTCAACATTTGTATCTTTACTACAACAATTAACTAAACCTGGCCAATTAGTTAACCGCATGAACCACCGTAAATATTTGTATTTTATAAATTCTTAATTATCAGAGGGAATTCACTATAATTTGCACTGAATAAATTTACTATAAATTTGCATATTGGTTTTATTCAAAATGGTTAATTTATATTATTCACATTTTTATTCAAATATATCTCTTTATATGTTACTAGGTTCATGTGCATGGTAATTGAATAAATATGCACTTGACAGCATTAATATTTAAATTTCTTCCATCTAATTTGTGAAGTCAGTGTTTATAGATTTTTTTAAAGAGTGAATTCAGGATATAGAAGCAAAGTTTTTAAAACTTAGATTGCTTTATAATTCTAATATCTTTTAAACTACAGAAATCTATTGACAGTAAAGCAATAAAAAGTAGTGCTATGACAGTTAAGGAATGTCAGGGCAAAAGAAAATAATGCAGATTTATATTAATGAAATGGATTTATATATTAACCTTTACTGCTATACTGTTAGTTTACATTACACTTTTGTTTGCCTCTGTCTGTGTGATCCTTTTAGGTGTAAAAAAGGCTCAGCAGGTAAAAACTGGGGCAATTTTGACAACATGGGTTGTGAAAGTTATCTGAAATCATTACAATGCTTGGGCCAATCTTGCTAAGATTGAAATAAATGTATTTTAATTTCCGAAAGTGAAGTGTACTCAAGCCAATATTTTTAAGAAAGTATAAAAATTATATATATTATGTTTGATTTCCTTATTTGGTCTGTGAGAAAAGTTGTGAAAGAAGATGCCATTTGGTCTCACTGTATTTGTTTTATTAATGGTCATGTTATGCTTAACTTGGGCATTCAAAGCCTTGTTTTCTCACTCGGCTTTAATAATCAGTACGACATGAATTGATGAGCTGAGCTTTAATACTATACCACATTGCTGGGGAGGAGGAAATTTCCCCCTCTACCCATCTTGAGCCTTATGACTGGACTAACTAATAATAAAATTAACACAAGACAGATTAACAGGAGAAAAAAGAAACAAATTTTCATTTGTGCACACGGAGGTCTCATAGAAACAGGACCTAAGAAGTGGCCGAAGTAGGCAACTTTTATACTTTTTAGACAAAGCAACGATAAAGTTGTGAGGAATTTACAGGACAAAGAAAACCAAAGGACAAAGAAACTTAGGCTTTGGGTGCTTAATTAGTGAAGGATCTAAATAGAGTTTGGGCTTTGAGTAGTCAATTAAAGAAGTTACAAGGTTTGTTTATACAGGATTCTTGGCCTGAATTCCCTGTCTCTGGTGATAAGGGTGTCCTTCTACCTCCAAATGCAGGGAGAGCACCTTTCACATGATAGATTCATCTCCTGCTTTCAGGGAGACAAAGAGGAGGGTCAAAGTGTCCCTCTCGCATTGGCCATTTCTTAAGTAACTTTAATTCAAAATGATTAATATGCCACTGAGGCAACATGTGGGGCAGCCTGCCTTCCGCCCCTATAATACCATACCACACCATACCATACCATACCATACCATACCATATCATACCAGGCAATTCTAGGCATCTTATGTTAACTTATTTGTAGATATCAAATATTATTTTTGCCAAACACTAGTAAACAGTTCTTCTAGAAATCTAACTTTTTAGTCCCTTGCATCTTCTTGATTAAACAGTTGCCTTGTCATGTAGATTTTGCCTGAATTGTCTCAAAAGATTTTCTTTACTTTTTATTTTAAATAAATTATGATATCACTTATTAAACTAGAGGTGAACTTCAAAGCAACGCTGTAGGTATCTGTGAGCACAAGTAACAAAAAAATTGACTCAGTTTAATGAACAGCAAAATTGAGTCTACTTTCAAAATTTGGAATGCAATATAAGAATTGTCTCACAGACTGTAACATTTTTTTTTCTTTATATGATGTTCTGGAATGTGTTTGACTAGATCCAAAGTCCAAAGTTATTGAAACCATAGACAGTAAAGTTACAGGTAAAGGTATATTTCTTTTTATGGCATATGTGCCAAGTCAAAACCAAAATGGAGTATAAAAACATTTATAATGTAATTTTGGCAGGAAAGGAAACCTTAGAAGTATTTATCTAAAATAATTACAAACTCAGTTTAAAGTACAGGTTAAGAAGTGCATCTACTATGGTTTCAAGATTCATTGATTATTCTTTCTCATATAGTCTCTTCCATTTACAGTGATAAAACTGAATATCTCAGTTCTTCTCTCAACCCTCCTTGTGACAAAAGAAACATAAAGTTGATGAAACACTGAGTGAGGGAGTCATGATCTAACAGAAGTCAGAAAGAACATGATCCAACACAGAGGAGTCACTATTCTGCAGAATAACCCCCAAAGAGTAAGTCAGAGCTATTAGTTTAAAGGATTGAGGATTTGTTCCATATACTTTTGTGAAAACTGTCCCCCAGATCAAAGGCAATGGTGGGACTTACAAAGGCAAAAGCCACAGGAGGATTTCTCAAGGAAAAGGCGTTGGTCAATTTATACAAATCCTTGATTTGTCATTTGGCAACTGGCATAGATTGCTGAGCCCGAAATCCATATGATGAATTAAGATAGAGTCGTCACAAGTTCACTAAAAAGGCTGGATAAAGAGTCTCTTCTTTTTTCTGGGATCCTGACTATTTTTTTATGGCACCTCCAGGCTCTGGGTCATGTAACAGGAAAAATCCTATGCACCTACTCAAGGCTCAGTGAAAATTTCCAGAACTCCAACAATAATACCCACCTTTTAGACAGCAGAAAAATAGGAAGGGCAGTGAAAAGAGCGTGCCTTCTCTCCAGAAACACAACACAGCACTTCTGCTTGTAGCCCATGGGCTAAATCTTAATCAGATGACTGAACCTATGCTCACATGCCTAAATAAAGTCAAAGTTTTGTCAGTGAGGAGGAAAGGTAAAATGGTTAGTGGGGTATCTGGTTATGTAGGCATAATGAGACCTTCTGATATTTAAATATTTCTTAATAAAATAACAGTAATGTTACAAGATCACATTTTTCTCAAAGCTCTCGTTATTTTTGAAGAGAATTCCAGGCACAAATAAAATATAAGAACGCACATTTAAAATCATAATTAGAATGGAAGTCCTGCATAGTAACCTCTATTGTTAACTTTCTTATGTAATCTAAAATGTAATAACATGACATTGTCTCATTAATAACCCCAGGTCTGGTCTCTAGGTTTAACCAGCAGGGTTATGCTGGGAGATAAGAAAAGGTTAAAAAAAAATTCCCCATAAACTGACTGGATTGCTTCTGGTGCTTTTAAAAAATATTCATGTTCTTCTCTTTTTAGGCACATGCTAATATTGCATTTCCTCACCAATGCTCAAGTTATGTGTGAACATAAAATTTATTTAGCCCAAAACATGTGAGAAGTGCTGTACATTATTTTCCACGTTTAAGTGCCGCTGGGCAATTTTTCAGATTCCTTTCCCCAGATGTAATGAGTTTTGAAGCACTTGCAGAAACTGAGTCTCCCTCAGCATAGGTCTCTGATTGTACGTTCTCCATCTATAATGGACATGTAGTATGAGGGAGAAATCAACTATTATGCAAATAGTTTTGGGATGTTGTTTGTTACTGCAACATAATGTGTCTCAAAAGAATAAATTTTCTCTTGCCAGATGAGCCTTATGGTAGTGAAATTATCTTTCAGATGCTGTTAAAAATAGAAGGCATTATTAAGAAAAATTTTAAAGTCTCTATCTGTAACCTGTTCTTTATTAAATGGTGTGGGAGGTAAACTTTATAGTCATCACACATTTTACTTTATGAGAATATGAAGCATTAGCATAAGCAAGAACAGTTAGCAAATTCTTATTCTAATTAATCCCAAAAGAATTGGCTGGCAAGGATCAGTATAAAAGACTGGTTTTAGCCACAATTTAAAATTGATCGATGGATGAGCTGTTCTCAGAAGTGAATCCTTTGAAAATTATTTCCTACACTGATACGATTTGCTGTTCTTACCAGCAATATTGAGTTATGTACTCATTCAACAGATATATACTAGGTGGCTCCCCAAGCACTCTTTTTAGTACTGGAAACATATAGTGTGATGAATAAGTCAGATCTGGTCCTCAAATAGCCCACCATCAAGTAGAAAAACAATTACACAATGTTTGCATTTGTACAAAGCAGGATGCATTTGGTATCATAAGTTATATGAAAAAAAATGCTCTATGAGTTGATAGGAGAAGAATATCACTATTTAGATCTGATAGAGAACTTCATGGAAGAGGAGAGGACATTTAACGAGAATTAAGAGGTACTAAGCCCTTTTCTCACATATACACTGTACTCTGTTGCTTTTATTTATCATATACAAATTGGGCTCTGAAAAATGAATAAGCTCTTGATGGTCAGAGTCTAGAGGAGGGGAATAAGTTCCATACAAGAAAAGAGAACATGGAAAGAGGGGATGACAGAAGCATTGGAGGTAGCCAAAGGGAAGCACGAGCCATATGTGTGTGCATATGGACCACAGGGTCAACATAGGAGTGTGAATGAAGGTTGAAAAGATATTAAAGTATTTATCATTCTGCATTGTAATTATTTCTTGCAGGCCTGCATTTTATGGCAGACAGTATGGTACATGAACTTAGGGGCTTCATCATTCAGGCTTGTATCCCAGAGTAGGATGATCCAGAATACTCAGAAAAAAGGCCCTCATGGAGATATTTTTGTGGGTCCTGATCCTCACTAAAAGCTTACCAAAAGCTGGACTCTGGAGAGCCACAGTTTTAAAATATTTCATTCTATTGCACTGAGTTAGCAATTTGAATTAGGCAAGTCTCTAAGTTAACCAGAGCAAATCACAGGCAAGTGTATATACTAAGTGGTAAGCTGCCTTGATCCTCTCACTCCAGATCAGAGTTACTTAAATTATTTTTTATGCCATCAGCCTCTTTGGTAGTTTGATGAAGCCTATGCTTCTTCACAGTATAGGGTGTTTAAAATACATAAAATAAGATGCAAGAATTATGGAAGAAGCTAATATTCCAATAGACTATCAAAAAGTAAAAAATATTATATAAAATGTAGATTTCTTTATTAACACAATGCGTAAGATCTAATGGTGGATCTAATGACTGTCATACTTTCAAAGTAGTGATGAATATAAACAATATTTCAAACAACAGAAATGTGATATAAACATTTGTGATTCTTCGGTGGCCAAGTTATAGGTACAACTAATAATACTGTGGTTTGGGAATGCTATAATGCAATTAAAAGTCAGTAAAAATAAAGTTGGAATTTCACATATCCACTTTGTTCTTAGACTACAGGTTAGGGCTCCTTGCTTAAGATACTCTTCAATTTCCTAGAAGTAAAGCAGTACAAAATGCAGCAAACATCCCATTTTTACTGTCCTCTAGATGGCCACTTGTCTCTTTTTTGAACTCTTGGACACATAAAAGATGGGATGAATCTAAAACTTCATCTCATATCACTATTCATGAAGGTGTTTTCTGTTCCATCTTCAGGGTACATATGATACTGGTTTTATAAACAAGGTATGGTCATTACTGACATTCTAGACCCAGGAACATTAATCAAGTAAAAACAGAATTTTCCCAAGACAAAATATTTCATCAAATTTTATTCGGGCATCTCTTAAGTAACACTAATGATAATAATTAGCTTTGTAAACAGGTAAATACAAATTCTTAGGTTCTCAAAGATTTTCTAACCTGTTTTTGCTATAGTACACTTAATTCTGTTTCCTGGGTTTGAGAGGCTCCTTTGGGGATGAAGCAATTTTTTGATTTATTCAAAAAACCACTTTCATTAGCTGCTTGCCAACAAAATAGGTAAAGAAAAGTAATGGAGATAAAGTTTAAGTTAGTCTGTTTTTCTACTCACTATGATAAAAAAGATTGACGTAATGGAGATTGCAAGTGTTGAACAAACTGAGGTTTGGAGATTTTATCAGTCTCCTATGGCTACTTAGCAAATTATCTCAAGCAGGGATTGTTTGCCTGGATACTCACAGGTGGCCTCTCTATGTAGTCCGGGCTATTTCACAGGATGGCAATTTGGTTCTAAAGTCAAGTAAGCCAAAAAGATAGAAGACTAGGCAGAAATTTTGTAAAATTTCCTGACTTAGTATCAGAAATCACATTGCTTCACTTCTGCTGCATTCTGGCATGCTATTTGTTAGGATGTTCTAGCATACTATTTGTCACTAAAGCTGGCCCAGCATATCACCACATTCAAGGCAGTATTAAAGAAATTGTGGATATATTTTCAAACCACTCCAAAGATGTGTATGTATATACTAAGACATAAAACAGTCCTTTATTTCCAGTTCAAATTTTCCATTATATCTTGTACTATGAACTATTATAGTACATTAAAAAATTGAAGATTCATTGGTGACTCCTTTGCTATGTATTTAACTGGCTAATTTTTAACCACAGTCAAGCTCTCTTTGTAATGAAATTCTTTAATAGAGGTAGCCATTATGCATTTTTTTAAAGGTTGGGCTGGGGTCACCGATACTTCCATTAACAAATGTACGTATCATCTTTTACTACTGTGTGCTAATGCTCTGAGCAATTTTATTGATCCCCAAATGTTCATCACTAATTGAAAAAGCTGCTTTATTTAAACAGTACTTACGAAATGATATTCAGACAAGCTCTGCTTCATGTTTTGTCCAGAAGTTAAGTCCAATTTGATCAGAGAGTTCATCTGTTCCATACATACTCTACCTGGGAGTGAAAGGGACTGCAAGACTGGAGCTCCACTTTCTTCCCTTTGACATCCACATGTGCCCCTGTGGTGAGAGCAACAAAGAGTTGAGAACAGAATTGTGGTCTGTACTTCCAGCACGGGCTGCCACCTTAGTGGCAGTGGAGTAACCAGTACAGGTGACTTGAAGGCAGCAGGAAGTCTTAGGAAGTGTGGGATTATACCTTGTGACCAACAGTATCCTCAAATAGAAGTTGCTCTGGAAGACCGCAGGTGAAAGCCATAATTCAGACAATACGTCTGCATTTCTGTTTCCAGGACTCACAAGAGTCAAAAAGTCAGTAGCCTTGATTGTCCCTACTTGGTTCAGTTATATTTAAGACAGCTAACAACAGAGATGAGGGTGACACTGAGATACCACTGATTGAAAAGCTCAATCGTTCCCATGCCTCATCCCAACTTCTATTTCTGACCGATCCTGCCTCCTTTTATATTCTTTATTTTTTCCGGGTTATAGAGATATTGATAACATATGTAAGTTAAAGGTGTACAATGTGATGATTAGTTACATGTATATATTGCAAAATGATTACTAAAATAATGGGCTAACACCTCCATCCCATCACATAATTGCCAGTTTTCTTGTGTGTGTGGTGATAACACTTAAGATCTACCCTCTTAACAACATTCAAGTAAATAACACAGCACCATTAACTATAGTGACCATGCTGTGCATTAGAGCCCCAGATCTTATTCATCTTATAGCTGGGAGTTTGTACCCTTTGACCAACATCTCCCCATTTCCTCCACACCCCCAGCTCCTGGCAAGCACTATTCTACTCTTTATTTCACTTAGCATAGTGTATTCAAGGTCCTTCCATGTTGTCACAAAAGGCAGGATTTCCTTCTTTCTTGAGGCTGAATAATATTCCATTGTGTGTGTATATATGTATGTGTGTATACACACCACATCTTTATCCACTCATGCACTGATGGACACTTAGGTAGTTCCCACATTTTGACTCTTGTAAATAATGCTGCAATAAACATTGGGGTACAGATATTTCTCTTCGAGATAAGTGTTTTCATTTCCTTCAGGTATATACCGAGAAGTGGGATTGCTCAATCATGTAATAGTCCTATTTTTAATTTTTGAGGAATTTGCATACTTTTTTCCATAGTGACTATACTAATTTACGTTCTTACGAACATTGCACAAGGTTTGCCTTTTCTCCACAACCTCACCAATACTTGCTACCTATTGTCTTTATGATAACTATTCAAACAGGGGTAAGGTAATGTCTCATTGTGGTTTTTATTTGTATTTCCCTGATGATTAGGGACATTAAGCACATTTTCCTATACTTCTTGGCCATAGGTATGTCTCTGGGAAAATGTCTTCTAAGCATTTGTGCATTTTCCCTCTGTGCATTTTTAAATCAAATTGTTTTTTGCTATTGATTGTATGAATTCCTTAAATATTGTGGATACTGACCCATTACAGATGTATGTTTTGGAAATACTTTCTCCCATTCCATAGACCGCCTTTTCATTTTGCTGACTGTTTCATTTGCTTTGCAGAACCTTTTCAGTTTGAACACAATCTTTACCAGAGAGGACATACAGACACCAGAAAAGCAGATGAAAATACACTAAACATCATTATCCTTTAAAGAAATGTAAATTTAAACCCTATGACACACAACTAAACATCTATTAGAATGGTTAAAAAAATACTAAAAATACCATGCCCTGCTAAGGATGTGAAGCAACTGGATTTCTCCTACATTGATTGTGGGAATGGAAAATGAGCCAAGCTCCCTGGAAAACCATTCGGGAGTTTCTAATACAGTTAACTTACAATTATGTTTGAACAGGTCCCTGTTGCATATTTTCATAGAGAAACAAAAACTTATCTCACACAGAGAAAACTGCATCTGAATGTATATAGAAGCTTTGTTTGTAATAGCCAAAAACTAGAAGCAAACGATATGTCTTTCAGTGAGGAATGGCTAAAAGACTGTGATCCATATGATGGAATACTACAGTGCAATAAAAAAAGAACATGTACATGTGACAACCCGGATCAATCTCAAGGTCATAATGCTGAGTGAAAAAGAGCCAATGTTAAAGTTCAACCTTATCTACTCTATAATTCCATTTATACAAAATTCTTAAAAGGAAAAATTATAGAGTTATATATGTTAGTGTGTTTGCCAGTGTCTTTCAATCTTAATTTTTAATTCTAATGTGCTTGAAAACTTGATTTGTTCTTTTGAGACATTAGCATGCTGCAATTATTTAGATTTTACTTATTTCTACAACTTCTAATTCTGGTGAAGATGGAGTAACTGGGACCAGATTCATCCACTTGCCTGAAACAGTTAAAAAACAAATAAATTATACAACAACAATATTCAATATATTGGACATCAGACCATAAAAGACAGTGATGGGAGATGGGTAACAAAGGATATGAACCTATAATTTTTCCAGCTTGCTGCCTGGAGCCCAGGTGAAGCCTGGGGTTTCTGTTAATTGATGAAATAAAGCTGAGAGTCTGGTAAGGACAAGTCAGAGAGAGTTCTTAAGAGAAAGTACTGGAGAGGAGAGAATTGTACAGAAAAGGAGCCCACATAGGGCAGGGAGTACTTCCTCTCAGAGTGATAAACCATATGATTCATGGAGCATCAGGGAGAGTACTCAGAAGTGCTTTGTCTCAATAGTGAGCTGATGTAAGCCATAGTTCATGCTGCTCTGGTCCTAACTAACAAAACTTGAAAGCAAGAATGGAAAGGATTATTTTGTTTCTAAGTAACTTCATAACACTACAGAAGAGAGCTTGAGATCTTGATGTATTGAAAATTTTAAAAAATGTGGGTTTTCCAGAATAGCCAAAGCAATCCTGAGAAAGAAGAACAAAGCTGGAGGTATCATGTGCCCTGATTTCAAACTATACCACAAAACTACAGTAATCACAACAGTATGGCACTGCACAAAAACAGAAATATAGATCAATGCAACAGGACAGAAAGCCCAGAAATGAACCCATGCACATATGGTCAATTAATCTATAACAAAAGAGGCAAGAATATACAATGGGGGAAAGACAGCATCTTCAATAAATGGTGCTGGGAAAACTGGATAGCTACATGCAAAAGGTTGAAACTGACCACTTTCTCATACTATAGACAAATATAAGCTCAAAATGGATCAAAGATGTAAATATCAGACCTGAAACCACAAAACTCCCAGAAGAAAACACAGGTAGTACACTCTTTGACATTGGTCTTAGCAATATATTTTTTTTTTGATGTCTCCTCAAGCAAGGGAAACAAAAGCAAAAATAAAGAAAAAGGACTACATCAAACTAAAAAGCTTTTTCACACTGAAGGAAAACTATCAACAAAATGAAAAGGCAGCCTACTGAATGGGAGGAGACATTTGTCCATAATCTATTTGATAAGGGGTTAATATCCAAAATACACAAAGAACTCATACAACTCAACATTAAAAAAAAAAAAATTCAAAGATGGGCAGAGGACCTGAATAGACATTGTTCTTAAGAAGACATACAGATGGCAAACAGACACAAGAAAAGATGCTCAATATCACTATTCATCAGGGAAATGCAATGCAAACCTACAATGATACACCAACTGACACCTGTCAGAATGGCTATCATCAAAAAGACAAGTTGAGGGGCTTCCCTGGTGGCGCAGTGGTTGCGCGTCCGCCTGCCGATGCAGGGGAACCGGGTTCGCGCCCCAGTCTGGGAGGATCCCACATGCCGCGGAGCGGCTGGGCCCGTGAGCCATGGCCGCTGAGCCTGCGCGTCTGGAGCCTGTGCTCCGCAACGGGAGAGGCCGCAGCAGAGGGAGGCCCGCATACCACAAAAAAAAAAAAAAAAAAAAAAAAAAGACAAGTTGTAACAAGTGTTGTCGAAGATGTGGAGAAAAGGGCACCCTTGCACGCTGTTGGTGGGACTGTAAATTAGCATGGTCATTACGGAAAACTGAATGGAAGTTCCTCAAAAAGTTAAAACTAGAACTACCATATGATCCAGGAATTTCTCTTCTGGGTATTACTCAAAGAAAACCAAAACACAAACTCAGAAGGGTATACGCACTCCAGTGTTCACTGAAGCATTATTTACAATAGGCAAGATATGGAAGCAACCTAAGTGTCCATCAATAGATGGAGGGATAAAGAAGATGTGGTAATATGTACAATGGAATAATACTCAGTCATTAAAAAAATGATCTCTTGCCATTTGCAAAAACATGGATGGAGCCAAAGGGTATCACGCTAAGTGAAATAAGTCAGAGAAAGACAAATACCATATGATATCACTTATATGTGGAATCCAAAACCAAAACAAACAAAACAAAATGAAAACAGACTCAGATACAGATAACTAGTGGTTCCCAAGGTTGAGGGGTAAGGGGTTGGGTGAAATAGGTGAAGGGGATTAAGCGGTACAAACTTCCAATTATAAAATAAGTAAGCCATGGGGATGTGATATATAGCATAAGGAACATGTTCAACAATATTGTAATAGCTTTCTATGGGGATGGGTGGTTACGAGACTTATTGTGGTGATTATTTTGTAATGTATATAAATGTTGAATCACTATGTAGTTCACCTGAAACTAACATACTATTGTACGTCAACTATATTTCAAGTAAAAAAAAAATTAAATTCGTATTTTTTCTAGACAAGTGTAAAAATGTAAAATCAAAATTTCACAATATTGGGCACCCGATCAAAATTACTAGACATGGAAAGAAGAAATATATAACCAAAAATTAGGAGAAAATTAACTAATCAAAACTGACCTGGAAATAACACAGTTAACAGAATGAGTAAATAAGGACATCAAAACAGTTATTATAACTATATTTCACATGTTCAATAAACAAGAAGAAGGATTAACTGGTTAGAGACACAGAAGACATAAAAAGACTCGAAATGAACCTCAAGAGGTGAAAACTACAATGTCTGAGATAAAAATATGCATTGGATTGGAATACTGAAAGAATAAAAAAGATTAGTGAATCCATGCATGTGAAAAAATATCACAACATATTTTTACAGTATACCTATGTATGATAAAAACTAGAATCAGCTTTAAAATAACATATACTACATGTTAAATGTGTTCACCTTTGAGGAAGGGGCAGAATTTCTGAGTTATAAAGAGGGACAACTGTGATTTCTCAGTACTGTTAGAATTTCTTGCAATAACACATATGCAGTTATTGTAGTAATTAAAATATCTGAATAAGTCTAATGCCAGAAAGAGTAGCTGTGCTTTAGCCACAAAAAGTGACTGATAAATTATGTAACAGACCAAACCTGAAATATGAAAGCTTAATATAATAAAAGTTTATTTCTCCCTGTGAATTGGTAGACATCCTGTGCTAACAGGTAACAAAGGGGTTCAGTCTGCTTCCTTCTTGTGGGTCCATGAACAAACACACAATTTCCATGTTTACTGAGGAGTGCAAGAAAAAACATGGAAGGTGGTAAACCAGACAGCAAATGCTTTGGTCTGGAAATGACAAATATTGCTTCTGCTTACAGATCAATGGCAAGGGCTAGTCAAATGCTCTTTCTAACTACAAGTGCACTTGAGAACATAGTGTCCCCATGAGCCCAGAAAGGAGAGGAAGACAAGATGTGGATGAACACTTGTAGTTTTCCCCATAAACTGTTACAAAGTTAGTGCTCAATACACCATGACTAGTAGAATTTTCATGACAATCATCCTCTCTATTTCCTGTTAGAGTTTCTGAGGAGGCCAGATTTCCTTGAAATTCTCCCACTTCCCTGAGGTCCTACTATGTGACAGTTGCTCCCAAACACAGGCTCACATCAGATTTTCTAAAGGACCCCATAAAAAGCAGCAAGAAGAGTTTTGTCTTCTTCACTCAGTACTACTTTTCTGCACTGACCTAAACCATAAAACGTAAAATCTTAATGGGATGAGAATTTTCTTCTTTCTGTTGGTTTCTGGTCAAAAAATCTATGAATTTCTGCCACCTTCAAGATTACTGAACACTTTTACAGGTATTATTAGGCACAAAGAAAACCCAGGATTTTCTTTTGGGTCACATAGTGAGACAAGAGGCAGTAAAACTGCATTGAAACATTTTTATTTCTCCTAACCAAAGATAGCGTGTCTGTCAATAAACAATTTTTCACCTCCTGGAAGGACTCCAGGGAATTTAAGAAATTAATCCTCAGTAGATGTTTGCTGTGCAGTGATTTCCAAGGTCTTTCACCTCTCCTCAACTATCACTAATGAGGGAAATTTTGGTTATTAACCACATAGGTAAGCTCATAAGTGTATGTGCTCAGTGGGCAATCTAAAAAAGAAAACCTCATCAAAATGATATTGCAAATATCAAGGTGATTTCAAAATCCTCTCTCCAACTTCAGGGTTTTATCCCTCAAATTAGCAGATTCTATGCTAAATCAGACCATATTTACCACCTCTTTGGGAAAACATTTTGAGAATGAGGCAGAGATGATCACCGTTCGGTGGCCAGGTCTAACTTTCAACACCAGGTTACCTTTTATGTGGAGCAGGATGTTGCTATCACAGGGGTACAGGTGAGGGAGAGGACCACCAGGGAGCTACAATGTTCCAAGTCAGGGGGAGGGCAGGTGAATTTTGCCCTGTTTGCTCCACTGGGAGCAGGTGCAGCTTTCAGAGGAGGCTGAAGACCCGGCCAACAGGTCAGGTTCCAGTTTGGACAAGAGGGTGCACTGGAGAAGACCCAAAGGAAGGACACTCTATTGCAGAGACAGCAGGAGCTGATAAAAATGCCAGCTCCTAGGCAGAGTCAGCTCTCAAGATGTTGGTAAAAGAAGCTCACAGACAATCCCCAAATTGTGTGTCTTATTTCAACCTTATTTCTTTAAACCCACAATAAGTTCCTGGCTCCAACATCCTTCTTTCTATATCCTGAGAGGCATTAAGGAGTAGTGAGAAGAGAAGTAACTTAAGGGACAGAAGGTCTGATTCAGGCTGGGAAGAACGGAAGAGTAAACTCTAAATGAATTCACAGGTCTAGTGGCAGCTCTGTCACAGATTAGATATGTGAAATGAAGTACAATCACAAGCTCTTTGAGCCTGAGGACCTTCTTTTATGTGAATTTGGTTTGATAAGTTCTGTCTTTTGGAACTGTAGGAATGTGTATGAAGAATATTAAGCACATGGCACAGTGCGTGGAATACTGCAGGGCTTTAAAGAATGAGAGTTATTACTGTGATTATGTTGGTCCCAAATCCTATCCCCCTCACCTGTGTGTGTGTGTCTGTTTATGAGTGTGTTTTCTAAATCTAGGCTTTTTTTTTTTAGAACACAGAAAGTGCTATAGGCCATGGTATACCAAATCAGACAAAAATGTTTCTCAGCAAGTATAACTTTGTAAAAATTTCCCTCAAACAAACTGATAGAAAGAGATCAGATTTGTGGTTACCAGAGGGTGAAGGTAGAGGGAATTGGATGAAGGTGGTCAAAAGGTACACACTTGCAGTTAAAAGATAAATAAGTACTGTGTATGTAATGTACAATATGATAAATATAATTAACACTGCTGTATGTTAGATATGAAAGTTAAGAGAGTAAATCCTAAGTATTCTCATCACAAGGAAACAATTTCTGTTTCTTAAATTCTGTATCTATATGAGATGATGGATGTTCACTAAAATTATTGTAATAATCATTTCATGATGCATGTAAGTCAAATCATTATGCTGAACACCTTAAACTTGTGCAGTGCTGTATGTCAATGATATCTTAATGAGATGGCAAGAAAATAAAAGAAACAAACAAGCAAAAAAAATTTCACCTCAGAGTTTATGTTCTTTAACTCGGGTGTGGGAGTGTCATCCCCAATTGGATGTAATTCAGATTTCCTATAATTTGTGACAAGGACTAACTCCTTGCCTCTCTCCCAGCTGCACTTTGTAGGGGTTCTAATACAGTAGCCCACCCCATGTCCAAGGTGATATGTTCCAAGAACAGCACTGGATGTCTAGAACCACTGACAGTATTTAACCCTGCATATACTATGCTTATTCCTTCCTACATATATATACCTATGACATAGTTTAATTTATAAATTATGTATAGTAAAAGAACATCCAAAATGGCAGCATCACTACACTTGTGTTTTGGGCCATTATTAAGTAAAATAAGAGTTACTTGAACACAAGCACTGTGAAACCATGACTGTTGCTCTGATAACCAAGAAGGCTACTAAAGGGAATGAATGAGTCAGGATATGCTGGACAAAGGGATGATTCATGTTCCAGAGAGGATGAAGCGGGATAGCAAAGTACTCAGAACAGAGTGCAATTTAAAACTAATGAATTATTCATAAATGACCTACCATTGAATAAATAGCCCCCAAAAATCTATTGCTTCCTTTGTCTGCCTCAAAGTGTACAGTCAGATCAATGTCCCATTGAACTGTGCACTGGTGTGAAATCATCTGATGTATTTGGTCAATTTTGGGTGTAACATTTTAAAAATAAGTAGTCAATCATGTCTAATTTATCAGTTTATGTATCCCCAGCACTTCTTATATGTTCATGATATATAATAGTTGTTTAATAAATATTTAATACCTGAAAAAAACACTAATGAATTACTTACTTCAGGAATTTTCTATTTAATCTTTTTGGACCGTGGTTCCACAGGTAACTGAAACCATGAATAAGGACGGATTACTGTCTGTCATCGCAAAAATGCCACTTTGCATATGGGTTATTTTGAATTGAAGGTACTTGAGAAACAGTCGATGGAAGGACACTCTGACCCTCATTGTCCCCCTGAAAGCAGGAGATAAATCTCCCTATGAAAGACACCCTCCCTGTACCAAGAGAGTAGAAGGCATTCTTACTATGAGAGACATTTAGGGCCAAGAAGCCTGTATAAATAAACCCTGCTGTTTCTTCAGCACTTACTACTCCTAGTCCAAATCCCTTTGTCATGTCAATTCAACTATAAACACAAATTTATAGTTTCGTTGTCTGAAAGGTTATAAAAGCTTCCTGCCCTAGGCATTTCTTTGAGTCTCATATATATGTGATGCTCCAATACTTACAAGCATAATTAAATTTATTTTTCTGCTGTTAATCTATCTTTTTCCTACAAGGGTATCTCAGGGAAGAACCAAGATGAATAGAGGGAAAATTATTTTTCCTCCCCTACTCCTTCCATGCAACCTTGTTACACATTTTCATTCATTTTATCCCCACCAAAAATTTAACTCTTCCTTCTTATTTTCCAAATTACACTGAACACGGCTTAATTAAAATTTCCTTTGAATGAAGTGAGCACTGGCTTTTCTAGGTGATGGCCAATTGTCAGCCCAGTGGCTTCTGGGTGGCCCACTACCCAGTTTCATGTAAAATTAGCTCCCACTGAAGGACGTGATGTTTCCCAAAGTCCCAAAGTGCCATGCCTAACTGCAGTAACACTTTGACAATCTCACAGGACTGTCCACCTCTACCCACTCACTCCTTCATTTTACTTGTCATTTAGGACATAGAAGATCCCACAACTGCCCTCAAAAGATGACTGCTTCTATATATTAAAATCTATGGGCAGGTTCTGAATCCTTAATCTTAGCATTCCCAGTACTAGTGCCATGCTTTACAAAGAACAGGTGTTCACTGAAGGTTCGGGGAATAACAGATCCAGTGAGTATGAGGTCTAATTTATTAACATTTATTTCTTATACATTGTTGAAAGAACTAGCAAATCCATGTACAGTTCATTTAATTTTACAAAACACGAACTAAAAGGGATAAGAATGCCTTTATATCTTTAGACTTTCTTCTCTATTTTTCTTTATTGATCCAAACTATCTTAAAACTGATCCATCACATTTCTAAGAAAATGTCTATAGCAAAGCCATGTTCTTATTACAGGTGACAAAATAAGGTGGTTTCACAATTTGTTTTACAAAACAACAAAACTCTTACTTTAAACCTCATTATAACATTAAATGTGCGACCAACACCATTCACACACTTGAAGATTTTGAAGGAAGTTAAATCTATATTAAAAGAAACCATATTTGAATAGTACATACATAAAAAAAATAAATTTTAAAGTTAAACATACAAAATAGGAAGACATAGGCATAAATACTGTCTTCCTTTCAGCCTCACTTCAGACCTAAATTCTGCAAACGCTAACTGCCTCTTCCATCAATGCATAAAGAAAGTATCCCTGACTCCCCTAGGTGTGGGAGAAGCTCCTAGCCTTGGCACTAGAATGGTGGTAGCAGGCAAGAGTATGGCCAAGACGGAGGGCAAAGGGGAATCACTGCCTAAGAGAAAGAAGGCAGATGTGAGTGGCCTCATCTGGTAATGTCAACTGTGGTGGCTCAGATAAAAGCTGCCTCCAATGGACTTCTGACAACAGTCCTAAAGGGCTTCACAGGTCTCTTGACCTGGTGTTGGATATGTCCCCAAAAACATGAAGGAGGCAGTGTGAATTCTCCTCAGGGTGCAGTCAGCCAACCCGAGTGGATGATTCTCAGGGATCACAGGAGGAAACTGTGAGTGGGCTCTGTAGAGCCATTTCTGTTCTGAAGAGTGTGGTTCTTTCAGTCCTCACTCAGGTCATCACTTTGGCATTTGATAGGGCCTTGGTCATCTCCTCCATACTAATATAAGGCTGTCCCCTTAAGACAAAAATCACATCCCCTAAGACAACTGAGAAGGAAGTGTGGAGTTACCTCCTTGAGAAGCCCAACCTGGGTTTTTCCAGAGCAGACAGCAGAGCTAGATTCTGTGCACACTCTCTGTATGGGTTCAGTGTTCTCTGAGTTCTCAGTTGTCTTACCATAAATCCAGGCAATTCCTGGAATGTCTTTTTTTGCCAGTATAAGACTGCCCCTCAGAACAAAGCCTCCACCTACTGTGATCTGGAGAAGGTAATTAGGGGTCATGTCCACCTGACAGCCTTGTCTGTAGCCTCTCAGCAGTGACAATGGATCAGGATTGAACTCTTTGTGATCCTGACTCTACTGGGGTCCACTGTCCTTCAGTTATCATTAAGGGTCCTTGCCTTGACTACTGGTGGGGCCTCAGGCCTGACCATTCTGCAAACTGATGCCAATCACTCTGCATACAAGAATGCCTTATCGGGCTTCCCTGGTGGCGCAGTGGTTGAGAGTCTGCCTGCTGATGCAGGGGACACGGGTTCGTGCCCCGGTCCGGGAAGATCCCACATGCC
>NC_041234.1:19453260-19471467 GCF_002837175.3 Physeter macrocephalus | reverse complement strand
CACAAAAAAAAAAAAAAAAAAAAAAAAAAAAAAATTAAAAAAGAATGCCTTATCTTTCTGAGTCACTCCAGGATAAAATGAGGAAAGACACTGTCCATCCACCTCTACTAGGGCTTCCCTGGGGCAATAGCAAGAGCTAGACACTGTGGAGCTCCCTCTTTTCTGGCGTGGGTGGCCTCCTCTGACCTCACTCAGGGTCCTCACCATGACTACTGACAGGCCCTGGACTCATTTTCCTTTGCTGACTTCATGTGACATAAGCACATAGATCAAGGGCCTTACCTGACTGAAATCCCCAGGAAGGAAGCGAGGAGACAACCTGACATGGGATCCTTGCCCAGGTTCCCTGAGCCGATAAAGTTACTGAGGCTCTTTGATGACCCTATGTTCTGGGGTGGATCCCAATCAGTCCTTACTCTGTGATCCATACAGACTCCTGCACTGCCTGGTCATGCTATCCATTGCTAACCTGAACTTATCTCCTTCAGACCAAGACTACCCTACCACCTGCCTAGGATCCCAGTGTATACAGTGATCTGTTAAGACTTCTGACTAACTTGTCTGAGACCTCCCAGGGAATGACCACAGGGGAAAAACAGGTATCATGGGGTCCCTTCTATACTCTAATGGATGGTCAGCTCTTTGCTCTGTCAAAGTCTATATCTTGGAAGTAGACTGTGAATGAGACTCCTCCCCTCTGCTGACCCGATGTTACTCCTCACATTAAAAAGTCACTTCTAGGGCTTCCCTGGTGGCGCAGTGGTTGAGAGTCTGCCTGCCAATGCAGGGGACACGGGTTCGTCCCTGGGGCTTCCCTGGTGGCGCAGTGGTTGAGAGTCCGCCTGCCGATGCAGGGGACACGGGTTCGTAACCCGGTCCGGGAGGATCCCACATGCTGCGGAGTGGCTGGGCCCGTGAGCCATGGCCACTGAGCCTGTGCGTCCGGAGCCTGTGCTCCGCAACGGGAGAGGCCACAGCGGTGAGAGGCCCGCGTACCACAAAAAAAAAAAAAAACAAAACAAAAAAGTCACTTCTCTGATCCCTCGAAGATGAAAGGAGAGTGGGAGAATTCTGACCACTCCTTCCTCAGGGTTCCAAGGGCTCAATGCAGAGGCAGAGTGAAGCCATGGAGATCCCAGCTGTACTGGAATTGGTGTCCCCTTAGTCATCACTCAATGTCTGCACCTGAGTTCCTGGCAATGTATGAGAGTCCTCTCCTTTGATGACCTGTTGTTCACTACTTACATTAAAGACTCACCTCCCAGTAACCTCCAGGGAAGAAGTAAGGGTACATTTCACCAGGATATCCCTGCCCATGGGCTACCTGTGTTCTTGGGTGTGTGATCACCTCAGTCTTTACTCAGGGTTCTTACTGTGAATCCTTTAAGCTCCTGGGAACCTTACTTCAGATGACCGGACTCCACTCCCTCAGACTAAGGCTCACACCTCTCTGAAACCAAAAATGATGAAATGCAGCTGTCTGACCTACATGGTCATGCCTTCCAAGGACCTGCCATGTTTCAGCCAAGAAGCAGTAAAGGGCATCATGGTGGCTCTGTGTTCCACAGCGTGTGGTCCAAATGATCTTGTCTTGGGTTTCTCACCTTGTATAGCCTGGGACTTAACGATTCTGACCTGAGTTTGCCCACTCATAGCAAGGCCTCACATCTCAGTGAACACTATGGAGAAGTGACTGAGAGTCTTACCTGGCTATCACAGCTCAGGATCTCCCATGGGGTGCTTCTGATTTGTGGGATCCACTTCTATGTAGTGAATTTGCCCTTCAGACATAACTCAGTGACACCAGCCAGGGCCTGGGACTCCCTTTGACTTAACATAATGTACTCAGAACAGATCATTTACTTTTCTGAGACCCAGAGGAGGAAGGGAGGGGTGGCCTCTGCCAGCTTCACTCCCTGGACCTCTCAGGGCTGTGGAGCCCCCTCTGCCATGGGTTGGTTAGCCCCACAATCCTCACATACGCTTCTCAAATTAGATCCTGGTTGGTAAGGTGCCTGCCGCCATCTATTGCCTGAGGCCCCCCCTCCAATCAAGGCCGCATCTCCGTGAGACCCCCAAAATGGAAGTGAGGAGAACCTCATGACAGGACATCCACAGCTGACAACAGGGATGAACGCTGTGCACACCCTCCGTCCTGGGTTCTGAGGATCCCTAAGGCTTCACTCAGGGTCCTCACCAGGACTCCTGCAGGGCTTGAGATGCCTTCCTTTGGTGACATGACACCGCCTGTCCCAGACTAAGCCCTCCCCTCCCTCAGACTCCAGTGGCCGAGGTCATTAGCACCACTTCCGGCCGCTCCTGCCCGGGGCCTCCCAAGGCCGACCTCCCGGCCGAGGCTCAGTGAGTCGCTACTATTGTGGGGGAGGGTCCCCTCAAGTCTCACTCAGGGGCCTTTGCTTGAAGACTCGTAGGTCGGGGACCCTGAGCCCCACGCACAAAGGCCACCACCTCAATCGGATGGCCCAACAGGAAGCGTGTGGTAGGTCAGCCTGAACCTGCCCGCGCCTCCCGGGGTTGGGGTGGGGCTCTGATCAGGTGGGCGTCCTCCTTTCTGGGGCCGGCGGTCCCCTCAGTTCTCATTTAGAGTCTCACCTGACACCGAGCGGCACCTGGGGCTCCTCACGCTGCTGACTGGACTCTGCGCCTCAGATTGAAGCCCTCGCAGCCCTGCGCTCTGGAGGCGGAAGTCAGGGGGCGTGACATCCGGTGAGGGCCTCCCGGGGTCACCAGTAGGGGCGGCGCGCTGCGCACGCAGCGCTCAGTTTCAGAGGGGTGGTGTCTGCTGGTCCGGCTCCCAGCCTTCACTTTGGCTGCAACACTCTAGCTGCCTCCCTCTGTTGAGCTGAGGTCTTGACCCTCGTGCCAAGGTCCATTTGCCACTGAGAACCCTGAAGAGTAACTGAGGCGTATCTCAACCAGACAGATCTCCCTGGCCTTTAGGGTGAAAAGCAGCCGCTAGCCCGTCTTCGTGTGTCCCCCCCCGCCCCTTTATTCTTTAGTGTTGCCCTTCCTCTGTTTTCATACAAAGGGTTCTCTTTTTTGGCTCCTTTTTCATGACTTAAGGCTTCCTGGGAAATGCCTGATCCCAGCAAAGCCTTGATGAGTTCACTTTCTACAATCCTTGCAGTGCTTGGAATGGGTCATGTTCCAGCCTCAATGGAAAATTGGGAAGTTGGAGCACAAGGCAGGAAGCGGGCAGGAAGGGGCCAGGAAGGGGGTGGGCTGTCAGAGAAAAATCGCAGTCATCTATCCCTTCCCTTCACCAGGCAGACTTAGCCTCCCATATACATTCTGTTCTACAAAGTTTGCTTTCTTAGGGAGGAACTGAGATGAATGATTTGGAAAGTCCCTGATTTTTTGAGATTATTGGAAATTGCATATCCAGAAATCATATGCAGATGATGAATATTATCTTTTTGCATTTTTCATACTTCTCATTTATTTTGCTATTCTTATTGCTCTGCCTATGTTTTCCAGTCCAGTTCAGAACAGTGAAGTGGGCTTGGCTCAAACAAACTTTTTCTGACTCTCCATACCTATGTGAAGTTTTTATTCAGGAGAGCCTGCTTGTTAAAACGTATGGAATAATTTCTTTTTCTTTTTTTTTTTTTTTTGGCCTGTGATTTGGAAAAGTATACATAGGTTGGTGATTAGTTTTTCCCTGATCATATGGTGCAACTGACCACCAAACCTAATCTAATCTGGGTGCCTTGGCTTAGAGTTTCAATTTTTAACTGCCCATTACAATTTCCTATTTCAAATGGGCCTCCTCCGCAATTTATATATTGCTAAATACCTTTTCACTTGGCTATTCAAAGTTACAAGTATGGTGTTTACAATAAATCATTTTTCATAAAAATTCTCAGACATGTACTATACAGAACAGGACAATGAACCCTGTTTACCTGGCACGCAGCAAAACAATTATCTGTAGTTAAAAGTAGAAGCCCAATCAGTTTAGTATTTTTTTGGTCAATATGTTTGTTCTTTGGCAAAATCACTCCAGAGGTGATGCTTTATACTTCCATTAGGAGATATACAATGTCTGTGTTCCTTTTTGGTGATCTTCATACTCTGATAATTATGATCATTATCCAATCTCCATTATGGGCTGCAGAATGAAAATTCTCTTATTCTCTCACTTATTTTTAATTTATTACCAGAAATCTTCTGTAGGCTGAAATATTTCCTTTTGTGCCATTTGTTTATGCTGAAGTATTGTCATAACATATTTCTAGGGTTCTATGATAATATTTAAATCTCCTCTGTAGCTATATTTTTATACAATATTATTTTACTAATATCACTTATTTCCATTTCTTTCTTTGTAATTGATAATACTTATAAAATTATCTGTTCTATAGATACTACATAATAGAAGAAATAACATAAAGAATCTATATATATTCTATCGACTAGAGAGATAGCAGAATTGGTCACTGAGGGCATCAATGCATCTGAATGACAAAGACTTAAAAATCTGGGAATATCTATCAGGTAAGTAACAGAAGGAGCTAGGGAGAAGAGATGGCAGCTCTTTTTCCTCCTGTTCCACACACAGTTTTCCATCTTGGGCCTTCACTTTCAACAGTGGGAACTGGGACTTTGTTCTGGATGGGAGAATTCTATCTGTGCCAATAAGCTGCTCATTTTATCTCCTGCTCCATTACCCTCCATGATGACCTGAGTTGGTCTGCCCCTCCAAGAATTGTAACCTGGACTGTGCTGTTCCAGATAAAAGTCATCAGGCAATATGGTGTTGATTACAGACACACTCAGAACCAAGAGGACATTACTGACTTAGGTTCAGTGCCTTGCCGGGATGTCCAGATGTGATGGGAATAGAGTCCCACTTATTCTTCCACCAGGACAGGTTTTCTTATGGGGAGCAGTGAGGAAGTTGGAACCTGGGCCTCTCTTTGTTTGCCCAAGTGATAGTGTCCTGCAGATTCTGCTGTTTAGCACAGAGACAGTCTTACAGAGGCTCCTGGCTGGGGTTTGGAGTGTTTAACGAGAAAGGCGCAGGTCTCTCTAGTTGCTTAAGTTAAGGAGAGTCTGAGTGGGGACAGGGCAGGACTCAGGAATCCTGAGCTAATTCCACAGTGGGCAGGCAGCTTTTAGTGAACCCAGAGGGAGAGGCTCCTCGTCCAGAAAGCAAATTATTACCATATTTGACAAGATTTGTCCTCGAAGTGCCTAAATGAGGACCTTCCACCATCTAAATGTTTTGTTTTTGTTTTGGGGGTTCCTGGTGTGAATGACTTTAGCGTGTCCTCATTTCTTTTCACTCTTTTTTCTTTTTCCTATTCAGCAGCAGTGATTTCCACTACACTGTCTTCTACCTCACTGAGGACAATTTAAGAGACCTCTGGGACAACATCAAGCACACCAATATTCACAGTACAGAGCTCCTAGAAAAAGACGAGAGAGAGAGAAAATATTTGTAGAGATAATAGCTGAGAACTTCCCTAACCTGGGAAAGGAAACAGTCACCCAAGTCGAGGAAGCACAGAGAGTCCCATATAGGATTGACACAAAGAGGAACACACTGAGAAACACTATAATCAAAATGACAAAAATTAAAGATAAAGGGAGAATATTAAAAGCAGCAAGGGAAAAGCAACAAATAACACACAAAGGAATTCCCATAAGGTTACTGGCTGATTTTTCAGCAGAAACTCTGCAGGCCAGAGGGAGTGATACAATATATTTAAAGGGATAAAAGGGAAAAACCTACAACTAAGAATAGTCAGCAGGCTCTCATTCAGATTTGATGGAGAAGTCAAAAGCTTAACAGACAAGCAAAAGCTAAAAGAATTCAGCACCACCAAATCAGCTTTACAACAAATGTTAAAGGAACTTCTCTAGGTAAGAAAGAAAAGGCCACAACTAGAAACAGGAAAACTACGAAATTGGAAAGCTCACCAGTAAAAGCAAACATACCGTAAAGGTACCAGGGAGGTTAAAAGACAAAAGTATCAACAATAAGTAGTTAAGGGATACACAAAACACATGTAAAATATGATATAAAAAAATGTAATTGTGAGAGGAGTACAGTACAAATGCAGGGTTTTCAAAATGCATTTGAAATTAAGGTTTCAGCAATGTAAAACAATTAAATATATATATGTATATATATATATATAGACTGCTATATAATAACCTCAAGGTAACTGCAAACAAAAATGTCTATCTCATATATACACAAACACAGAAGAGAAATCCAAACTTAACACTAAAGATAGTCATCAAATCACAAGAGAGGAGAACAAAAGAAGAAAGGGGGAAAAAGAGACCTACAAAAAGAAATCCAAAACAACTAACAAAATGGCATTAAGAACATACATATCGATAATTACCTTAAATGTAAAAGGACTAAATGCTCCAACCAAAAGACATAGAGTGGCTGAATGGATACAAAAACAAGACTCACATATATGCTGCCTACAAGAGACTCGCTTCAGATCTAGAGACACATACACACTGTTGTTAGGGGATAAAAGAAGGTATTCCATGCAAATGGAAATCAAAAGAAAGCCAGAGTAGCAATACTTATATCAGAAAAAATAGGCTTAAAAATAAAGACTGTTGCATGAGACAAAGAAGGACAGTACATAATGATCAAGGGATCAATCCAAGAAGAAGATATAACAATTGTAAATATATATGTACCCAATACAAGAACACCTCAATATATAAGGCAAATATTAACAGGCAAAAAGGAAAAATCAACAGTAGCACAATAACAGTGGGGGACTTTAACACCCCACTTACATCAACGGACAGATCTTCAGACAGAAAATCAATAAGGCAACACAGGCCTTAAATAACACATTAAACCAAATGTACTTAAATGATACACATAGAGCATTCCATCCGAAAGCAGCAGAATATATATTTGTTTCAAGTGCACATGGAACATTCTCCAGGATATATCACATGCTGGGCCAAAAAACAAGCCTCAGTAAATTTAAGAAAACTGAAATCATATCAAGCATCTTTTCCTACCACAGTGCTATGAGATTAGAAATTAACTACAAGAAAAAAACTGCAAAAAACACAAACACGTGGAGGCTAAAAAAATGCTACTAAACAACCAATGGATCACTGAAGAAATCAAAAATACATAGAGACAAATAAAAACAAAAACACAATAATCCAAAAAAAAAAAAAAAAAAAAACACAATAATCCAAAACCTATGTGACACAGCAAAAGCAGTTCTAAAAGGAAAGTTTATAGCGATACAAACTTACCTCAGGAAGCAAGAAAAATCTCAGATAAACAACTTAACCTTATAGCTAAAGCAACTAGAGAAAGAAGAACAAACAACACCCAATGTTAGTAGAAGGAAAGAAATCATAAAGACCAGAGGAGAAATAAATGAAATAGAGATGAAGAAAACAACAGAAAAGATCAATAAAACTAAAAGCTGGTTCTTTGAAAAGATAAATAAAATCGATAAACCTGTAGCCAGACTCATCAAGAAAAAAAGAGATAGGGCCCGAAACAATAAAATTAGAAATGAAAAAGGAGAAATTACAACTGACACCATAGAAATACAAAGGATCATAAAAGACTACTATGATCAACTATATGCCAATAAAATGGACAACCTAGAATAAATGGACAAATTCTTAGAAAGGTACAATCTCCCAAGACTGAACCAGGAAGAAATAGAAAATATGAACAGACCAACTACCAGTACTGAAACTGAATCAATAATTTAAAAACTACACAAAACTCCAGGACCAGATGGCTTCACAGGTGTATTCTACAAAACATTAAGAGAAGAGTTAACACCTATCCTTCTAAATCTCTTCCAAAAATTGCAGAGTAAGGAACACTTCTGAACTCATTCTATGAGGCCACCATTATCCTGACACCAAAACCAGACAAGATATCACAAAAAAAGAAAATTACAGGCCAATATCATTGATGCACATAGATGCAAAAATCCTCAATAAAATACTAGCAAACTGAATCCAACAATACACCATGGAACATACACCATGATCAAGTGGGATTTATCCCAGGGATGCAAGGGATTTTCAATGTCTGCAAATCAATCAGTGTGATACAGCACATTAACAAAACTGAAGAATAACAACCACATGATTATCCCAATAGATGCAGAAAAAGCTTTTGATAATATTCAACATCCATTTATGATAAAAAGTCTTCAGAAAGTGAGCATAGAAGGAATGTACCTCATCATAATAAAGGCCATATATGACAAAGCCACAGCTAACATCATACTCAATGGTGAAAAGCTAAAAGCATTCCCTCTAAGTAAGGAACAAGACAATAATGCCCACTCTTGCCACTCTTATTCAATGTAGTTTTGGAAGTTCTAGCAACAACAGAGAAGAAAGAGAAAAAAAGGAATCCATATTGGAAAGGAAGAGGTAAAACTGTCACTGTTTGCAGATGACATGATACTATACGCAGAAAATCCTAAAAACGCCACCTGATAACTACTAGAGCTCATCAATGAATTTGGTAAAGTTGCAGGAAACAAAATTAATATATAGAAATCTATTACATTTCTATACACTAACAACAAAAGATCAGAAAGAGAAATTAAGGAAACAATCTCATTTACCATCTCATCAAAACAAATAAATCACCTAGGAATAAGCCCACCTAAGGATGCAAAAGAAATGTACTCCAAAAACTATAAGACACTGATGAAAGAAATCAAAGATGACACAAAAAGATGGAGAGATATACCATGTTCTTGGATTGGAAGAATCAGTATTGTTAAAATGACCATACTATGCAAGGCAATCTACATCTTCAATGCAATCCCTATCAAATTACCAATGGCATTTTTCACAGAACTAAAACAAATAGTTTTAAAATTTGTATGGAAACACAAAAGACCCCAAATAGCCAAAACAATCTTGAGAAAGAAGAAAGAGCTGGAGGAATCATTCTCCCTGACTTCAGACTACACTAAAAAATTACAGAAATAAAACAGTATGGTACTGGCACAAAAACAGATATATAGATCAATGGAACAGGATAGAATGTCCATAAATAAATCTGCATGCTTATGGTGAATTAATCTATGACAAAGGAGGCAACAATATACAATGGAGAATAGACAGACTCTTCATTAAATGGTGCTAGGAAAACTGGACAGCTACATGTAAAAGAATGAAATTAGATCATTCTCTAACATCATATAAAAAAATAAACTCAAAATGGATCACAGACCTAAATGTAAGACCAGATACTATAAAGCTTCTAGAGGAAAATATTGGCAGAACACCGTTTGACATAAATCAGAGCAATTTTTTTTTGGATCTGTCTCCTAGAGTAATGTAAATAAAAGCAAAAATAAACAAATGGGACTTAATTAAACTTAGAAGATTTTGCACAACAAAGGAAGCCATCAACAAAACGAAAAGACAATTTTTGGAATGGGAGAAAATATTTGCAAATGATGAAACTGACAAGTGATTAATTTCCAAATATACCAACAAGTCATACAGCTCAATATCAAAAAAACCCCAACTCGATTTAAAAATGAGTAGAACACCTAAATAGACATTTCTCCAAAGAAGACATACAGATAGGTGGCCAACAGGCACATGAAAAGATGTTCAACATCACTAATTATTAGAGAAATACAATCAAAACTGCAATGAGGTATCACCTTAAACTGGTCAGAATGGCCATCATCAAAATGTCTAATAATAATAAATGCTGGAGAGGGTGTGGAGGAAAGGGAACCCTCCTACACTGTTGGTGGGAATGTAAATTGGTGCAGCCACTATGGAGAACAGTATGGAGGTTCATTAAAAAACTAAAAATAGAGTTACTGTATGAGCTAGCAATCCCACTCCTGGGCATATATCTGGAAAAGATGAAAACTTCAATTCAAAAAGATACATGCAACCCAATGCTCATAGCAGCATTATTTACAAAAGCCAAGACATGGAAGCAACCTAAATGTCCATCGACAGATGAATGGATAAAGAAGATGTAGCATATGTGTGCAATGGAATATTACTCAGACATAAAAAAGAATGAAATAATGCCATTTGCAGCATCATGGATGGACCTAGAGATTTTTATACTAAGTGAAGTAAGTCAGATAGAGAAAGACAAATATCATATGATATCACTTATATGTGGAAGCTAAAGAAAATGATACAAATGAACATATTTATAAAACAGAAATAGCCTCATAGAGATAGACAATAAACTTAAGGCTATCAAAGGGGAAAGGGGGTGAAGGATAAATTAGGAGTTTGGGATTAACAGATACACACTACTATATATAAAACAGATAAATAACAAGGAACTACTGTATAGCACATGGAGCTATACCCAATATCTTGTAATATCCTATAATGGAAAACAATATGAAAAAACAATCTGATCTGACTGAATCACTTTGCTGTCCACATGAAACTAACACAACATTGTAAATTAACTATACATCATTTAAAAAACCCCGCAAATTTATTATCTCATAGTTTTTTTGTATCAGGAGTCCAAGCATATTTCAACTCCCTTCTCTGCTTCATAGTCTCTCCTGATTGAAAGTTTTTCATGCCAAAAAGAAACCCTGTTCCCATTAGCTGTCACTCCCTATTTCCCCCTACTTTCACCTTAGGCAATCACTAATTTACTTTCTATCTCTATAAATTTGCCTAATTTGGGTATTTCACATAAATGGAAGCACACAATACATGGTCTTTTGTGAGTGGCTTCTTCCACTTAGGATAATGTTGTCAAGATTTATCCACAATGTATCAGTACTTCATTCCTTTTTGATGGGTAAATAATATTCTACTGTTGGGATATACGTCTGGGTTATCCTTGTATCAGATGTTGGATGTTTGGGTTATTTGTGCTTTCGGGCTGTTATGAATGATGCTGTTATGAACATGCATATACAAGATTTTGTGTGAACACTCATTTTCATTTCTCTTGAGACATATGTAGGAGTGAAACTGCTGGGTAACATGGTAACTATGTGTTTTGTTTTGTTTTTGAGGAACTGGCAGACTGTAATCTATGCATTTCCTTTGTGTGTGTTTATGTTTGTATTTGTTTGTATGTGTGCGAGTGTAAAAAGACAAACAGGTGCTGGCTTCTGCTATTATGGCTGTTATTTTAAACCAGCCAGTAGCTCATTATTTAAGGGACAACCCTCAAAATATTAGAAAGTAGGTAAGGTTCTGAATAATCTGCAACTGTATGGGAATGAATTGTCCAATGCTTCATACTTCCTATATCACAAAAGTATTTAACAAGGAACAGTTGTGCAATAAAAACTTACAGAAATTTTACCTCTTTAAAGCCATGATACACCTCTGATATATACATATATATTTAAAATAAGTCATCAAGAAAATATTTCATAAAGCTAGTGTTTTAAGATGCCTGCAATGAATACAGCTATAAAGCCTGAGACGCTTCTAATGTAAACATCATATTGTTTATTTTAGTTTGATTTAGAGTGATGCCTCAGCTGATGCCCCAGATAGAAATCTTAGATGTTGATTAATGCAAAGAGGCATACTGCCTGACCTGCTCATAGCTAGTAGATACACAGTTGTTAAAAGATCACTTGAAGAAATGGGCTCCTTTTATTTTTATTATTTTTTTCTTCCAGTTTTACTGAGATGTAACTGACATGAAAGAATTGTGCAGATGAGGCTATTAGAGAGTATATAGTTAAGTACAGCAACTGGGGCACAGTACTTCTCTCTTCGTGGACTCATGAAATAAAAGAAACAAATTATCTGGCTCCAGCACACCAAATATATAATAGTGGGACAGGCATAGGACAACAAGTACAGACATTCCGGCTCAATAACAGGAAAAATGAAAGGTATAAAACAGTCTCTGGCCCATAGCATTGTGAAACCCTCTTGGGCAAATGTTGTGAATTCGTTGATTATATTGTAACGCCTTCAAATAATTGTACAAAGGCCACTCTATGGGTTCTTGGTTCCTCCATGGAATCATCCTTCCTTTATTATGGAAGGTAGCATGTGTCTACAATTGAGTGTGCAAAATAGTTATTTTGCAAACTGTGATCAAATGCATTTAGATAGGGTCCAAAATGCCTACCTAACTTTTGTCAGTCAAATGTTCCTCTCTAGTTTATCCAGGATTCAAAAGTAAATGCTGAAACCCATTTTGCACACCAAGCTCTAGTTTGTCAACTGTGAGACATCATCTGAGGGATCTGTTCTCTGTTGAAAACTTCCACACGTTTGATTTTCTCACTCCAAAGCTAAATTTAAACTTGATTCTCACTGAAGAACATGCAGCTTATTGAATGCACAAAAGACCACGGCTGGGGACATTTAAAGGTGACGTTCTCACTTGTCGCTCTGGTTTACCACGCTATCTCAATCACGCCCAACTTCTAGACACAAAAATCTGAGCAACCCAAGCAATAGCACAGTGTCTTCCAAAGAGTAGATGCTCAATGTTTTAGAAATAAATGAGCCAATGAGCCCATGAGCTTGAAATCTAATTATTAAAATTTAATTTCTTCTACATTCTTTATAAGCTAAGCAAGTACAAGTAGATACATATTTGATTTTACAAAAGGACACAGTAAAAAGTATTAGGAAAGACAAGAATTAACCATCTTTTAATTATTTATATCAATTTCTTGATCCAAACAGCTTTACTACTGAGTTTTTTCAAATTTCCAAAGAAACATGTATTGCAATACCCGGTTACCTTGTTCTGGATTACAAACATTGTTTTACAGAGTAGCATAGCTCCTATCTTAAACTTGATACAAAGCAGTAAATGTATAATCAAAATTATTCACAAATGTAGATTCTAAAGCTATTTAAACCTTCTGATAAAATAAATAGCATTTGAAAAATAATGAAAGAAGAAAAAAGGAAGGAAGGGAGGGAGGACAGAAGAAAGAAAGGGTAAGGGAGGCAAGGGAGGGAGGGAGGGAGGGAGGGAGGGAGGGAGGGAAAAATTAAAGTTTCTAAATAAACTATGAATATAGAGATGATACATACTTTTTCCCTCCAGTTCTGCCCTGGACCTCAACTACTTCGAACACTGTCATCTTCAAAACAGTGTAAGAAATCTTTGTTAAGAGAAGCTGTTGAACTTGGCCCTGTAATGTGCACTGGCTATGGCAGTAGAGCCACCCCTGGCTGCAATTCTGGCTTGAGATTACTCGTCTTCATCTCTTAGAGCCTTTTCATAACAGGAAGGGAGGGGACTATAACATGGACCCTCGTGAAAAATTCCAGGACTTTCATCTTGTTGGTTTTAGCATGGGCTGTTGAACTCAATCTCCTTCAAGTCAATGACAAAACCCAGCTTTATCTACTCAGAAGCTTTCCTGATTTCAGGGAAGTAGTCCATTTTGTTGACATTCATCAACATCAAGCCTGTGTGCTTTTGTAATGGGCTCTCTCATTTTATACTTGAGCTACAGAGCTATATATATATATATATATATATATATATATATATATTTACACATATATGTGTAAATATATATATATGTGTGTATATATACATATATATCGCTATGACCTGAGTTTGATGAAAATACCTAGCCTAACTATGTGTGATTCACTCTGATATTCTCTATCCTATTTCTAGTCCATTTTTATATTCTATTAAAATTGTAATAATAAAAGGCCAGTTCTCACCCACTATAGAGGTTTCAGGTCATTATCATGGAATCTGGAGTCATACTGCCTCAGGCAACTCAAACTTTTATGCTTTATTGAAATGACCCCATTGATAGTCAATGGCACCTCTGGTTTGAGGTGCCACCTCAGATTTCTTCAGTAAAGCAATAGAAATCTGTTGTACCAAGGCACACTTGGAATAACTAAGGGAGAAGTTTAAAACGTTCCCTCTAATATATATCTTGTCTTCTCTCTTCTATTGTATACTACAGACTCATCGCAACTGCATGGAATGCCCCTCCCCTCCAGTGTGAAAAGTTCTTATATCTGACTTCAATCCATAAAATCAAACACTTCTATATTAGACTCAATCAAAGTTAAAACTTTTTTGCTCTATTTTGAAAAGCACTGATAAGAAAAGGAAACTATATACAGAGACTGGGATATAAATTGCAAGTCACATATCTGAAAAAAGACTTGTTCTCTAAATAAAAAAAGAACTATCTAAACTCAAAAGCAATAAACAGAGTCCAATTAGAAAATTGGCATAAGTCTTGAACACATATTTTACTAAAGAGGATGTATGGGTACCAGATAAGCAGGTAAAAACCTGAAAACCCATTAAACATCATTATCCTTTAAGGAATGTAAATTTAACCATGATGAGATGCCACTACATACCTACTACAATGGTTTAGAAAAAAGCACTAAAATTACCCTGTCCTGGTGAGGATCTGGAGCAACTGGATCTCTCATACATTTATTATGGGAATGGGAAATTGTTCAGGCTCTCTGGAGAACCAGTTGGAATTTTCTAATAAAGTTAACTTACACTTATGTTTGAACAGGCCCCCACTGCATATTTTAATGGAGAAATGAAAACTTACACTCATACAAAAAACAACTGCATCTGAAAGTTTATAAATGCTTTATTTGTAATAACCCCAAATTAAAAGGAAACCAAATGCCTTTCAATGAGGAATTGATAAAAGACTGTGATCCATACAATGGAATGATGGACTACTACACTGCAATAAAAAAGAAGGAACAAGTGTACCTGGTACAACTTTGATCAAATCTTAAGGTCATAATGCTAAGTGAAAAAAAGTCTATCTTAAAGGTCAGCATTATCTACTCTATAATTGCCTTCACATAAAGTTCTCAAAAGGACAAAGTTATATAGGTGTGTGTATGTGTGTTTCCTAGTTCTTTGATTCTAATTTTAATGCATTTGAAGTGTTAGATTTTCTTTTGAGACATTTGCATGCTTCAGTTATTTAGATTTTACATATGACTTACATAACTTCCACTTCTGGTGAAGATGGAGTAACTGGGACCAGATTTACCTACTTGCCTGAAACAACTAAAAAACAGATAAAATATATGACACAAAAAATCAACATATTGAACACCAGACCATAAAAGAAGACCATAAAAAACTGATCACTGAGATGCGGAAAACAAAGGATGTGAGCCTGTAATTGCACCAGCTTGCTGCCTGGAACTCAGGTGGAGCCTAGGGTATCTCTTAGTTGATAGAGATGAAGCTTGGAGTATGGGGAGGCCTCGTCAGCTAGAGTTCATAACAGAGAGTACTGGGCAGGAGAGCACTGCACAGAGAAAGAACTGTGGAGCCCACACAGGGCTGGGAGTACTGCCTGTCAGAGTGATAAACCAAATCATTCATGGGCTATCAGAATGATTACTCAGAAGTGTTTTATATCACTAGTGTGATGAGTTAAGCCATAGTTAATAGTGCTCTGGTCCCAACCAACAAAGCCTAAAAGCAAGAACCAAAAGGATTATTTTGTTTCTAAGTTGTTTCATAGCATGACAGAACAGATCTTGAGTATACTGATCTATTTAAATTAAAAGAAAATGTGTATTTCCCCAGAGAGCCAAAGCCATCTTGAGAAAGAAGAGCAAAGCTGGAAGTATCACGTGCCCTGACTTCAAACTATACTATGAAGCTACAGTAATCAAAACATTATGGCAATACACAAGAATGGACACATAGATCAATGGAACAGACTAGAGAGCCCAGAAATAAACCCAACCTTAGATGGTCAATTAATCTACAACAAAGGAGGCAAGAATATACAAGGAGGGAAAGACAGCTTCTTCAATAAGTGGTGCTGGGAAAGCTGGACCACTTTCTCACACTGTATACAAAAATAAAACAAAATGGATCAAACACTTAAATGTAAGACCTGAAACCATAAGACTCTTAGAAGTAAACATAGGCAGTATGCTCTTTGATATTGGTCTTAGCAATATTTTTTTGGATCTGTCTCTCTAGGCTAGGGAAACAAAAGCAAAAATAAACAAATGGGACTACATCAAACTAAAAAGTTTTTTCACAGCAAAGGAGACTATCAACAAAACGATAAGGCAGCCAACTGAATGGGAGAAGATATTTGCAAATGATACATCTGTAAAGGGGTTAAGATCCAAAATATACAAATAACTCATACAACTCAATGTCCCCCCAAAAAACCCGATTAAAAATTGGGCAGAGGATCCGAACAGACATTTTTCCCAAGAAGACATACAGATGGACAACAAATACAGGAAAAGATGCTCAATATTACTATTCACCAGGGAACTGCAGTTCAAAACCATGATGAGATACCACTTTACACCTGTCAGAATGGCTATCCCCAAATAGACAGCAAATAACAAGCGTCGGCAAGGATGTAGAGAAAAGGGAACACTTGTGCACTGTTGGTGGGTTTGTAAATTGGTGGTCACTATGGAAAACAGGTTCCACAGAAAATTATATATAGAACTATATGATCCTATAATTTCACTTTTGGGTATTTATGAGAAGAATACTAAAACATTAAATAAAAAGTATATATATATACTCTCCTAAGTTCATTGCAGCATTATATACAATAGCCAAGACAATGAATCAATCTAAGCGTCCAGTGATAGATAAAAGGATAAAGAAGATGTGGTATATTTTATACATATATATAAAACAGAATATTAGCCATACAAAATGAAATATTGCCATTTGTGACAACATGGATGTTTCTAGAGGATATCATGTAAATAAAATAAGTCAGAAAGAGAAATACAAATATCGTATGATCTCACTTATAAGTGGAATCCAAAAAACAAAGCAAACAAACGTATAAAACAGATTCATAGGGGCTTCCCTGGTGGCGCAGTGGTTGAGAGTCCGCCTGCCAATGCAGGGGACACGGGTTCGTGCCCCGGTCCGGGAAGATCCCACATGCCGCGGAGCGGCTGGGCCCGTGATCCATGGCCGCTGAGCCTGTGCGTCCGGAGCCTGTGCTCCGCAACGGGAGAGGCCAAAGCAGTGAGAGGCCCGCGTAGCACACACACAAAAAAACAAACAAAACAGATTCATAGATGCAAAGAACAAACAGGTGACTGCCAGATAGGAAGAGTGGTTGGGAGAAATACAGGTGATGGGGATTCAGAGGAAAAAACTTCCAATTACAAAATAAGTAAGCCTCAGATGGCCACCATCACCCTGATACCGAAACCAGACAAAGATGTCACAAAGAAAGAAAAATACAGGCCAATATCACCAATGAACATAGATGCAAAACTCCTCAACAAAATACTAGCAAACAGAATCCAACAGTACGTTAAAAGGATCATACACCATGATAAAGTGGGGTTTACCCCAGGAATGCAAGGATTCTTCAATATACACAAATCAATCAATGTGATACACCATATTAACAAACTGAAGAATAAAAACCATAGGATCAATTCAATAGATGCAGAAAAAGCTTTTGAAAAATTCAACACCCATTTATGATAAAAACCCTCCAGAAAGTAGTCACAGAGGGAACTTTTGTCAACATAATAAAGGCCATATATGACAAACCCACAGCCAACATCATCTTCAATGGTGAAAAACTGAAACCATTCCACTAAGATTAGGAACAAGACAAGGTTGCCCACTCTCACCACTATTATTCAACATTGTTTTGGAAGTTTTAGCCACAGCAATCAGAGAAGAAAAAGAAATAAAAGGAAACCAAATCGGAAAAGAAGAAGTAAAGCTGTCACTGTTTGCAGATGACGTGATATTATACATACAGAATCCTGAGGATGCTACCAGAAAACTACTAGAGCTAATCAATGAATTTGGTAAAGTAGCAGGATACAAAATTAATGCACAGAAATCTCTGGCATTCTTATACACTAATGATGAAAAATCTGAGAGTGAAATTAAGAAAACACTCCCATTTACCACGGCAACAAAAAGAATAAAATATCTAGGAATAAACCAACCTAAGGAGACAAAAGACTTGTATGCAGAAAACTATAAGACACTGATGAAAGAAATTAAAGATGATACAAATAGGTGGAGAAATATACCATGTTCTTGGATTGGAAGAATCAACATTGTGAAAATGACTCTACTACCCAAAGCAATCTACAGATTCAATGCAATCCCTATCAAACTACCACTAGCATTTTTCACAGAACTAGAACAAAAAATTTCACAATTTGTATGGAAACACAAAAGACCCCAAATAGCAAAAGCAATCT
>NC_041234.1:19452492-19453160 GCF_002837175.3 Physeter macrocephalus | reverse complement strand
ATGGTACTGGCACAAAAACAGAAATATAGATCAATGGAACACGATAGAAAGCCCAGAGATAAACCTATGCACAAATGGTCACCTTACTTTTGATAAAGGAGGCAAGAATATACAATGGACAAAAGATAGCCTCTTCAATAAGTGGTGCTGGGAAAACTGGACAGCTACATGTAAAAGAATGAAATTAGAACACTCCCTAACACCATACACAAAAATAACAATAAATGCTGGAGAGGGTGTACAGAAAAGGGAACCCTGTTGCACTGTTGGTGGGAATGTAAATTGATACAGCCACTATGGAGAACAATATGGAGGTTCCTTAAAAAACTAAAAATAGAACTACCATCCGACCCAGCAATCCCACTACTGGGCATATACCCTGAGAAAACCATAATTCAAAAAGAGTCATGGACCACAATGTTCATCGCGCCACTATTTACAATAGCCACGACATGGAAGCAACCTACGTGTCCATCGACAGATGAATGGATACAGAAGATGTGGCACATATATACAATGGAATATTACTCAGCCATAAAAAGAAACGAAATTGAGTTATTTGTAGTGAGGTGCATGGACCTAGAGTCTGTCATACAGAGTGAAGTAAGTCAGAAGAGAAGAACAAATACTGTATGATAGCACATATATATGGAATCTAAAAAAAAAAA
>NC_041234.1:19409695-19452045 GCF_002837175.3 Physeter macrocephalus | reverse complement strand
GGAGGGAGGGAGATGCAAGAGGGAAGAGATGTGGGGATATATGTATACGTATAGCTGATTCACTTTGTTGTAAAGGAGAAGCTAACACACCATTGTAAAGCTATTATACTCCAATAAAGATGTTAAAAGAAAAAAATAAGTAAGGACATGATAAATGTTAACATAAATCATAGTTAATTATTCTGATAAGACACAGTATCTTTGATTCTTAGGGGGATTAGTTAAAAGGGAAAGAAAAACCTTTTACAATCTCTTATTAAGAGCAGACTGAAAATAAAAACAAAAAAAACTTTATTTCAACAGAGAGAAAACCAAATTCTAGTTATGTATCAGTGTACTTTTGATATTAAAGTTCATTTTGTTTTTTTAAGAAAACGCTATAAATAAATCTACCTAGTCTTAACCCCCAAAAATAACAACAACAACAAAAAACAAATACAAAATAAGTAAGCCTCAGAGATGTAATCTACAGCATAAGGCGTATGGTCAACAATACTGCAATAATTTTCTATCGGGACACAATGTTACTAGACTGTTCACGGTGATCATCTCCCAACATATGTAAATGTCATCTCACTATGTAGTTTACCTGAAACTAACATAATATTGTATGTAAACTATATTTCAGATTAAAAAAAATGTTTAATATGTATTAGTTCTTGACAAATGTGAACAGGGTGAATCACAATTTCACAATCTCTCGCATCCAATCAAATATTACCAGGAATGCAAAGAAGCAGCAGCATGTAACCAAAAATTAGGAGAAAATTAATTTCTCATAATTGACCTGGAAATAACACAGTTGACAGAATGAGTAAATAAGGACATCAAAACAGTTATTGTAACTGTACTTCATATGTTCAAAAAACAAGAAGACTTCAACTGGTTAGAGACATAGAAGATAAAAAGACTCAAAGTGAACCTAAAGAGGTGAAATCAACGTCTCAGATATGTTTTTATGTCAGATATTGAAACAATAAAAAAGATTAGTGAAGACATATATGTGAAAATACTCAACATATTTTTATAGTACACATATGTATGGAATAAAAACTAGAATCAGCTTTAAAATAATATATACCAGATGTCGTATTTACCTTTGAGGAAGGGGCAGAATTTCTGAGTTATAAAGAGGGACAACTGATTTCTCAGTATTGTTAGAATTTCTTGCAATAACAACATATGCAGTTATTGTAGTAATTAAAATATTTGAATAAGCCCAACGCCAGAAAGAGTAGCTGTGTCTTAGCCAGGAAAAGTGACTGATAAATAACAGAGCCTGAAATATGAACTTAATACAATAAACATTTCTCTCTCCATGTAGACTAGCAGACGTTCTGTACTAACAGGTGATGCAGGGGTCCAGGCTATGTCCTTCTTGTAGGTTCACCCCATAAACCCATGATTTCCATGTTTACTGATGAATGCAAGTAAAAACATGGAAAGTGGTAAAGTGGATAACAAATGTTTGGCCTGAAAATGACAAATACTGCTTCTGCTCACAGATCAATGGCAAGAGCTAGGGCACACGATCCTTTGTAACTACAAGTGCACTTGGTAATATAATCTCCCGATGAGCCCAGGAAGGAGAGGAAGGCAAGATATGGATAAGCACTTGTATTCTCCCCCATTAAGTGTTACAAAGTAAGTGCTCAATAGAAGAAATGCAACTAGTGAAATTTATGCATTGGCCCTCTTCATTTCCTGTTACAGTTTCTGAGGAGGCCCAATTTCCTTGAAATTCTTCAACTTTTTTGAGGTCCTACTATGTGACAGTTGCTTCCAGACACAGACTCACATCAAATTTTCAAAAAGGATCCCGTAAAATACCAGAAGAAAGATTTTGCCTTTTTCACTCAGTAGTACCTTCCTGCACTGACCTAAACCTTAACTTTTAAAATCTTAATGGGATGAGAGTTTTCTTCTTCCTGTTGGTGCCTGGTCAAAATCTATGAATTTCTGCCACATTCAAGATGACTGAATATAGCTCAACACTGTACAGGTGTCATTAGGTGCAAGGAAAAACCATAATTTTCTCACGGATCATGCAGTTAGACAAGAGGCAGTAGAAGGATGTTGAATTATTTTTATCTCTGCCACCCAAAGTTAGCATGTCTGTCAGTAAACAATTTTTCACCTCCTGGAAGGACTGCAGGGCTTTAAGGAAGTTAATCCAGGGCTTCCCTGGTGGCGCAGTGGTTGAGAGTCCGCCTGCCAATGCAGGGGACACGGGTTCGTGCCCCGGTCCGGGAAGATCCCACATGCCGCAGAGCGGCTGGGCCCGTGAGCCGTGGCCGCTGAGCCTGCGCGTCCGGAGCCTGTGCTCCGCAACGGGAGAGGCCAGTGCTCCGCAACGGGAGAGGCCACAACAGTGAGAGGCCCGCGTACCACAAGAAAAAAAAAAAAAAAAGGAGTTAATCCTCTGTAGATGCTTGCTTTGCAGTGATTTCCATGGTCTTTAATTCTCTTGCACTTCTCACTTATGAAGAGAACTTTCTTTTTTTGATATGGACCATTTTTAAAGTCTTTATTCAATTTGTTACAATATTGCTTCTGTTTTATGTTTTGGTTTTTTGGCCGCGAGGCATGTGGGTTCTTAGCTCCCTGACCAGGGATCAAACATGCACCGCCTGCATTGGAAGTCAAAGTCTTAACCACTGGACCACCAAGGAAGTCCCAAGAAAGCTTTATTAACCACATAGGTAACTACATATGTGTATGTGTTCAATGGCCAGTCTCAAAAAAATATATACTCACCAAAATTCTTCTGCAATATCAAGGTAGTTTCAAAATCCCTTCTCCAACTTCAGGGTTCTATCCCCCAAATTAGTAGATTTTATGACAAATTGGACTAAATTCACCAGCACTTCGGAAAACGCTTTGAGACTGAGGCAGAGATGCTAAAAACTGGTGGCCAGGTCTAACTTTCAACATTAGGTTACCTTTTATGTGGAACAGGATGTTGCTATCACAGGGGTACAGGTGAGGGAGGGGACCACCAGGGAACTGGAATGCTCCAAGTCAGGGGGAGGCAGGTGAATTTTGCCCTATTTGTTCCAATGGGAGCAGGTACAGCTTTCAGAGGAGGACTGCAGAGCTAGCCAGCAGGTCAGGTCCCAGTGTGAACAAGAAGGCTCACTGGAAAAGACCCAGGGGAAAGGCACTATGTTGCAGAGAGAGCAGAAACTGATAGAAATGCCAGCCCCTAAGCAGAATCAGCTCTCAAGACATTGGTAAATGAAGCTCAGAGACAATCCCCAAATTGTGTTTCTTATTTCAAACTTCCTTCTTTATACCCGCTTTAAGTTCCTGGCTACTACATTCTTCTTTCTGTATCCTGAGAGGTATTAAGGAGTAGTGAGAAGACAGATAAAGGGTCAGAAGGTCTGACTCAGGCTGGGAAGAGTGGAACCTAGTGAGTTATAGATGAATTCAGATAAGAGGTCTAGTGGCAGCTCTGTCACAGTCTAATCATGTGAAATCAGGTACGATCACAAGGTCTTTGAGCCTGAGGATCTTCTTTTATGTGAATTTGGTTTGATAAGTCCTGTCTCCTGGGACTACTGAAATGTGTATTAAGTATACAAAACACATGGCACAGTGTCTGGCATATCACAGGGCTTTAATGAATGAGAGTTATTGCTGTGACTGTTGATTCCAAATCCTACCCCCTCACCTGTGTATGTGTGTGTATGAGTGTTTCTCTAAATCTAGACTTTCTCAGAAAACATAAAGTGCTATGGTATACCAAATCAGACAAAAATGTTCCTCAGCAAAAAAAAAAAAATTTGTAAAAATTTACCCTCAGAGTTTATGTTCTTGAATTTGGGTGTTGGAATGTCTTCCCCACCTGGATGTAATTCAAATGTCCTAGATACCGTGTCAAGGACAAATTCCTTGCCTTCCTCCCAGCTGCTGTTTGTAGGGGTTCATAATACAGCAGTCCCCCCTTCTCAGTGTGGGATATGTTCCAAGACCTCAGTGGATGACTGAAACTGTGAATAGAACTGAACCCTATATATACTATGTTTCTTCCTATGCATTCATACCTATGATAAAGTTTAATTTATAAATTAGGCACAGTAAGAGACTATCCAAATTGCCAGCATCACTTCTCTTGTACATTGGGGCTGTTATTAAATAAAATAAGGGTTACTTGAACACAACTGCTGAAAAACCTTGATAGTCAATCTCATAAAAGAGAAAGCTACTAAGTGACTAACAGATGGGATACGCTGGACAAAGGGATGATTCACATCTCAGGCTGGATGGAGCAGGACCACGAGACTTAATCGCAGCACTTAGAACAGCATAAAATTTAAAATGTGTGAATTGTTATTTCTGGAATTTTCCATTTAATATTTTCAAACCATGGTGGACTGCAGTAAGTAAAACTTTGGACAGCAAAACTGGGGTAAGGAAGGGCTACTGTATGTCACCCTCAAATATGCCACTTTGGCATACAGGTTGTTTTGAATTAAAGGTACTTGAGAAACTGTTAGTGAAAGGAGGACACTCTGACCCTCCTTTGTTCCCCTGAAGGCAGGAGATAAATCTCCCATGTGAAAGGTACCCTCCCTGCACCAGGAGGGTAGAAGGCATTCTTACCACCAGAAACAGAGAATTTAGGGCCAGTAGGGCTATATAAACAAACCCTCTGTACTGTTTCACTCTTGACTTGCCCTAGTTTAAACCCCTTTGTCAGTTCTTTTCAATTCATTGTTTCTTTGTCTAAAAGGTATAAAAGCTTCCTGCTCTGGTACTTCTTTGAGTCTCATATATTTGTGGGGCTCCCATACAGACACAGAAAATTAAATTTGTTTTTCCCCTGTTACTCTTTTTATTACAAGAGGGTTTCAGCCAAGAACAAGAAGGATAGAGGGAAAATTACTTTTCCTCCCTTACACCTTGCTTGCAACCCTGCCCCACTTTTTCGTTCATTTCATCCCCACCAAAAATTAAGCTTTAGCTTATTTTTTTCCAAATTAGACTGAAGACAGCTTAATTAAATTTTCTTTTAAATGAAGTAAGCGCTGGCTCTCCTAGGCGATAGCCAACTGTCAGCCCAGTAGCTCCTGGGTGACGATCTCAAAGAAGTATTTATATTTCTCAGAAACTCCTTAGAGGTGACACATACAAAAAGCTTTGTGCATGCGTTCAGCTGCACAGGAATAAGATTCAGGTAACCTTCCATTCCTGTTCCAGGTGAGAATTTCTCTCTGGTTTACTTGTGATCCAAAAGTAACAGCCAACAGCAGTTTACCACTCCAGACATTTGGGTTTCAACTCAGACAGACCATTAGAGGGTCTGGTCCCTCTCATAATGCCCTCAGCTTCATGTTGCTCACCACCCAGTTTCATGTAAAATTAACTCCCACTGAAAGACCTGAAGTTTCCCAAAGCCCCAAATGGCCACACCTAACTGCACTACCACGCTGACAGTCTCATAGGACTGTCTACCTCTGCCTACTCACTTCTTCATTTTACTTGTCCCTTAAGAATTAGAAGATCTCATTATCGTCCATGAAGGATTCTTTCTCCTGTATGTTAAAACGCTATGAGCAGGCCCTGAGTCATTAATCCTAGCATTCCCAATACTATCTACAGTTCTTTTCAACAGCTGTTCAATAAAGGTTTGTGGAATAAATGACCCAGTGAACATGAGGTCTAATTTATTAACATTTGTTATACATTCTTTAAAGAGCTTAAGCAAATCCACGCATATATCATTTAATTTTACAGAACAAGAACTAAAAGGAATACGAAAGGCAAATTTTGAGTATCTTTTAGAGATTCTTCTCTATTTATTCTATTGATCCCAGCTATCTTAAAGCTGACGTTTCACATGTGCAAGGAAATAAATGCCTATAGCAATGCCATCTTCTTATTCCAGAAGATAAAATAAGATGGATAGTTTCACAACTTGTTTCACAAAACAACGAAGTTCTTGCTTTAAACATCACGATAGTAGTAAATGTATGACCAGTATTCATAAACCTTGATATTTTGAAACCAAATTCTTATTTAAAAATATGAGTAATACATACATCAAAAAAGAGAATAAATTTTCAAGTTATACATACAAAACAGGAACACATAGGCAAATATATTGTCTTCCTTTCTGCCCTTGCCTCAGAACTAAATTCTACCAGCACTAACTGCCTCTTCCAGCAATGCATGAAGAAAGTATCCCTGACTCCCCTAGGTGTGGGAGAAGTTGCTAGCCTTGACACTAGAACTTGCAGTGGCTACAGAAGGAAACAGCCCTGCCTGAAATTCTGACTCTTCTTCATCTTGCAGAGCCTCCCCATACTGAGATGGGAAAGAACTTGGGTCAGTCCCATGAATCTTGGCCAGAAACTCCAGGACCTTCATCTTGGTGGTTTCAGCGTGGGCTCTGGGGCCCCACAGGAACTCAAATTGCGCAGGATCAGTGTTGGCCACCTGACGGTACTCCAGGTATTTTTCCTTCACGAATTCTTTGGTGATGAGCTCCCTGGGCTCCCCACAGATGAAGTGCTTCATTCCAGAATATATCCCGGTCACATTCAGAACTTCCCAGACTTCATCTTCGGTATCACGGTTGCCCTTCATGAAGATCACACCCAGGATAAGCATCAGGATGCCGGTCTTGGGCATGCCTCTTTCAACATGCAGCATCCCATCATAGGTGAGGCCCAATTTGATGAAGAGGCCATAGTGGTGATTGGCGTGATCCACTTCCATCAAATCAAGGCCAAAGATCAACTCCATGCGCTCAGAGGCTCTAAGGAAGATCTCAGAAAAGTGGACTTCGCACTCTTTGATGACAATCTTCAACATATCTGCCTTTGTTACTGGCTCTTTCATTTGATACTTGAATAGTAAGAAATCTACCAACATAGCTACTTTCTTTTCTAGAGCATCTATGGGCACATTCTTGGGGTCTAGCACAGCCTGTGAGGTGCTCAGAGTATACTCTCTTTCTTGGCTATTGGACCCCTCATCCGATTTGGTGGGTGAGGTGGCTTTGATAGCAATGGAAGAGGAGCAGAAACTCTGAGGACCCTCAGGAGTGCTGGATATACCAGCCCCAGAAGCTTCCTTCAAATCGCCAGGCATTAGAGGATGGGAGGAGAGTTGGGTCTCCTCCAGAGCCTTGGAGACCTGTGCAACCTTCAGGTCCTGGGACTTACTGAAGGTCTGATGGCATTGCTCATATGAGTATTGAGGACGCTTCTGACGCTGAATCATGATGACTCTTGTGGGTAGCAGTACGTGGACGGGCGGGGCGGGGGCAATGAGATTCACCACCTAAGATAAACAGGGCATATGTGAGTGGCTTCAGCTGGTAAACTTAACTGTGGCGGCTCTTCCTGAGACCCAGAGGAGGAAGGGAGGGGTGGCCTCTGCCAGCTTCACTCTCTGGACCTCTCAGGGCTGTGGAGCCCCCTCTGCCATGGGTTGGTTAGCCCCACAATCCTCACATACGCTTCTCAAATTAGATCCTGGTTGGTAAGGTGCCTGCTGCCATCTATTGCCTGAGGCCCCCCCTCCAATCAAGGCCGCATCTCCGTGAGACCCCCAAAATGGAAGTGAGGAGAACCTCATGACAGGACATCCACAGCTGACAACAGGGATGAACGCTGTGCACACCCTCCGTCCTGGGTTCTGAGGATCCCTAAGGCTTCACTCAGGGTCCTCACCAGGACTCCTGCAGGGCTTGAGATGCCTTCCTTTGGTGACATGACACCGCCTGTCCCAGACTAAGCCCTCCCCTCCCTCAGACTCCAGTGGCCGAGGTCATTAGCACCACTTCCGGCCGCTCCTGCCCGGGGCCTCCCAAGGCCGACCTCCCGGCCGAGGCTCAGTGAGTCGCTACTATTGTGGGGGAGGGTCCCCTCAAGTCTCACTCAGGGGCCTTTGCTTGAAGACTCGTAGGTCGGGGACCCTGAGCCCCACGCACAAAGGCCACCACCTCAATCGGATGGCCCAACAGGAAGCGTGTGGTAGGTCAGCCTGAACCTGCCCGCGCCTCCCGGGGTTGGGGTGGGGCTCTGATCAGGTGGGCGTCCTCCTTTCTGGGGCCGGCGGTCCCCTCAGTTCTCATTTAGAGTCTCACCTGACACCGAGCGGCACCTGGGGCTCCTCACGCTGCTGACTGGACTCTGCGCCTCAGATTGAAGCCCTCGCAGCCCTGCGCTCTGGAGGCGGAAGTCAGGGGGCGTGACATCCGGTGAGGGCCTCCCGGGGTCACCAGTAGGGGCGGCGCGCTGCGCACGCAGCGCTCAGTTTCAGAGGGGTGGTGCCTGCTGGTCTGGCTCCCAGCCTTAACTTTGGCTGCCACGCTCTAGCTGCCTCCCTCTGTTGAGCTGAGGTCTTGACCCTTATGCCAAGGTCCTCTTGCCACTGAGAACCCTGAAGAGTAACTGAGGCGTATCTCAACCAGACAGATCTGCCTGGGCTTTAGGGTGAAAAGCAGACGCTAGCCCGTCTTCGTGTGACCCCCCCCCACCCCTTTATTCTTTGTTGTTGTTCTCCTCTGTCCTCATTCATGGGGTTCTTTTTGGCTCCTTTTTCATGACTTCAGGCTTTCAGGGAAATGCCTGATCCCAGCAAAGACTTGATGAGTTCACTTACTGCAATCCTTGCAGCGCTTAGAATGGGTCATGTTCCAGCCTCAGTGGAAAATGGGGATGTTGGAGCACAAGGCAGGAAGGGGGCAGGACAGGGGGTGGGCTGTCAAGAGAAAAGTCATAGCCATCTAGTCCTGCTTTCACCAGGCCGACTTAGCCATTTTCATAGGCTATCCACTAAAAAGTTTACTTTGTACATGGAGGAACTGAGATGAATGATTTTGAAAGCCCCTGTTTTATGAGGTTGTTCCACATCTGTAACGTGCAGTAATCATATGCAGATGATGAATGTTATCTATTTGCATTTTTATACTTCTGGTTTATTTTTCTATTCTTATCTCTGTGGCTTTGTTTTCTAGTCCAGTTTAAAACAGTGGCTTAAATATTCTTTTCTTGAATCTCCTCATCTATTTGGTTTTTGTATTAAGGGAAGCCTGCTTGTTAAAATGTGTGGAGTAATTTCAAATATTTTTGTGTGATTTGGAAAAGTTTACAGAACATGCTGATTAGTTTTCCCTGATTATATGGTGCAAGTAGCCTCTAAGCCTGATGTGATCTGTGTGGCTTTGGCCTACTGTTTCAGTTTGTGATGGCTGATTTCAATTTTCTATTATTAATGGGCCTCCTTTGCAATATATGTTTTGCTGAAAAACAGCATTTCTCTTCATTCCTCTTGGGTATTCAAAGTTAAAGGCATGATATTTATAATAAATAATTTTGTATAGAAATTCTGACATTTAGTGTAGTACACAAAACAGTACTATGAACCCTGTTTCCCTGACACTCATCATAACCATCATCAATAGTTATAAGTAGAAGTCTGATCATATCAGTATTTTTTTGGCAAGAGCACTCCACAGGTGATACTTTATACTTCCATTAGGGGATATATAATGTCTATGTGTCTTCCTTTTTTGTGATCTTCACACTCTAATAATTATGACCATTCTCCACTATGGGCTAGCATGGTAATTTTCTCATTCTACCACATCTTTAAATTATTAACAGAAATTTTCTATAGGCAGAAACCTTTCCTTGTTGCCACTTTTTGCTGAGGTATTGTTTTAAAATACTGTTAGTGTTCTCTTAAAATACTTAACTCTCTGCACCTATATTTCATACACAATTTTTAACTATTATTACTTATTTCTGTTTCTTTTGTAATTGGTAATACTTATAAATTATTGGTCATATAGATCTTACATAACAGAAGAAACAACATACAAAATCTCCACATGTTCTATCAAGTAAAGAGCCAGCAACATTGGTCATCGAGCACATCAATAAATCTGGAGGAGAAAGAATGAAAAGTCTGGGGACATCTATCAGGTGAGTAACATAAGCACGTGAGATGACATGAGTGGGACAGAAGAAGAAATGCCAGCTCTTATTCCCCATGTTCCACATGTAGTTTTTCTTCTTGGGCCTTTACTTTCAAAATGTAACAACTGGGACTTGGGAGAATGCTGCATTGGGAGAATGCTATCTGAGCCAATGATATGTTCATTTCACCTCCCACTACATCATCCCCCATGCTGACTTGTGTTGCTCTGCACCTCCAAGAATTATATGCTCTGTACTGTACTGTTCCAGAGAAGAGACACCAGGGAATAGCCTGTTGATTACAGACACACTGAGAACCAAGAGGTCGTTACTGATCTAGATGCAGTGCCACGCCAGGGTGTCCAGATATGATGGGAATAGAATCCGACCTGTTGTTCCACCAGGATGAGTGTTCCTTCTGGAAGTTAGGAATTTGGGGGACTGGGCCTCTCTCCTTTATTTTGCAAGTGAAAGTGTCCTGCAGATTCTGCTGTTTAGCACAGAGACCCCCTTATAGAGGCCCCTGACTGGGCTATGGAGTATTTTAATGCGAAAGGCACAGGTCTCTCTACTTGCTGACGTTAAGGAGAGTCTGATTTAAGGGAGGGCAGGACTTAGGAACCCTGAGCTAATTCCAAAATGGGCAGGCAGCTCTTAGTGAACCCAGAGGGAGGGACTCTTCATCTATAAAGTAAATTATCACCACTCCTGACAGGCCAGGTCCTGAAAGTGCCTAAATGAGAAACTTCCACCATCTAAATGGTATTCTGGGTTCCTGGTTTGAGAGTTTAGTCTGACAGTCAATGCTGAAATGTCAAATGGGACTCCAAGAAATAATTCCACAGAGTCCTAAGCTGAGGGGAACTTGAAGAGGAGGGACACCATCTAGATCATCGTCAGTCATGATAATTACTAGCCGAGAGCAAGGCACACACCCATCTCTACTCCACACACTTCATTCCAGCTCCCTTCACCCTTGAGATCAAGGAACAATCCTACTTACTCAAACATTATATGAATCTATTTCTGCTCATCACGAGATAACCACTTTAGGTTTGAAACAGGAAATATAGGAATGAAGAAGGAGAAGAAAGAAGAGTTTATATTCAGAAGAATATCATACACTATTCTTCATGCATTGGTTCTGTTTTGCTGCATAACAAATTACCACAAATATACCAGTTAAAAAACACACACAATTTAATTCTCTCCTGGTTTTTGTGTATCAGGAGTCCAAGCATAGTTCAACTGCCTTCTCTGATTCAGGGTTTCTCCTAGTTGACATTAAGGTATTTACTGAGCTCTGCTCTAATCTGAAGGCTTGACTAGAGAAAAATCCAGTATCAAGCTCACTCAGTTTGTTGGCAGAATTCATTTCCTGTTGTCTGAAGAACTAAGAGCTTAATTAAAAAAAAAAAAAAAAACTCTTGCAAAATTAGTTTAAATGGTTAAAAGTAGCCTGTAGTTCCAGGCCAGTGACCCTCTCCATAGGAAGTTCTCAACATAGCAGATTTCTTCTTCAATGCCAGCAGGAAAGTGAGAGCAAGTCTTTAGCAAAACAGTCATATATGGTATCTGTAATCAAATGAATGATGTCCCATCTTTTTTGGCATCAAATGTAATGTAATCATGGGTGTGACATATCAGTTTTCCATATTCTGTTGGTTACAATCAAGTCCCAGGCCTTGCCCATACTCAAGAGGAGTAGTATACAGAAGCGTGAATACCAAAAGGTCAAGATCATGGTAACTACTTTAGACTCTGTCTACCACAATTTATCTCGGAACTCCATGAACCAAGTCTCTTCCTCATCCAAAATACATTAATATTCTCCCAAGATCCCCCCAAATCTGAATCTACTACAACAGCAATTTAAAATCCAAATCTCATCACCTAAAATAGGCTCCTATGCAGATGAGGCTCTTGGGGAACATACAGTTAAATATACTAACTGGGGCACAATACTTCTCTCTCTGTGGACCTGTGAAATAAAAGAAACAAATTATCAGGCCCCAACACACCCTATATATAATAGTGGGACAGGGAAAGGACAGCAACTATAGACATTCTTATTCAAAACAGGAAAAGTGGAAGGTATAAACATTCCCTGGCCCATAGCATTGTGAAAGCCTGTTGGGCATATATTGTGAATTCCTTGATTAGATTTTAAGGCCTGCAGATAAATTTCTAAATGCCACTCTCTGGGTCCTAGGTTTCTCCTTGAAGTCATCCTTCATTTGTTATGGAAGGGAATATGTGTTTATAACTGAGTATCCAATGCAATTACTTTGCAAACTGTCCTCAAATGTATTGAGACAGGGGCCAAACTCCTACCTCTCTAGTGTATCCAGGATTCAAGACTAATTGCTGAGACCCATTTTGCATGCCAGGCTTTAGTCTCTCAACTGTGAGATAGCATCTGAGGGACCTGTTATCTGTTGAACAATCCAACACCTTTGATTTGCCCACTCCAAAGCTAAATTTAAACTTCACTCTCACAAAGGACATGCAGCTTACTGAATCTGCAAAAGGCCATGCAATGGGACATTTATAGATGACTATTCTAACTTGAACTCATGCCTCCTAACTCCTTTTTAAAAATTGTCCCTCTGGTTTACTGTGCTACCTCACTTCTTCCAACTTCTACACACAAAAATCTGAGCAACTCAAGCAATGGTACAGTGTCTCCCAAAGAGCAAATGTTCAATGTTTTGGAGATAAATGAACGAATGAGCTTGGTATCTAATTATTAAGATTTAATTTCTCCAATATTCTTTATAACTAAATACAAATAGATACCTTTGGTTTTACAAAATGACAGTAAAAAGCATTAGGAAAGACAAGAATTGACCAACATTTAATTTATTTGCATCAATTTTGGGGGGTAAATGATTTTACTACTGACTTCTTTCAGATTTCCTAAGAAACATGGACTGCAATACCAGGTTACCCTGTTCTGGATTGCAAACATTGTTTTACAGTCACAAAACTCCTACTCAATCTTGATACAAAGCAGTAAATATTCAACCAAAATTATACATAAACATAGGTTCTAAAGCTATTTAAACATGTATAAAAAGAACAGCACTTGAAAAATAAATGAAAGAAGAAAGCAAGGCTATATGGGAAGTAGGGATGGAGAGAGAGAGGAGAAAAGGAAGAAAGGGAGGAAGTGTGAAAAGAAAGGAAGGAAGGAAGGAAAAACTCCAAGTTACCACATAAATCAGGAATACAAAAATGATATAAAATTTTCCCTCCAGCCCTATACTGGACCTCAGCTACTTAGAATATTGACCTTAGTATTTAAACACTAAGTGAAAAGTCTGCCTCAGGAGAAGCTGTTGAACTTGGCCCTGTAATGTACACTGACTATGGCAGTACAGCCAACCCTGGCTGCAATTTTCCTTGGGATTTCCCCTCATCTCTTAGAGCCTCTTCATATCAGGAAGGGAGTGCAGTGGGGACTATGACATGGGCCGTGGTGGAAAATACCAGACTTTCATTGTGTTGGTTTCGGCATGGACTGTTGGAATCCACACGTATTCACAGCATGCAGATCACTGTTGAGAATCTTCCAGCACATCAGGTATTTTCTTCCATCCATGAATCAGATGAGATTCATGGGCTCTTAGTAGAGAAGTGATTCCTCTCAACATATACCTTCATTACATTAATCTCCTCCCAGATTTCCTCCTCAGTGGCTCAGTTGTCCTTAGTAATCTAGTGGCTGGCCTTGGGCACGTCCTTGTCATTACTCAGTTTCCTATCAAAGGTGAGGTCCATTTTGCTAATAAGGGCATGGAAGCGCTCCATGGAGACAACTTTCTTCAAATCAGTGATAAAACCCAGTTCCATCTACTCAGAAGCTATCCTGATTTCAGGGAAGTGGTCCTGTTGTTGACATTCGTTAGCGTATGTGTCTTTGTGATGGGCGCTTTCATTTTATTAACGAGCAACAGAAACGACACTAAAAAAGTCACCTTGTTAGATACAGGGTCTGCACACAAGCACTTATTGTCAGGCAGGGCCTATGAGGTGCTAGAATTTTCCTTTTCTTGACTCTTTTAGCTCCTTTATTGCTTCTTGTGCATGATACAGCTACAGCAGTAGTGATGGTGGATGGGGGCTCTCGGAGGGCCCTGGAGAATCGCAGGTGTCCCTAAAACAGGTAAGTCTGGGGAATACCCTTGAAAAGATAAGAGCCAGAAGAGTGGGACTCTTCTTCAGCTTCAGTGGTAGTCTGAAACCCACCCCCACCCCCCAAACTCTACATCTCACCTCAGCTATATCTAGGAAGCCTACAGCCTCTCCAGACTGAAAGCAGGAACAGATCTCTGCCCCTTGCTACCCAAGTTCTGGAGCACGTGGTCCTTTCAGATCTTTCTCATGGTGGTCTAAATCTGTATTTGGAATTCAGGCTCCTTAATTAGTTTATTCTGTTGATAATATTACCTTCCTGCCTGCTCTGAGACTTTTGCCCAACTCTTACACAAAATGGATCAGGATCTAAGCACAATGGAGGAGCTGCAGCACAAGGTAGGAGCCTTAGAATGGAGGATGGGCTATCAGAGAAAAAACAGGCTGATCTATTCCTTCCGTTTACCCTGTAGAATTAGCCTCTTGAGGACCTTCAGTTCTTAAAGATGTACTTATTATACGGAAGAATCTGATAGTCAGGATTTTGTGAGACCCTAAATTTTGGGCATTATCTTACATTGCATTGTCTAGTGTAGTGATTTTTTTTTTTTTAACTGTCCTTCATAATGAGAATATATGTAAACTATTAAGCAATGTCTAACAAGAGTTTGTGTGTGTGTGTATGTATACATATAATATCTGAGTTTCATAAAAAAAAAAAAAACCTAGCCTTATTGTGTGTGATTTACTCTGATATCCTCAATTCTATTCCTAGTCTATTCTTTACATTTTATTAAAATAAAAATAATGGCCAGTTCTCACCCATTAAAGAGGCTTTAGGTGGTTATTGTACACTCCAGAGTCATACCACCTCAAGCAACTCAAACTTTTATGCTTTACTGAAATGACCTTACTGATGGTTGATGGCAGCTGTGGTTTCAGGTGCCACCTCCGATTCCTGCAGTGAAGCAATAGAAATCCATTGAACCAAGTCACACTTGGAATAACTAAGGGGGAACTTTAAAATGTTCCCTCTAATCTATCTTGTCTTCTCTCTTCTATTGTAGATTACAGACTCACCACAATTGCATAGCATGCCCAGTCCGTCCACTGTGAAAAGTTCTCACACCTGACTTTAATCCATAAAATCAAACCTATCTATATTAGACTTATTTTTTTTGAACTTTTGAATTTTATTTTATTTTTTTAATACAGCAGGTTCTTATTAGTTATCTATTTTATACATATTAGTGTATATATGTCAATCCCAATCTCCCAATTCATCCCACTATATTAGACTTAATCAAATTTAAAACATTTTTGCTCTGTGAAGGGCAATGATAAGAAAAAGAAATTACCATACAAAGACTGCGAGAAATATTTGCAAATCACATATCTGAAAAAGGGCTTGTTCCCTAAATAGAAAGAACTCTCTAAACTCAACAGTAATAGACAGAGTTCGGTTAGAAAATTGGCATAAAACTTGAATACATGCTTACCAAAGAGGATTTATGGCTGCCAAATAAGGAGATGAGAATACATTAAACATCATTACACTTAAAGAAAATGTAAATTTAAACTGCTATGAGATGCCACTACGTATCTATTAGAACGGCTAAAAAAGACAATACTAAAAATACCAAGTCCTGGTGAGGTTGTGGAGCTATCAGATCTCTCATACATTGATTTGGGAATGCAAAATGAGCTATAGGCTCTTTGGAAAACCATTTGGATGTTTCTGATAAAACTAACTTATTACTTAAATTTGAAAAGGCCCCTTCTGGATATTTTCACGGAGAAATGAAAACTTACACTCACACAAAAAAAAACCAGCATCTGAAGTTTTATAGAAGCTTTGTTTGTAATAGCCAAAAAGCGGAAGCAAGCCAAGCAACCTACGACGAGGAATTGATAAAAGACTGTGATTCATATTATACTGCAATAAAAAAGAAGGGGACAAGCATACATATTACAATGGGAATCAATCTTCAGAAATAATGCTGAATGAAAAAAGCCAATCTTAAAGGTAAACCTTATCTACTCTATAATTTCATTTACATAAAACTCTCAAAAGGCTAAAATTATATAGATATATGTGTTTGTGTGTTTGCTACAATCTTTCATATTCCAGTTTTAATTTTAATGTGTTTGGAATGCTGGTTTACTCTTTCGTGACATTTGTGTGCTGCAATAATTTAGATCTTATGACTTTTACAACTTCTAGTATGCTGAAGATGGAGTAACTGGGACTGGATTTTCCCACTTGTCTGAAACAATTTAAAAAAATAGATAAAATACACGACAACATTATTCAATATACCGGACATCAGACCATGAAAACAGTGATCCCTGAGACATGGGAAAGAATGGACCTGAGCCTATAATTACCCCAGCTTGCTGCCTGGAGCTCAGGTGGAGCCTGTGGTATCTCTGAGTTGATAAGATGAAGCTGAGAGTGGTGAGAGGACGATGCAGCTAGAGTTCCTAAGAAAGAGTACCAGAGAGGAGAGAGCTGCACAGAGAAAGAACTGTGGAGCCCACACAGGGCAGGGAGTACTTCCTGTCAAAGTGATAAACCCTTATCATTCATGGGGCATCAGGGAGAGTACTCAGAAGTGAAGTGAGGTAAGCCATGGTTCATGCTATTCTAGTCCCAACTAACAAAGCTGGAAAGCAAGAACTGACAAGATTATTTTGTTTCTAAGTAACTTAATATTCATTACAAAACAGAGCTTAAGAATATTGATATATTGAAATTAAAAAAAAACCTGTGCATTTGTTCTGGACAAGTGTAAACAAGGCAAAAATCACAATTTCACAAGGTCTGGCATCCAATTACATATCGCCAGGCATGCAAAGAAGCAGGAATATATAACCAATAATTAGGAAAAAATTAAGCAATCAAAACTGACCTGGAAATGATACACATGATAAAATGCATAGACAAGGACATTGAAACAGTTATTGTAACTATATTTCATATGACCAATAAACAACATAAAAATTAAGTGGGTTGGAGACATAGAAGATACAGGAAGATTCAGAATGAATGTGAAGAGGTAAAGCTACTGTGTCTGAAATAAAAGTATACATTGGTTTGGATACTGAAACAATAAAAAGGATCAGTGAACCCATGTATGTGAAAAACAGCACAACATACTTTTATGGTATATTTATGTATGAAAAACCAAATAACTAGAATGAGCTTTAAATTAATATATTTCAGATGTTAAATGTGTTTACCTTTGAGGAAGGAACAGAATTTTTGAGTTGTAAAGGGAGACAATTGTTAGAATTTCTTGCAACAAGAATGTATTTACAGTTACCTTAGTAATTAAAATATTAAATAAGCCTAACACCAGAAAGAGTAGCTGTGTTTTAGCCAGAAAAAGTGACTGCTAAATGATATAACAGACAAAATTTGAAATATAAAGAGCTTAATACAATAAAAGTTTATTCCGCCATGTGAACTGGTAGACATTCTGTACTAAGAGTGAAGAAAAGAGACTAATTCAATGGGTGCTAATGAGCAGGTTACCACCGTGGGCAGTTGGGGCTTATTCCCATTGTGGACCTCTGGAATAATTCACCTCAGAGTTATTCCAACCAAAGAGCAAGGAAGATGGGTTACTTTTCCACCAATTTCCATCCATCATTGGTTGAGGACTGCTCCTACTGGCTTTAACTGCAACTTCTGGCCTGAGGCCTGTGAGGACTGAGCACCCTCCTGAGAACAGAGAAAGCCCTCAAGGAGAAAGGAGCAGTTTTTCATGAAGCCACTGACCTACAGGGAAGATTTAAATGTGAAGGGACATGGCAGGGCATGGATGACATCTGCTACAGATCAGAATTGGAAAGAACTTTGAGAAAACATGTCCCTAAAAGAGATGATGGTATGGTGGCACAATGTGGCCAGGAAAAATTTCCAAGCTTCTAAGGATCAAAATAGTTTCTACCTTTGCTATTTTACATCTGAGGGGATGTGGATACTGGCTGATGAATCTCTTAACCCAGAAGTGGCTTCTGATTTATAACATATGAAAATCTTCCTATTTATGTTTTTTATATGAATCAAATTATTTTGGATTTTAAGAAAAGAAATATTGTTTTATCAATAAATCTTCAAAAATAGAACCATCTTTTCCATGAATTCCACTATTATGATGGATTTCTTTATGGACTTGTAAGGGAGGGGGCTGACATTGTGCATTCCTTTGGGTCTTTGCTTATGAACATTTCATGAGTTGGAAAATGTACACTTCAGAAGGTCGTTGGCTTTCACTTTCAGATTCCATATCATTAGGAAATGAATATTTTCAGGGAAAAGGAAATAGTGTATAACATAAAGCTTTTAACAGAAACTTTATACTTGAACTTGTACATTTCTATTTTTGTATACTATGAAAAAGCTAGTGATTCTTTGTCTTTGATAACATTAATAATTACTGTTGTTTAAATTTCCTATTCTAAACATTTCATTTTATTTAAATTTCCTATTCTGAAGGTTTTTGTTTCAATATGTTCAAGCACGAGAAAAATCAGGCATTTTTTCCCTAGATTTCTACTAATAAAACAACACATTTTGATCAAACAATTCTTTCTCCTGATTTGCTCTAATGAGATTGCCACAACCCAAATACTTCTCTGAGAATGAAAGTAATCAGTGAACAAAGATGACAAAATGTACCTGGAGTCCTTTTGTGCCAAGAGAAAATTATATTTATACTTGAGTAGGATGGAATAAAAATAGCAATATTCTGGCAATCTTTGAGAGTAACTCTTTCTTCACCCCATAGCCAGCTGAGAGTCTTGGGGTTTTGATTAGACACAGTATGAATTTCAACTATGATCCACTGCCAATGTGTTTTAGTATATAATATAAAATTATAATATGGAATATGTATATAGCAGCACATCATATATAATATGTGCTATATAATGCATAATTAATGTGTATAATGTAATTAATTTGTGATAAAATATAGTACATATGTAAAACATATTATAAACACACATAAACCCTCAATTTGTCTTACAAAGGATTTAACATAATATTCTTGCAGGAGTGACTGATTTTCTTGACACATAGACTTCAGTGCATTTGAAAACAAAGTTGCCATCTTTAAAATTTGATTTGTTGGCCTGTGGGCCATGGCCGCTGAGCCTGCACGTCCGGAGCCTGTGCTCCGCAGCGGGAGAGGCCACAGCAGTGAGAGGCCCGCGTACCACAAAAAAAAATAAAAAAATAAAAAAATTTGATTTGTTAAATGCTTCTCACAGTAGTGAATTAAAATCATATCCATTTAGTTTCATTGTCATGATACTTGTCTGGTTGATATGCTTGACTTTTTTTTCTAGTTTTCTGGATAATTTCTTTACATGGAATTAAGCCTTAGGACACTTTTTTCTCATTTGTTGTTATGTATTGATTACTTATGTATATTGGCAATAAATGGAAAGATAAGTGCAATAGTGAAATTTGTATTATGCTTTTATACTGTATCCTACCTTAGGGTTGAGAAGGTTTTTATAACTATGCTCTGATTTCATTAAGATTAGAAAAATGGAAACCTTCAGAGAAAAGTGACATTGCTTGAAAGGAAAAGACCAGCACAGATAAGTGAAACAAAGGATAGCCTGCCTAACCAGCTCCAGGGCCTTAAAGAAACAGGAAAGCTCTCCATGGATAAACAGCAGGGTAACAAAAAAGTCTTCAGTAGAGCAAGATAATTTTTTATAGTTATGTTGTCCAACTGTTACACCTTCTACCCTTTTTAGCAACATGCTCTGCTCCCTCTGGCAAATTCCATGTTCGTTAAAGGAAAGGGATCATTATTCAGTAATCTGAGACATTCAGATAGTCCGTTGTAGACTTAGACTTGAAGAAAACTGGAAAGTGAACAAAGCACTTTTTATGACCAAATTTATATGCTTCATTCTCTATTATCCAAGATTTAACATATTTCAGCTCAGCAGCTTAGCTGGGCTTAACAAATATGCGTGTTTCTGAGTGCTTCAGGATGGTGAATAACAGTTACTTAAATGGAGGAGGCTTACTGGCGTCTTGCCATAAATTCTTTGACAGTTTCCTTGCTTAGTATGGAATTAGATAATACAAAATATAAAAAACTATCAAGGAGGAAGAATTTCATTTTAGTACCTCTGGATACATACTGGATATAAATTATGTATTAGTTAAGATATATTTGCAGGAAAGAATACATACACTCATGTCTGCAGAGACTGGACATCCTGTGAGTGGTCTAGAAGTGAGGCTTGAAGACAGAGTTTCTCCTTAAAAAAAATAATAGCACACTTTAATAAAAATAGATCATTAAATTGTTCTTGTCTCCTGCTCTCAGTTGGATTAAACCAGCATTTTAAATTATTTATGTGCTATCCTCAAAAATATAGTTTGCATAGATATAAGAGGGAAAACAAGAATCTGGAGTGGAGGAAAAGTAAAATCTCCTAAGATATTATGGTGAAGATAAAGTAGGACAGTGGCGGGGTGGGGGAGATCAATGCCAAGGTCACTGGGAAATTGTCGAAAGGGTTTATCTTATAGGTGCTGGAGGATCCTTTGGGGCCACAGTCCAATTAGAAAATTGTATAACAAAGATCAGACCAGGGGGCAGAAATTTCTGAATGCAGTGCCAAAATGCTGAAAATCAACTATTCATTCATTTATTTATTATTTATTCTTTCATTCAATTAATGTTGGTGAGTCCTTATATGTGCCGGAGTCTGTGTTTGGCACTAGACATGCCAAAATGTACAATGAGGACAAATGGTGGGAGTCAGAAATTGTGTCTGAGAAAACAGCAATTGCCAAGATTTTGCTGCACAGATGGGAGATTAAAAAAAATGTCAGACATATTGAACTTTAAGCACTTTCAAGAAACTAAACTATATAATTATGATAGATTAATCCAGGGGCAATAAAGGTAGGCAATAATTCTCCATATTCTCTCTAGGGAAAGAAGGAACTAAGAACTGAAGATGGCAAACTGAGTGATGTGCATCCTGCAATTAGGAAGAAGAATACGAAGAAACTCAAGAGTGTGACTATGAAAAAAGATCCTATTTGGTGAGGAAGGAAATGTTGTTTGGAGTTTTCAAAAACCCCTTTTAGTGTACCTATTTAATAACATTTTCTATTTTTCCTTTTCGAGAGAAATATGTTTTCTTTATCTTATCTGACTACATTTAACTATATGCTTAATTTTAAATACAGGTCAATATCATCGCATGGTGAATTTCATAACACCGTAAATTTTTTCTTTAAAATGAAACGCACACACTGAAGCAAAATTTGAGTATGGTCCTCATGTTCAGTGTTTCCTGTACTACTCTAGTTGGATGAAACTGCATACAGGCAAATATACTCATGAATTTTGGTTAAAGGTAAATTGTTTAATTAAGAGTAATTATGTGCAAAAAACGACATACTTAAAATAACATTCCACAGTACATATAACATTTTGCTCAACAAAAGCAGATAAAATAATAAGTTTCAAATTAACAGATCATTAATCTTGACTTTATGAGAGAACAAAGCAATTTATTTTGAAGATAGTTAAACCTAATATGTGAAACCTAATAAAGTTGAAATATTAGTAATGTAACTGTTCTCCTTTTAAATTTGGGTCAAGTTTATAATATAATGAGAGAGCAAACAAGGAGAATATTAACTTCATAAAAGCTAACAGCAGGATGTTTCCTTTTGCTTGGCAGACAGTAAAGCAGAACAGAAGCAGGAAAAGGTTCAAACCTGAGCACCAGCACTTACTATCCCTGGGACACGTCAGTTTTCTCATATGGGGACAGGGATTGTTCAATGAAGAACATGTGATGATATACTTTTGCACTTAAGCCAGTGTCTGGCTTAATGCTAATTCAATGTTATTATTGTTGTTGCTGCTGTTATTATTACTAATTCATCAGAGTAAAAAGAAAACACCTAAGCATATAAGAAAGGATACTATGCTGTATTTGATTTAACACCAAGATTTCAAAGCACTGACCTTGGAGTCAAATACTACTTATATAATTTGAAACAATTTACTTGCCCTCCCTCAGCCTCAGTTTCACAGGTTACTTTTCCCCCAGGCATCAATGGTTGAGCTGACTTAGAATATTCCAATAGTAATGCAATTTTTTAATCTTATGTTAACTAAAGAAATATAACAAATGCTTCTCAGGGATGCTCATGCTCCAGTAAACTACATTACTATATTTCTAAATAGAGAGTTCAAGTGCCAAACTCTACCGAGTTTCTTCTGGCCAGCCAATATTACAGCTGGTCTTAAGTAGGTATATCAGTGTTACCAAAACATCTTTGTATAAATCTACTTTTCCAACAAGCTTCAAGAGATCTTAAAATGTCCATGTTTCCTTTGGATTAATGCAGTGATGGCTTCAGAGGAAAGCAAGTTGGTTAGGTGAGTAAGGCAATAAACAAACATATAATCTTGAAAAAGCCCTAGGGACTGAGATCAAAGGCTGGTCAAAGTTAAGAGAGGCAAATTGTAATGTGAGAAACACACATCTAGCAGCAATTCCGGGTGAGTGCTGTCTCTTCATCCCCACTTGCCTGAATATTTGTTAAAGTCCAAATATTGTTTTTATGCACCAGAATAAGTGGCCAAGAGTCCTTTAGAGTACTGTTCTGTTGAAGCTCCCTAGAGAAAGGCAAGTGCCATAGAAGTGATAAATGTTAAGAACCCGTAAGATGATGAATCTCTTTTAGTTAGACTATTAGGGAAAGACTATCTAAAAAAGCTACCATCGTAACTGAGACTTAGAGAATGAGTAGTACAATTATACGTAAACTTGGATGTGGTTATAAATTCAGGGAAGGTGGGCGACAAAGCAAATTCTCAGAATATGGAGTTTTCCAAATTAACCGGGACACTGAGCCTTTGGGAAACTTGGGGAGTTGGGGCTGTAAAGGTAGGCTTGTGTCAGTGATTTTTTGCATCATTCAACGAGTAGTGAGGAGTCATGGGAAATTTTTATGTGGAAGTATAACATAAAAATAGTTTTCCAAAAGTTAATATAGCAGTCTAACATTAGAAACTATTTTGAGTTTATGGAATTGATGTGGTAGATGTTTTCAGTAGTCTAGCCATGAAGTCACAAAGTCATGGCCAAGAGTGGTGAGCATAGATACGGACAAATAGGGGCAGAGGCAAATAAATAAATAAATAAATAAATAAATTGAAGTATATTTGGTAGGAGTTGTATGCCAGGCCAGCCTACAAACACTAATCCAGTTATAAAGACTCTCAAAATGATTACTTAAACCAAGTTTGTTTTACTTTCACATAAGTTAAATAATTCAAAGGACATAAACTAGATTGAGGATACAAATATGAGTATAAATATTTCCTCAAGGTTTTCAGCGTTTCTCAGAGGTCCACCAGCTTGGGGGTTAATGCAACCCATGCTGAGAGAGATCAGGTCTAGTCTGTGGAAACGTGTGTGTGTATAAAGGGAACTTATTATTCTTTAAACCAACTGTCCAGAGTTGAGGCCAGGTAAACATTCACATACAAAATCTTGCATATCTGTAATTACTACAGAAAATAGGTAGCAAAACCATTTCTTCAACATGATGAGAAGAGATGAGACTTGGGAACTAAAGGGCTTAGGGAAAGATGTGAAGAGCCCTTTGGAAAATGCCATGTTAGGGCAATATGAGATTGATAAAATATGGCTAAGCAGGAGTAAAAAGGGCAGTTAGAGCACCCCGAATTTTAGGGCTAACCCCTATTTGTGACTTCCTTACCATTTTGTAGGAATTATGAAAAAAATCAATGGGAGGGTAAGGTCAGCCTAGACTAGATAAGTTCCATGGCATCAATGAAACAGATCAAATAGGTAGGAGATTTAAGAGCAGTTTTAGAATAGCTGGCCATGAGATCCATGTTAATTATCAAGGCGACTGTCAGAAATTTTTATTACTACATTATCTTGAATTTCCAAGGATGATGGCAAGAGACAAGTCAAGGAAAACCTTGATTCTGGGCTTGGATTTTGTGTTTTTTAAAAAAAATCGGTGGTAGAGAAGTAAACACATGATAAAGAAAGGGATAATCTCAGGTTATGAATTTCTAAAGTCTTTGATGAATGACAGTGGAAGAATAATGGTCTGAAATTATCTATGAAGGTCCATCCATATCCTGTTTGCCTTCTTTTGAGTCTGGAAGGGTAGAAAACAGATTAAATTTTGGAGATGACTGAGGAAATGTTTGAGGAAATAGCAGTTCAAGCTTAAGTGGGAAGATATGGGTAACTCAGAACAAAGTTACATGGCGTATTGAGCAGGAAGATACCAGAGAACTGAGGAACTGAACTAGGTAAGAATGGGAGAATCAACGATTGTTTGAGGGCAGAGTCCACACCTGGTATAAAAGGTGTAGAGCACCAGAGCAAAGAAAGAAGTGCAAAGATAGCAGACTGAATCTAAATACTATTAGCATGTAGAAAGGAAATTCTTAAAAGGCATAAACTTGGCATAAAGTTGGAGATCTGCTTGACTCCATGATTCACTGCCACTGCAACAAAACACACTGTGATGGAAGAGTCCACTGGCTAATTCCTCAGCTTCTAGTGTGCTTGACGTCAAACGTCACCACAACAATAGTCATTAGCATCTTCTGAAATCCTCCCATCATTTTTAAGAATTTTGCTTTACAAAGTCCATTAAGAATTCATCATAGATTATAGTAAACCTATTCCAAATATTTCAATGAAGTAGTATATTTCACCCTTTTGCATATAATCTGGGATATAAAATTAATTAAATTAACCCATGTTTTGGGAGGAGATCAAGATGGTGAAGTAGAAGGGCATGAATCTCACCTCCTCCCACAAACACATCAAAAATATATCTACGTGTTGAACAATTCTTACAGAATACTTACTGAAAGCTGGCAGAGGATTTCATACAACCAAAGCTGCAAGAAAGATCCTCATGTAACTGGGTAGGACAAAAGAAAAAAAAGAAAGAATTGGGATGGGACCTGTGCCCCTGGGAAGGAGCTGTGAAAGAGGAAAGGTCCCCTCACCCTGGGAACCTCCTTCACTGGCTGGGAGGTCTGCAGGGATAGATAGGGAGCTTCAGAGGCTTAAGAGGACAGTGTGAGAGGTGGCTTCTGGCCAGGCAGTGTACAAAGAGGCCAGTACAGACAGTCCTTGCCACATTGCCACACTTCCCAGACCAAAACACATGCCTGGGTGCTGAAACTCAGGCTTCATTGGACAAACCTGGAGAGAGGACTCAGTTTGGCTGCGTGGAGACAGACTGAAGGGCTGGGAGTGTGGTCTGGGCTGAAACTGAGGGTACAAGAGGACACAGCATGGGTCTGTCACAGAAGCCCAATTATCAACGTGTGAAGGGAGGGGCATGGATCCACCACAGCAGTCTCACTGTCAGCATTCTCACACCAGGGCATGGCTCTGACAGCAGTGGGTTTTGGGAATGCACGTGTGGAAGTGGAGCTGAAATATGCACCGACTACCAGAGCTCCCCTGGTGGGTTCAGGGGTGTGGTTTCAGTGGGTTTTCCCGCCAGCAGACTTTGGGAGTGTACACATACCGGAGCCAATTACCAGCACTCCCACAACAACAGTGGACTTTGTGGGTGCACACACCAGGTGGCAGGTGATATCACAGAGTCACACGTCCCTGTGGACAGCTCCTGCAGAGGAATATGCAGCAGCTCCTTTCTCAGTGGGAGTGCTCCAGTCCTGCTTACCTCAACTGTAGCTTAGAACTGGATCTGGGGCTTCTACTTCAAGAACTGGGGAGCAGATCCTGTCCCCAACAGGGCTGTGACAACCACAGAGCAAAGAGGAAGCTCCACCAAATATCCAGTGCAGGTTCTGATAACCACAACAATAAACACACCCCCTATCAAGGGGACAATGGCCAGCACATGATACGGAGAGACATGGGAGGCATCCAAACCAAAAACAGTCCTCACACCAAATATTTCAGACTCACAAAGTCTACATAGGGATGCTCCCACATAAAAACAGCCCTTCAAGACCACAGTAGGGAGTTCCCTGGTGGTCTAGTGGTTAGGATTCAACACTTTCACTGCTGTGGCCCGGGTTCAATCCCTGGTCGGAGAACTGAGATCCCATAAGCTGTGTGTGGTGCGGCCAAAAAAAAAAAAAAAAAAAAAAAAAGACCACAGTAGATAAATGTTTCTCCTCAATTCATAGAGTCAAAGAAATATAAGTTAAATTAAAAAGCAGAGTAACTATTCCCAATTAAAAGACTAAGAGAAATACCCTGAAAGAACAAACAATCAAATAGACCTCTCCAGTCTACCACATGCTGAGTTCAAAACAGAGGTAATAAAAATGCTAAGGAATTAGAAAAGATTATCAATGGAAATGCAGAGATCACTGGAACAAGGAACTAGAAGTTATAAAGAGGAGCCAATCAAAATTAGACAACTCAATTGCTGAGATAAAAACCTAGCTAAAGGCACTGAATAGCAAACTAAATAATGAAGAAGAATGGATAACTCATCTGGAAGATAGAATAATGAAAATCACCCAATCAGAAGAGCAGACAGAAAGACTTAAAAAAAAAAGCAAAGCAATATACAACACCTACGGAATAATATTAAGTGTGCCAATCTACACATAATAGGGGTCCCAGGAGTAGAAAGAGAAAAGGGGATCAAAAACGTACTTGAAGAAATTATGGCTGAAAACTTCCCAAACCTAAAAAGGAAACAGATATCCAGGTATGAGAAGCACAGAGGGTCCCAAACAATATGAACCTGAACAGACTCACACCAAGACATATCATAATTAAAACAGCAAAAGTTAAACAGAGGATTCTGAAGATGGCAAGAGAAAAACAAAGAGTCAGTTACGAGGGAACCCCTTACGGCTATCAGCTGATTTCTCTACAGAAACTCTGCAGGCCGGAAGGGAGTGGCAGGATATATTCAAATTCCTGAAAGACAAAAAACTGCAACCCAGAATATTCTACCCAGCAAGATTATCATTTAGAATAGAAGGAGAAACTAAGAATTTCTCAGGTAAGCAAAAACTAAAAGAATACAGCAATACTAAACCTATCCTAAAAGAATATTGAAAGGTCTTCTCTAAATGGAAAAGAAGCAATAATCTATAGGAAAGGGAAAATCTTTGCCTTTACAACAGTAAAGGCAAATATATAAAAGGACTGAAGATCACTTAAATAAGCCAGCACATATATTAAGAAAACAATAAAAACAATTCGGTGAAAGTGATTATACCTACAATGAACAGCAAAAAGATAAACATGAAGATGTAAAATAGGACATCAAAATCACAAAATGCAGGGGAGGAGAGTAAGAAAATGTAGACCTTTTAGAATGTGCTTGAGGTTATATGACTACCAGTCTAAAACAAGTAGACATAGTAATGGGTCAACATACTTGAAAACCAGGGTAACCTCAAATCAAAAACATACAACAAAGAGGCAAAAATCAAAAAGAAAGGAACTCAAGAAAAGTACAAAAGAAAACCATCAAACCACAAAAGGAAAAACAAAAAGAAGAAAGGAACAAAGAAGAAACACAAAATCAACTGGAAAACAAAGTTTAAAATGGCAGTAAATACATACTTATCAATAATTACTTTAAATGTCAGTGGACTAAATGCTCCAATCAAAAGACACAGAGTGGCAGATTGGATAATAAAACAAGAACCTACAATAGGCTGCCTACAAAAGATACACTTTACTGTGAAAGACACACATAGATTGAAAGTGAGAGGATGAAGAAAGATATTTAATGCAAGTGGAAATGACAAGAAAGCAGGGGTAGCAATACTAATATCTGACAAAACAGACTTCAAAATAAAGGCCATAAAGAAAGACAAAGAAGGACACAATATAATGATAAAAGTATCAATACAAGCAGAGGATATTACACTGATTAACATATATGCATCCAATGTAGGAGCACCTAAATATATAAAACAAATACTAGCAGACATAAAGGGAGAAATTTATGGGAATACAGTAATAGTAGGAGACTTTAAGACCCCAGTGACATCAATGGACAGACCTTCAATGAGGCAACAGAGATCCTAAATGACACAACAGAACAGGTAGACTTAATTGATATCTACCGGACACTATATCCCCTTAAAAACAGAATACACATTCTTTTCAAGTGCATATGGAGCATTCTCTGGGAGACACCACATACTAGGACATAAAACAAGCCTCAGCAAATTTAAGAGGATAGAAATGATTTCAGGTAACTTTTCTGACCACAGCAGTATTAAACTAGAAATTGACCACAGAAAGAGACACAAGAAGAAAACAATTACATGGAGACTAAACAACATGCTACCAAAAAAACCCAACTAGTCAAAGAGGAAATCAAAAAACACCTCAATGACAATGAAAACACAACAAAACAAAATCTATGGGATGCAGCATAAGCAGTCCTAAGATGGAAGTTCATAGCAATACAGGCCTTCCTCAAAAAACAAGAAAAATCTCAAGTAAGCAACCTAACCTACCACCTAAAAGAATTAGAAAAAGAAGAACAAACTAAACCTAAAATCAGCAGAAGGAAGGAAATAATAAAGATCAAAGAGGATATAAATAAAATAGAGATTGAAAAATAGAAAAAAAATCAATAAAACTAAGAGCTCGTTTTTTGAAAGAATAAACAAAATCAACACACCTCTAGCCAGGCTCACCAAAAAGAAGAGAGGACCCAAATAAACAAAATAAGAAATGAAAAAAGGAGAAAGAACAACCGATACCACAGAAATACAAAAAGTCATAAGAGAATACTATGAACAACTATATGCCAACAAAATGGACAACCTACAGGAAATGAATGAGTTTCTAGGAACATACAACCTGCCAAAACTTAGTCAAGAAGAAACAGATAATTTGAACAGACAGGTCACTAAAAGTGAAATAAAATCTGTGGCAGGGCGGGGGGAACCTCCCTGCAAACAAAAGTCCAGGACTAGATGGCTTCACTGTGGAATCCTACCACACATACAAAGAAGAACTTATACCTATCCTTCTCAAACTCCTCCAAAAGACTGAAGAGTAGGGAACACTCCCAAAGTCATTCCATGAAGCCACCATCACCCTGATACCAAAATCAGACAAAGACACTACCAAAAGAGAAAATTACAGGCCAGTATCTTTGATGAATATAGATGCAATTATTACAATATCTGGTAATAACCTATAATGGAAAAGAATCTAAAAAACAATATAGGGGACTTCCCTGGCAGTCCACTTGTTAAGACTCTGTGCTTCCAATGCAGGTGACATGGGTTCAATCCCTGGTTGGGGAACTAAGATCCCACATGCTGCAAGGTATGGCCAAAATAAATAATTAAAAACAATATATATAAAACTGAATTGCTTTGCTGTACACCTGAAACTAACACAGTATTGTAAATCAACTATACTTCAATAAAAAAAATTTTTTTAAAAAGCAAAACTCAAAACTCAGGGTTCATCAGGTGACTCCAGGGAAACTGCTCTCTCTTTCACTTGGTTTCCTGCCTCAGAAGATTTTTCACTTAGTAAATAGTACAATGTATTTTTTTAATTACAAAGAAATATTTTATCCAATGTTTTAATTAAAAATAAAATAAAATGAAGGAATATTTTATAGGAAGAAACAAAAATATTAACCTATATTTCAATTTTAATCTTGATCATCAAATGACAGCTGTGCAATTTAACTATTCTTTTGTAAATAACAACATGTCCTTCAGAATTGGCATGATTATTTTTAGACAAAACATAGTGAATGAACTTCAGTATCCTACTGTATATAAGGCAGCAAGGTCTGCTACTTAGGAGAAGAAACATAAGAGGCATTGTGAACTGTGGAACATTTTTGAATTAGGAATGTTTATGACAACCTTGAAAGAAACTCCTGGGCTAGGAGTTATTGAAATAAATAGAGGAATTAAATAAGTGGATTTGATATGCTTTTCCTTTGTATAACCTTGTTTGTATTGGTCTTACCAGCAATTGTGAGGCTATACATTTCAAGACATATTTACAGTAAGCAAATATATGCTCTTTTAACATAATTGTATGAAAGATTTTAGAAGGAATTCAGGGAACTAAAGGCGAATCAGGGCCCAAGCAAAGTGAGGGTGGATTAGGGTAAATGCTGATGGTTACGTAAGAGGTTTTACAGGCTTCATCATTTTGAAAAACATTTGCAAAACATGTTTATGATAGATGTGCCCAGAGTTTTCCCTCAGAGTTGAATTAATGTTGCCATTATGCTCTGGAAAAAGAGAGCTAGTCAAGGAAGGGCTAATTCCATTTTTATTGATGTTACTATTGGAAGATTTGTACATGTTTTTAAACACCGTAAGTGTAATTGTTTTTGAACAGCTGTTAACTAATCTGAAATAATATAAGGAAAATTACACTATAAATTTTTCACACGTATGTGAAATTTTCCCTATTCATGCTGGTCAGAGATATGCATCAGCCTGTGTGTGTGTGTGTGTGTGTGTGTGTGAGCAGTCTTTAAAAAAAAGTGCTCATTTTCAGTTCTGTTCTTAAGTATACAACAGTTATTTACTGAGGGCCTATAATTAGGAAATCCTTGATAAGCATAGCAGTTATAAACAAGGCTGGCATTCAAGCATTATGCTCTGCTTGTTAAAATATCGTAACAGTGGCTTTTACTACAGTATAACCCTTGGCCCTCTAACTACTTTGTCCCCTCCCCCAGAGCCCCCTGCATCTCCCAATAATTCAGTGACAGCTAAGGAGTTAACACACAGTATATCAGGGAGTCTCAGGACTTTGATCAGGCATCCTTTCAGATTGGTAAGAACTCTAATCTATGTTTGTTAATTATTTCAAATATTAGCAATGGATACAAAGATAGATATGATACGGCTCCTGCCTCCCAGGAATTCATATCTGGTGGTGGAAACAGACATCCATAAATCTTCTCAATACAAAGTACACTCCGATAGACTGAAAATTTCAACATGATGCTGTGGAACATGGTGGAAAGAGATTAATCACAACAGCGGGGGTCTGAGAGGGCTTCTTAGGAGATACTGGGTTTTATCTGGTCCTTGAATGATGAGCCAATATGGGTGGAGGAGGGCATTTTAGCAGATGAAACAACCTTGTTGTAGAATAAGACAATTTCTATTACAATTACAGAGAAGACAATTTCTGTAAATAATGACTAGAAGGGTGCGTCTGGAGTGTGTGTGTGGTAGCGAATGCAGAGTGACATACAGTTAGGAATATAGGCAGAATTTGTAGGGCAGTTTTGTTTTACTTCTTATTGCACTGGGAACCATTGAAGATTTTGGAGGAGGCAAAAGGCAAACGTCAGTAGTTTCTGAAAGAGAAATCTATAGGTAATATATAAAACAAATGGGCTGGGAGAAGTAAGGCAGCTAGATCTGGGTGATCATTTAGGGGCCTTTGGCAATAATTCAGATCAGGTAACAATTTTTTTTTTTCTGTTAAAGGCCCAGATAGTAAATATTTTATGCTTGTGGGTCATCTGGTCTCTAATGCAACTACTGAACTCTGCTGTTATAGTGTGAAAGGAGCCACAGAGAGTACCTAAATGAATGTGAGTGGCTGTGTTCCAATACTTACAAAAATAGGTGGCAGGTCAGATTTGGCACATAGGCCTGTTGACTCCTGTCCTAGGTCATCATTTATCAACATAAGTAACTTATTTTGGTTTCCCCAGAAAGCAGACTCTGAAACAAGGATCTGTTTATCTGGAAGGTAATCTTAAACCCTCTGAAGTGGGAAATTAAGACAGTGAAGAGTGAAAGACAATAAAGGATAGAATTACAAACGGATTGCTACTGAAACCTGGGGTACCTCACTGAGGACCTTGTTAGAGACTATGTAGAATATCCCTATGTAGAACTGTCACATCGTAGGGTGAGGAAGATGGGTATGTATTCACTATATCCATGCCTCAATATTTGAGAAACACTCTTGAGATATTATCTCCCAGATGTTTCTGACATAAACAGACTAAGTATGTTCCCATGACAAACAATACCTTCAAGCAGAGATGCAGGAAGACATGAGTGTGTATGGGAACCATTATGGAGGATATATGGGCTAAGAACAGTACAGTTGCCCCTCGGTATCTGCAAGGAATTGGTTCCAGGACCCCCATGGAAATCAAAATCCTTGGATGCTCAAGTGCCTTATATAAAATGGCATAGTACTTGCATCTAACCTACGCACATCTTCCCATATACTTTAAATCACCTCCAGATTACTTATAATACCTCATACAATGTAAATGCTATGTAAATAGTTGTAAATACAATGTAAGTGCTATGTAAATAGTTGTGGCCTGTGGCAAAAAGTTTTGGTTTTTGGAACTTTCTGGATTAAAAAAATTTTTTTTTGATTTACGGTCAGTTGAATCCGCAGATGCAGAACCCACAGATGTAGAACCCATGGATAGAGAGAGCCAACTGTATATGCTTCAGTGGGTGTAATGCCATATAGGTGAGTAGGGAAATGTTTTAAGAAAAGGGTGAAGTTGAAATGTGTGCCTTCAGTGAGCTCCAGTCAAAATCCATGTGTCTGTGGGAGCAATATTTATTTTAAAGCCACTTGGCAAGGAATAAAATTAAAGAGTGACCATTCAAAATGAAAGTTAATGGTAGATTGAACTAGATCAGTGAGAAAAAGGAAGAGAATTTCAAGAGAAATAAAAAGGTAAAATGGTTCTGTCACAGGTTGGGTTCCATGGGAATTTAGCACTCAGGATGTTTATTAGGAAGTGCTACTTGTATCAACAAGTATGTGTGTTGGGGGAAGAGGGTGTAACATAGAACTGGAGAAAGTAAATGTTGAGCTGTGATGCAGCCTGAAGAAAGGGCTCAGTCAACCTCATGGGGAATGCTATAGCTGAGCTGACCCTTCAGGATTATCCTGAGCTGGGGCAAGGGGGTCAGGTCTTTATATCCCTCTGTTGTTTGGTCATTGGAAGTTGGTTAGCTTTGGAAGGAAGCCTGATTTTGGGTGAAGCAGTTTTCTTTAGCTAAGGAAACCCTGAGAGAAGACTGACAGCCAAAAGCTATCTTTCCACAGGTCCCCACCAGCTGAGGAGATATTTCCTGGTTGATGGCTGAGAGTATCCACCACAGGTACATTTGGTGATAACTGGATATAGGGAGATGAGGAAGAAAAAAGAGGTAAATATGATAATGATATTGAGAAACCCTAAGGAAGGTGACACAATATAAAGAGGGAAAAAGGGATTAAAAACCCAGTTAAATGTTGAGATCAAAATTACCCTTTTTTGCCAACACATTTCAGAAAAAAAATTAAGTTGATCTAGACATGAGAATATGGAAACTAATTTTATAAACCTAACATTATCTCAATGAGAAAAAGAAGCAAAAGCAAGCAAGCAAATACACTATGTGTGAAGTCTATTTTTCTTAAGGTCATGATAGAAATAATGTTAATGATATTATGCTTTGAGACATGATGAAAGTTAAGGTTCTTTCCTGCATAACCACACAGATAGCTCTCTGGTCTGGATAAAAATTATAATTTGAAAAGCTCATTTTACCATCCATTATTACAGGATTGATATGTAACAAACTGTAGAAATGCAATGCTGTGGCCAGTTGTTTAGATGAAGTAGTGAAATATGCAAGTACATTTCTACTTTTCTTCAGGAAGAAGTCTGTTTTGCACAAGACTGAAATTTAGATGAAGATAATTTGTCCTAAGTGGTTAAGTTATACTTTAGTAACAGCAATTCTTAAATTTATTTTGATTGCAATAATACGATTCATAAATAAAATTTAGAGATAGCTATAAAACATGCATGTTCATAAGATAGAGACAACTCACTGCTAATGCAGTATTATGAAACTTAACTTGTAACAATTAAAGGTTGTATAATGTGGTATAACTTGCACATCATTTTTCTAATAATTTTTTCCAGTTGCTCTTTAATAATCTATATAAAAGCCGTATGTCTGAGGTGTATCTCTGGCATGACGGTTCTAAATTTCTTAGGAGGATGTCACTCCAATCTGCTCAAGGCCCTCTAGCTTGTGAATATCAGGGCCATAATATATCCTTAAAAATAAAATTTTAATAACAACAATCAGATAAATTTAATGGGTTTAAATTTATAGGCCCACCTCCAGAACCACACTTGTGTGTTATCAGCTACCTACTTCTGGACCATGACGTATAGAGTGTAGCAGTTTTGAACCTATTTTCTGACAGACATCTTTGGTAGTCTAAAAAAATATACTCAGAATACTGTTTGTATATAAATAATAATATATAAGATAGCAAAAAAAAAAAAAATCTAAAAAAAACCCTAAAAATAGAGCTATCATATGATCCAGCAATCCCACTCCTGGGCATATATCCAGAGAAAACCATACTTCAGAAAGATACATGTGGCCTTCCCTGGTGGCACAGTGGTTAAGAATCCACCTGCCAATGCAGGGGACATGGGTTCGAGCCCTGGTCTGGGGCGATCCCACATGCCATGGAGCAGCTAAGCCCGTGCGCCACAACTACTGAGCCTGCGCTCTAGAGCCCGTGAGCCACAACTACAGAGCCCACGTGCTACAACTACTGAAGCCTGCACGCCTAGAGCCCGTGCTCCACAACAAGAGAAGCCACCACAATGAGAAAGCCTGTGCACCACAATGAAGAGTAGCCCCCACTCACCGCAACTAGAGAAAGCCTGTGTGCAGCAACAAAGACCCAATGCAGCCAAAAATAAATAAATAAATAAAAATAAATTTATAAAAAAAAAAGATACATGCACCCCAATGTTCACTGTAGCACTATTTACAATATCCAAGACACGGAAACAACCTAAAGGTCCATCAGTGGATGAATGGATAAAGAAGATATGGTACATATATACAATGGAATATTACTCAGTCATAAAAATAATGAAATAATGCCATTTGCAGCAATATGGATTGATCTAGAGATTATCATACTAAGTGAAGTAAGTCAGAGAAAGACAAATATCATATGATATCAGTTGTATGTTGAATCTAAAAAAATGATACAAATGAACTTATTTACAAAACAGGAACAGACTCACAGACTTAAAAGACAAACTTATGGTTATCAAAGGGGAAAGGTGGTAGGGGAGGGGTAAATTAGGAGGCTGGGATTAACATATACACACTACTATATACAAGGTAGATGATCAATAAGGACCTACTGTATAGCACAGGGAACTCTACTCAGTATTCTGTAATAACCTATATGGGAAAAGAATCTGAAAAAGAATTAATATATATATGTATAACTGATTCACTTTGCTGTACACCTGAAACTAACACAACTTTGTAAATCAACTATACTCCAATATAAAATAAAAATTTTAAAAAGACAGCAAAGGAAACCAGTAATTTTAAAATAGTGCTGTCAAAATAACTATGAAATGCATCTGTGATGTAGGCCCATATATGCTCCTTAATGCACTGAGCAACAAGATATAGTGGGTGATTTCATAATTTTCATAATCTCAATATGTGTGATATGACTGTTGCATGGTTTAAAAATACCTGGGATGTTTACTGGTGACCTGGTCATAGGTACTTCTTACCTATTAGGTTGGTTGCCCATATTCATACTTGAAGGGAATGACACATTTTTGTAAGGCATTCATGAAAACATAAAAGTCATTTTTTTCCATCCAGTTCTTCATCCTCCCCATCCCCTGAATTTTATACGTGGGAACCTCTGGGGGACCATGGCTGCTAGGTGAGAAACCCATGGCACACCCTGCTCTATTGCCCTCTGCCAGAGCCACATGTGTGGTGAGTTTGGTGTTGGCAAGTCAGTCCCGTGGTACTTCTGCACAGTCCACTTCGATGAAATCCTTCCCCTGAGGGCATTTCTTTGATGTAAGTGAGGCCAGATGGTGAAGGAATGTAAATTCGAGAACAAGAAGCTTAGACTTCAATCCATAGACGTTTTCCAGCCTTTGATACTTTTCTGATAGCATGCTAGTATGATCCGAGCAGTGGTTTAGCTTTTTAACCCTGTTAGTGGTGAACAAGATGGCTTGAATCTGAGGCAGGGGTTGAGTAAAGCATGAGAAGGAAGTATGGGTTGAGTTATCACTGTCACTGTCCCCCCTTAAGAAGGAGGGGTAAATTACCAGGTAGTGTGATGTATTACCAAGACTTGATGAATGTGGAACTTGGATAAAGAATCAAAGTTCTCATTAATAATGTTTTCTAGTCAGGCAATATGAAAATTATTTCAATGTAAACAGAAGCAGAGAAGTAAGTCAAAATTTATTTGGGGAGGACACATTATGTCTTTTTATTTTAAATGTTCACTATTTGCTATCATGGCTGAGGAAATGTCCAACAGGTACTTGTTAGTCTTGAACTGAAGTTCTGGGTGGGAGACTGGGAATTATATGGAACAAGATGATATTTGGATTTGTGAGTGAGTGTCGTAAGACGTCTGAAGGACAATGTGCAGAGTGAGAGAAGAGCAGAGAGGTAAAAACAAAACTTTGGGGGAGTGCTACATGGAGAAGGAGCAGAGAAGTACTGAAAGAAAATCCCAAAACACAGGAGACAAAGTAATACTATAGTTTCACATAAGGTAAGCAGTTATGAGTAAATTCTAGGGTCTAATGTATAATATGGTGACTATAATTAATGGTACTGTATTGTATACGTGAAAGTTACCAGAGAGTAAATCTTAAAAGTTCTCACCATGAAAATAAATAATGGTAACTACGTGAGGTGATGGATGTGTTAACTAACCTTATTGTGGCAATAATTTTGCAATATATACATATATCAAATCATCACACTGTACACCTTACATTGACACAATGTTATATGTCAATTATATCTCAATAAAGCCTGGAAAAAAGACAAAGAATTTGTCAAATTGTCTTCCAAAGTGACCATACCATTTTGCATTCCCACCAGCAATGAATGATAGTTCCTGCTGCTCCACAATCTTGCCAGTATTTTGGTGTTGTCAGGGTTCTGAATTTTGGCCATTCTAGTAGGTGCATAGTGATATCTCATTGTTTTAATATGTATTCTCAGATGACATTTGATGTGGAGTATCTTTTCGTATGCTTATTTGCCACCTGTATTTCTGTTTTGGTGGGGTGTCTATTATGATTGTTGGTCCATTTTTCAATTCAGTTGTTTTCTTATTGTAAAGTTTTAAGGGTTCTTTTTATATTTTTGGTAACAGTCCTTCATCTAATGTGACTTTTGCAAATATTTTCTCCCAGTCGGTGGCTTGTCTTATTCTCTTGACTTGCTTTCACAGAGCAGAAGTTTTTAATTTTAATGAAGTCCAGTTTATCATACATTTGGTGTTTATCTAAAAAGTCATTGCCAGGGCTTCCCTGGTGGCGCAGTGGTTGCGCGTCCACCTGCCGATGCAGGGGAACCGGGTTCGCGCCCCGGTCTGGGAGGATCCCATGTGCCGCGGAGCGGCTGGGCCCGTGGGCCATGGCCGCTGAGCCTGCGCGTCCGGAGCCTGTGCTCCGCAACGGGAGAGGCCACGGCAGAGGAAGGTCCGCATACCACAAAAAAAAAATAAATTAAAAAAAATTAAAAAAAATTAAAAAAAATAAAAAAATAAAAAGTCATTGCCATACCTAACGTCATTTAGGCTTTTGTCAATGTTATTTTCTAGAGTTACAGTTTTGTATTTTACATTTTGGTCTGTGATCTATTTTGAGTTCATTTTTTTGAAGGGTGTATGGTGTGTGTCTAGATTCTCTTTTGTGTGTGTGACTGTCTAGTGGTTCCCATACCATTTTTTGAAAAGACTGTCTTTGCTCCATTGCATTACCTTTACTCCTTCATAAGAGATCAGTTGACAATATTCACATAAGTCTATTTCTAGGCTCTGTATTCTGTTCCATCGAACTATTTGTTTTTCTTTCGCCAATATCATACTGTCTTAATTACTGTAGTTTTATAGTAAGTCTTGAGGTTACACAGTGTCAGTCTTTCAACTTTGTTCTGCTTCAATATTGTGTTGGCTATTCTGGATTTTTGCCTCTCCATATAAATTTTAGAATCAGTTTGTCGATATCCAAAAAATAACTTGCTTAGGTTTGATTGGGATTATATTGAATCTGTAGATTATTTTGGAAAAGAATGGACTCTAAGAATTTAATATGTTGATCTTGGCTGGTGGCCTAAAATAATTTCCAAACATTGAACAACAAGAATATTTTTATATAGCATTTACGTACAGGGGCAAATCTTTAGATGTTACAGAACATTACATGGACATAGTTCAATGCAGTCACCAAGGTGCTTTAACTCTGTTTACTCCTCACTAGAAAACTAAATACTGAGAATTTACAATTAAGGTGGTTTCTAGTCGTATTAGTAAATTTAATCTCTACCCTGAACATTCTTAATATACTAGTATGAAGTTCAATCCTATTATTCATGACCTTTGATAGTAACAAATAGTCAATTAAGCTTGTAGCTCCAGAAAATAAGTAACAATGATGTTTTAACATCATCAACAAATACCCTGTATTGAAGCTCAATAGCAGCTATAAGTGCTTTTTTACTTGCTGGAAAGTGACTGTATTCATTTACTTCTTACAAGTGTGAATTATAGCTAAGACACATTTCTAAAAATTTGCAATTCAGAAATTAGCACACTGGAAAGAAATCTTTTATGACAATAGCACAAGAAAGCCTTATCCAAACAACTGCAAACAAGCTTTTATTGAGCTTTGGTAAAAGCTTGACATCAGAAAACTTCTGTTTAATGTCTAAATAAAATGTTTAATGTGAGCACAAAAAAGTTGTTCTTATGTTAGGCCTATATTAAAGCAAGATAGAAATAGTTTTTATAGTCAACATTCTGCCACTCTCTGAAATAATATACTTTCCAGAAACACATTTATTACCAGTTGCCATCTTTAAAATGACAAGTTCAGTTCAAATTTGATTTCTAGTATTATGTGTGATATGAAGTACTACTTGCCCTGTACCTTTTTAGAAAGCAATGCCAACAAAAGTATTACCATTTAATTTTGCATTTTCATTTAACGTTGGGAAGGAATATTTATTCTATCCACCACACTGTAACAGGAAAATTGCATATCTCGTATTTCAGTTTCCTATTTAACTGTTATTGCAAAAAGAACTTATTCAGAAGTCAAATAATTCATTTTCAATGCCTTAAAATATCCCTTTGAAAACATTTCAAGGTAAAGCCAAGGTTATATATTTCAATCGATTTTTAGCCTTATTCTTTTTCTTAAGACAATATCCATAACCAAAATAGTTGGCCTGAGAAAGGCTTTTTTAAAAAACATAAAGCATATATAATAGGCTTATTCCATTTTTACTTTTATAAAATATATTTTAAATATTATTTTCTAAAATATCAATAAATCAGTAAACTTTCTTTTTAATGAGAGATTTCTCTCTTGAATATAAGCCACACTAATTTTTATATCTTGAGCAAGCCATCCTTTGATTTCTGTCATTTAAACTGACATACAGCTATTTCAAGGTTTCCAACAATATTGTAACAACAAAGAATCACTTTACATAAAATCTAGTTTTAGTTTGTTTTATGTATCATAAGAATATGTAAAATTGTCTCAAAGATGTAGCTTTTGAAAAATCAAAAGCTATCATCAAAATATGATCACTTTTTATAATTCCATGTTACGTGAAGAACAGACTCTGAATCTCCTACCTATTACTTCCTGTCTCTGAGACCTGGGCCAGGTTATTCAACCCCTCTAAACCTCAATTTCCTCATCCATGGAATGATAACATAAATACTCCCTACGTCATCAGCTGTTATACCATCAATGGATGATAGTGCTATGAAGCCCCTAACACAGAACATGCAGAAGGTACTAAATAAATGCTAGGTCTCCTCATTATTTTACACCATCAAATAAACATGACTTCAGCTCCCAATTATGTCATTCTCTGGTTGTGTGACCTTGGGTTACTAATTAACCTCACTAAATGTCAGGTTTCTTATTTGTCAAATACAGATAATATTTAACCTTTCAGGATGGGTATGGGCAGTAAATGAGAATAAGTGAAATGCACACAACTACTAGGGCTCAATTAATGTTTATCACTCTTATTTAACATGCTAACTCCCATCTCCACCCCATCTCTGGCCCTCACATTTGGTAACACAGTCTTTTTCAACATGGAAAAAAAAATCATGTAGGGGGCATTCTTTGCATGCTAACACTGGGTTAACTAAATTTACTCTTTAATTTTTAAATAAAGTAAGCCCTAGAGAAAATCTATTTGGAAACTGGCTTAGAAGATGCATGGTACAAATGTAAATCTACCACTTACTTGTACCGCTGAAAAAAACTCTGTGCATCATTTGAAGCTCAGGAGAAATCTGCTTATGATGATCAGTTTCACTTTTTCATGTGTTCTAATACCTAACTATTAGAACAACACATGGCTCCTTTATTAACAGTAACTACTAACACTATATCTGTATCTTACCTACCTTACTAATCCCCACAAACATTTGATATAGGTAAGATTATTTCCACTGTTTTAAAGAGGAGGAAACTGAGGCACAAAAGAGCTTAAGTGAGTTGTTGACATTCACATAACTCATCAGTGGCAGAAATAAGATTTGAACCATGGCAGTTTGTCTCCACAGTCTTTGCTCTGCATCTATGTGCCATATTGTCTCTTTAATGTTGAAAGAAAGCTAGTGACCACAGACCACAGAAAATGATAAGGTATTATCTAATGTAAACTTCTGCTTTTTCTATCTTCTTCTTCTCCTCACTATTCTCTTCTTAGTTTGGCAAACTAACACCTAAAAGGTATGGCCAGATGGCTATACATCCCTTTTATGAAAATTCTCTAACATAATATAAGTATATGGTAGAATTTGGACTCCATTTGTCTTCCACCCTCTCCTAGCTTGTCTCATTAAGAAAGCCAGGAAGCGTAATGTCAAGAGTTTGGCTGAAATTAAATTTGTATTTTGCTGTATTGCTCGTATTACCAGTGTGGTCTGTCACATAGATGTAGGAGCATAAAAACCAATCAGGTGCCACTAGTCTTTGAAGTATCGGTTGGTACAAACCATTTCATGCTTTTTTAGAGGACAAGAATGGTTTGCCAAAGCAGGGCTTTGAAGAACTTCAGAGAGAGTAGAATAGGTATGCTTGGATCCTGCCATGGTCCTCTGGACCCTCCCCTTTGCTTTTACCATCTCTGCTTTCTCAGGTGGCTCTGATGTCTTATGATAGCTCTAGCCACCTTCATGATGGTGTTATCCTCCAGAGCTTGTGAGCACTAGAACTTTTCCTCCTGCCCTTGTCCATCAAATAAAGATGTATACCAATTGTAACCCAACTTCAACTCAGATGACCAGCTAGAGATAAATTCATTCATGTTAATAAATGGTACCAAAACCAGACAAAGACACTACTAAAACAGAAAATTAAAAGCCAATATCTTTGATGAATGTAGATGTGAAAATCTTCCACAAAATATTAGCAAACGAAATCCAACAATATGTAAAAAGAGTCATACACCATGATCAAGTTGGACTCATCCCAGGGTTGCAAGCATGGTTCAACATGCACAAATTAATCAATGTGATACACCACATTAATAAAAGAAAAGACAAAAACCACATGATCATTGCAATAGATGCAGAAAAAGCATTTGATAAAAGTCAACATCCATTCATGATAAAAACTCTCATCAAAGTGAGTATAGAGGGAACATATCTCAACATAATAAAGCCATTTATGACAAATCCACAGCCAACATAATACTCAATGGTGAAAAGCTATAAGCCTTCCTGCTAAACTCTGGAACAAGATAAGGATGCCCACTCTCATCACTTCTATTCAACATAGTATTGGAAGTTTAGCAACATCAATCAGACAAGAAAAAGAAATAAAAGGTATCCAAAATGGAAGGTAAAAGGTAAAATTGTCACTATTTGCAGATGGCATGATACTCTATATAGAAGACCCAAAAAATTCCACAGAAAAACTATTAGAACTAATAAATGAATTCAGCAACGTAGCAGTATACAAGATTAATATACAAAAATCTGTTTCATTTCTTAAACTAACAATGAAATATCAAAAAGAGAAAGTAGGGCTTCCCTGGTGGCACAGTGGTTGAGAATCCGCCTGCCGATGCAGGGGACGTGGGTTCGTGCCCCGGTCCGGGAGGATCCCACATGCCGCGGAGCGGC